>NC_083098.1:51910312-52231551 GCF_949774975.1 Lagenorhynchus albirostris | reverse complement strand
ACTCAACACCCCATATTAAACGTCTAAGAATATATTTGACTAGTAAGAATCTTAAAACCTATGGATTTATATGTCTCCGAAAGAGAATCAAGCATGTGTACAGCAGCATAAACGCAGCAGTGATAGGATTGGTGAGGTTCGGTGAGCAAATGCAGACCCTTTGAAGTCATATTGCATGGTACCCATTCCATGGGTCTCAACTCTCCAGGTTTAAGGGATTCTTCCTTCAGCTAAAACATGCATGTGGAACCCAGAGTATGATCCACTGTGTGATCGGGAAACGTGTTCAAATGTGTCTCAGTTTTCGTCCCCTGGTACTCGGGTGCAACATTCCAGATGCTTTACTAACACTCTCCCCACTTGGAGAGTCAGTGCCTTTAACCTCCTGTTTGTCCCAGTTTGCAATTTCTGCGGAAAATGAACTGGAATAGGGAGAACCCATGAGAGACTAGACGGAGGTGTCTGGATGGGCAAATTTAACTCTCATTTCCCACCAGGCAGAGGAATTAACCAAAGGCTCAGTGTGCCATGCCGGAACCACACTAGGGCCTGAAGCAATCCTGCGGGGTTGCGGCCAGCTCACAAGAAAGCAAGTTGAAGAAAGGAGCTCAAGGGCACTGTCATTCACAAACCTGCAGAGTTATAAATGACAGCTATCGTCCAAAAATATATTGAAGTAAGACTGCCAAGAGCACATGAAAATGGGGCAGAATTGCAGGAAACCGAGTTCAGGAGGTAGACTGGAATTGCATGTAAAGCATAGGAAAACAGGCAGAACGTCCACAATGATGCACTTGGCCAAAAAGGGCGTATGCGTTTTTTCCTGAATATATTCAGGAAAAAACGCATACGCCCTTTTTGGCCAACCAAGCAAGCTTGCAAAGGAAATCTGCACTACAATGAAGTCTCACTGCCCCCCGGTCAAAAGGGCCATCTGAAAAAAGTGTAAAATCCAGAAAGGCAGGACAGGCCATGGAGAACTGGGAGCCTTGTTATGCTGATGAGCGGGATGTAAATTGCCAACAGCCACTCTGGAGAAGTGTATGGTGTTTCCTGAAACATGTAAAAAACAAAGCAACAGAGCCTAGGGAACTTCCATTTATGGTCCTATAGCTTAGGGAAATTAAAATCAAAAAGACACAGCCACCCCAACGTTTGGGATGGCTCTGCTTACAAGAACCTCGTTTATGGTACAAGTTCAATATCACAGAAAACGAAAAATGGATAAAGAAGTTGTGGTACTCACGTACAATGCAATATCACTCAGCAATGAAATCTATGTCATCAGGCCCGTAGCAGCATAATAAGTATTCAGGTACGATGATTCTAAGTGAAATAAGTCACACAGAAAAAGAAACATCATAAGATATCACTACTACACGGAATGTAAACTTGGCTACAGAGGAACTGAATTACAAAACAGAACAGGGTCTCAAATGTAGAAAACCAACTTATGCTTGCTTAAGGGGAAAGGGGAGTTGGGGTGCTGCATAAAACCAGAGATGGAAATTAGCACAGATACCCTTCCATAAGCCAAATATGTAATAGACAAGAGCTACTCCTTGCTCAACGAAATGGGCTCAACACCCCATATTAAACGCCTAAGAATGTACCTGAATAGTAAGTATCTTAAAACCTATGGATTGCTATGTCTCCGAAAGAGAATCAAGCGTGTGTACAGGGGCATAAACGCAGCAGTGATATGATTGGAGAGGTTCGGTGAGCAAATGAAGACCCTTTGAAGTCATATTGCATGGTACCCATTCCACGGGTCTCAACTCTCCAGGTTTAAGGGATTCTTCCTTCAGCTAAAACATGCATGTGGAACCCAGAGTATGATCAACCATGTGATCGGGACACGTGTTCAAATATGTCTCAGTTTTCGACCCCTGATACTCGGGTCCAACATTCCAGACGCTTTACTAGCACTCTCCTGACTTGGAGAGTCAGTGCCTTTAACCTCCTGTTTGGCCCAGTTTGCAATTTCTGCAGAAGATGAACAGGAATAGGGAGAACCAATGAGAGACTAGCTGGAGGTGTCTGGACGGGCAAATTTTACTCTCATTTCCCACCAGGAAGAGGAATTAACCAAAGGCTCAGTGTGCCGTGCCCGATCAGATTAGGGCCTGAAGCAATCCTGCGGTGTTGTGGCCAGCTCACAAGAAAGCGAGTTGAAGAATGGAGCTCAGGGGCACTGTAATTCACAAACCTGCAGAGTTATAAATGACAGCTATCGTCCAAAAATATACTGAAGTAAGGCTGCCAAGAGGACTTGAAAGCGGGGCAGAATTGCAGGAAACCGATTTCAGGAGGTAGACTGGAATTGCATGTAAAGCATAGGAAAAGAGGCAGAACGTCCACAATGATGCACTTGGCCAAAAAGGGCGTATGTGTTTTTTCCTGAATATATTCAGGAAAAAACGCATATGCCCTTTTTGGCCAACCAAGCAAGCTTGCAAAGGAAATCTGCACTACACTGAAGTCTCACTTCCCCCCGGTCAAAAGGGCCATCTGAAAAAAGTGTAAAATCCAGAAAGGCAGGACAGGCCATGGAGAACTGGGAGCCTTGTTATGCTGATGGGCGGGATGTAAATTGCCAACAGCCACTGGGGAGAAGTGTATGGTGTTTCCTGAAACATCTAAAAAACAAAGCAACAGAGCCTAGGGCACTTCCACTTATGGTCCTATAGCTTAGGGAAATTAAAATCAAAAAGACACAGCCACCCCAAAGTTTGGGACGGCTCTGTTTACATGAACCTCGTTTACGGTACAAGTTCAATATCGCAGAAAGCGAAAAATGGATAAAGAAGTTGTGGTACTTAGATACAATACAATATCACTCAGCAATGAAATCTATGTCATCAGGCCCGTAGCAGCATAATGAGTGGATTCAGGTATGATGATTCTAACTGAAATAAGTCACACAGAAAAAGAAACATCATAAGATATCACTAATACACGGAATGTAAACATGGCTACACAGGAACTGAATTACAAAACAGAACAGTGTCTCAAATTTAGAAAACCAACTTATGCTTGCTTAAGGGGAAAGGTGAGTTGGGGTGCTGCATAAAACCAGAGATTGAAATTAGCACAGGTACCGTTCCATAAGCCAAATATGTAATTGACAAGAGCTACTCCTTGCTCAACGAAGTGGGCTCAACACCCCATATTAAACGCCTAAGAATGTACCTGTGTAGTAAGTATCTTAAAACCTATGGATTGCTATGTCTCCGAAAGAGAATCAAGCGTGTGTACAGGGGCATAAACGCAGCAGTGATATGATTGGAGAGGTTCGGTGAGCAAATGAAGACCCTTTGAAGTCATATTGCATGGTACCCATTCCACGGGTCTCAACTCTCCAGGTTTAAGGGGTTCTTCCTTCAGCTAAAACATGCATGTGGAACCCAGAGTATGATCAACCGTGTGATCGGGAGACGTGTTCAAATATGTCTCAGTTTTCGACCCCTAGTACTCAGGTGCAACATTCCAGACGCTTTACTAACACTCTCCCGACTTGTAGAGTCAGTGCCTTTAACCTCCTGTTTGGCCCAGTTTGCAATTTCTGCGGAAGATGAACAGGAATAGGAGAACCAATGAGAGACTAGCTGGAGGTGTCTGGACGGGCAAATTTAACTCTCATTTGCCACCAGGAAGAGGAATTAACCAAAGGCTCAGCGTGCCGTGCCGGAACCGGATTAGGGCCTGAAGCAATCCTGCGGTGTTGCGGCCTGCTCACAAGAAAGCGAGTTGAAGAAAGGAGCTCAGGGGCACTGTAATTCACAAACCTGCAGAGTTATGAATGACAGCTATCGTCCAAAAATATACTGAAGTAAGGCTGCCAAGAGGACTTGAAAGCGGGGCAGAATTGCAGGAAACCGATTTCAGGAGGTAGACTGGAATTGCATTTAAAGCATAGGAAAAGAGGCAGAACGTCCACAATGATGCACTTGGCCAAAAAGGGCGTATGCGTTTTTTCCTGAATATATTCAGGAAAAAACGCATACGCCCTTTTTGGCCAACCAAGCAAGCTTGCAAAGGAAATCTGCACTACAATGAAGTCTGACTTCCCCCCGGTCAAAAGGGCCATCTGAATAATGTGTAAAATCCAGAAAGGCAGGACAGGCCATGGAGAACTGGGAGCCTTGTTATGCTGATGGGCGGGATGTAAATTGCCAACAGCCACTCTGGAGAAGTGTATGGTGTTTCCTGAAACATCTAAAAAACAAAGCAACAGAGCCTAGGGCACTTCCACTTATGTTCCTATAGCTTAGGGAAATTAAAATCAAAAAGACACAGCCACCCCAAAGTTTGGGACGGCTCTGTTTACAAGAACCTCGTTTATGGTACAAGTTCAATATCACAGAAAGCGAAAAATGGATAAAGAAGTTGTGGTACTTACGTACAATGCAATATCACTCAGCAATGAAATCTATGTCATCAGGCCCATAGCAGCATAATGAGTGGATTCAGGTATGATGATTCTAACTGAAATGAGTCACACAGTAAAAGAAACATCATAAGATATCACTAATACACGGAATGAAAACTTGGCTACACAGGAACTGGATTACAAAACAGAACAGGGTCTCAAATTTAGAAAGCCAACTTATGCTTGCTTAACGGGAAAGGTGAGTTGGGGTGCTGCATAAAACCAGAGATTGAAATGAGCACAGATAAAGTTCCTTAAGCCAAATATGTAATAGACAAGAGCTACTCCTTGCTCAACGAAATGGGCTCAACACCCCATATTAAACGCCTAAGAATGTACCTGAATAGTAAGTATCTTAAAACCTATGGATTGCTATGTCTCCGAAAGAGAATCAAGCGTGTGTACAGGGGCATAAACGCAGCAGTGATATGATTGGAGAGGTTCGGTGAGCAAATGAAGACCCTTTGAAGTCATATTGCATGGTACCCATTCCACGGGTCTCAACTCTCCAGGTTTAAGGGATTCTTCCTTCAGCTAAAACATGCATGTGGAACCCAGAGTATGATCAACCATGTGATCGGGACACGTGTTCAAATATGTCTCAGTTTTCGACCCCTGATACTCGGGTCCAACATTCCAGACGCTTTACTAGCACTCTCCTGACTTGGAGAGTCAGTGCCTTTAACCTCCTGTTTGGCCCAGTTTGCAATTTCTGCAGAAGATGAACAGGAATAGGGAGAACCAATGAGAGACTAGCTGGAGGTGTCTGGACGGGCAAATTTTACTCTCATTTCCCACCAGGAAGAGGAATTAACCAAAGGCTCAGTGTGCCGTGCCCGAACCAGATTAGGGCCTGAAGCAATCCTGCGGTGTTGTGGCCAGCTCACAAGAAAGCGAGTTGAAGAATGGAGCTCAGGGGCACTGTAATTCACAAACCTGCAGAGTTATAAATGACAGCTATCGTCCAAAAATATACTGAAGTAAGGCTGCCAAGAGGACTTGAAAGCGGGGCAGAATTGCAGGAAACCGATTTCAGGAGGTAGACTGGAATTGCATGTAAAGCATAGGAAAAGAGGCAGAACGTCCACAATGATGCACTTGGCCAAAAAGGGCGTATGTGTTTTTTCCTGAATATATTCAGGAAAAAACGCATATGCCCTTTTTGGCCAACCAAGCAAGCTTGCAAAGGAAATCTGCACTACACTGAAGTCTCACTTCCCCCCGGTCAAAAGGGCCATCTGAAAAAAGTGTAAAATCCAGAAAGGCAGGACAGGCCATGGAGAACTGGGAGCCTTTTTATGCTGATGGGCGGGATGTAAATTGCCAACTGCCACTCTGGAGAAGTGTATGGTGTTTCCTGAAACATCTAAAAAAAAAAAAAGCAACAGAGTCTAGGGCACTTCCACTTATGGTCCTATAGCTTAGGGAAATTAAAATCAAAAAGACACAGCCACCCCAAAGCTTGGGACGGCTCTGTTTACAAGAACCTGTTTTACGGTACAAGTTCAATATCACAGAAAGTGAAAAATGGATAAAGAAGTTGTCGTACTTACATACAATGCAATATCACTCAGCAATGAAATCTATGTCATCAGGCCCGTAGCAGCATAATGAGTGGATTCTGGTACGATGATTCTAAGTGAAATAAGTCACACAGAAAAAGAAACATCATAAGATATCACTAATACAGGGAATGTAACCTTGGCTACACAGGAACTGAATTACAAAACAGAACAGGGTCTCAAATGTAGAAAACCAACTTATGCTTGCTTAAGGGGAAAGGTGAGTTGTGGTGCTGCATAAAACCAGAGATGGAAATGAGCACAGATACCATTCCATAAGCCAAATATATAACAGACAATAGATACACCTTGCTCAACGAAGTGGACTCAACACCTCATTTTAAACGCCTAAGTATATACCTGACTAGTAAGCATCTTAAAACCTATGGATTTATATGTCTCCGAAAGAGAATCAAGCGTGTGTACAGCGGCATAAATACAGCAGTGATAGGATTGCTGAGGTTCGGTGAGCAAATGCAGACCCTTTGAAGTCATAGTGCATGGTACCCATTCCATGGGTCTCAACTCTCCAGGTTTAAGGGATTCTTCCTTCAGCTAAAACATGCATGTGGAACCCAGAGTATGATCCACCGTGTCATCGGGAAACGTGTTCAAATGTGTCTCCGTTTTCGTCCCCTGGTACTCGGGTGCAACATTCCAGACGCTTTACTAACACTCTCCCCACTTGGAGAGTCAGTGCCTTTAACCTCCTTTTTGGCCCAGTTTGCAATTTCTGCGGAAATTGAACAGGAATAAGGAGAACACATGAGAGACTAGCTGGAGGTGTCTGGACGGGCAAATTTAACTCTCATTTCCCACCAGGAAGAGGAATTAAGCAAAGGCTCAGTGTGCCATGCTGGAACCACACTAGGGCCTGAAACAATCCTGCAGTGTTGCGGCCAGCTCACAAGAAAGCGAGTTGAAGAAAGGAGCTCAGGGGCACTGTCATTCACAAACCTGCAGAGTTATAAATGACAGCTATCGTCCAAAAATATATTGAAGTAAGGCTGCCAAGAGGACTAGAATGCGGGGCAGAATTGCAGGAAACCGATTTCAGGAGGTATCGGGAGTCGCTCTTAAAGCATAGGAAAAGAGACAGAACTTGGAAAATAATGCAGTTGGCAAAAAAGGGCATATGTGTTTTATCCAGAGCTCTCATAACTGAGGGGAGGAGATTCCCAGCAGCCTCCAACTGCCACCTGAGGGCTCACATTGCCAAGGCAACATGAGCAAGCCAGGCAGGAGTTACCTCACAGCAGAGGTCCCACCTCACAGAAGGGTGAGAAACCCAGCCAACATCAGACTCTCACCAGAGGGCCTACATCACCAAGGGGATGGGAACCAGGCAGGAGTGTCTTCACACCAGTGGGGCCACATCATCGAAAGGTGAGGTACTCAGCACATGTGTCCTCAAACCAGAGGACCCACATCTCCAAGGGCCTCGGAGTGAGGCAGGCAGGAGTAGCCTCACAACACTGGGCCCATAGAATAAAAAAGTGAGGAATCCAGCAGTTGGAACCTCCCAGTAGGCGGCCCAGAGCACCGAGGCTATGGGATCCAGGCCACTCTGAACTCACAGAAGAGGGCCCATGTCATGAAACTGAGCAACCCAGCCATTGGGACCTCAGAGCAGGAGGCCCACATCCCCATGGGGATGGAAATCTGGTAGGAGTGTCCTCGCACCACTGAGAACATATCAGAAAATTTTGGGCGACCAGCAGTTAGGGCCTGACGCCAGAGGACCCTCATCACCAAGGGAAGGAGGTTCCCAGCAGGCTCCAACTGCCACCAGAGGGCTGACGTCACCAAGGCGATGTGTGCCAACCAGGCACGAATGACCTCACAGCAGAGGGCCCACCTCAGAGAAGTGTGACGAACCCAGTCAGGATCAGACTCGCACCAGAGGGCCCACATCACCAAATGGATTGGAACCAGGCAGGAGTGTCCTCACATGAGTAGGGCCACATCATCTAAAGGTGAGGAACCCAGAACATCTGGCTTCAAACCATAGGACACCCATCACCAAGGGGCTGGGAGTGAGGCAGGCAGGAGGAGACTCATAACAGAGCGCCCAAAAATAAGAAAGGTGAGGAATCCAGCATTTGGAACCTCCCAGCAGGCGGCCCAGAGCACAGAGGCTAGGGGATCCAGGCCGGAGTGAACTAACACCAGACAGCCCACATCATGAAACTGTGAGCAACCCAGACATTGGGACCTCAGAGCAGAAGGCCCACATCCCCATAGTGATGGGAACATGACAGGAGTGTCCTGGCATCACTGGGCTCACATCAGAAAACGTGGGGTGCTCAGAAGTTAGGGCCTGACGCTAGAGGGCACTCATCACCGAGAGGAGGAGGCTCCCAGCAGGCTCCAGCTGCCACCAGAGGGCCAACGTCGCCAAGGCGATGTGTGCCAGCCCGGCAGGAGTGACCTCAAAGCAGAGGGCCCACCTCACAGAAGGGTGAGGAACACAGCCAGGATCAGACTCTCACCAGAGGGCCCACAACACCAAGGGGATGGGAATCAGTCAGGACTGTCCTCCCACCAGTGGGGCCACATCATCGAAAGGTGAGGAAGCCAGCACATGTGGCCTCATATCAGAGGACATACATCACAAAGGGGATGGGAGTGAGGCAGGTAGGAATAGCCTAAAAACAGAGGGCCCAAATAATAAAAAAGGTGAGGAATCCAGCATTTGGAACCTCCCAGCAGGCGGCCGAGAGCACAGAAGCTATGGGATGCAGGCAGGCGTGAACTAACACCAGAGAGACCACATCATGAAACTCTGAGCAACCCAGGCGTTGGGACCTCAGAGCAGAAAGCCCACATCCCCATGGGGATGGGAACCTGACAGGAGTGTCCTCGCACCACTGGGCGCACATCAGAAAATGTGGGGAGCCCACCATTTAGGGCCTGATGCCAGAGGGCCGTCATCACCGAGAGGAGGAGGCACCCTGCATGCTCCAACTGCCACCAGAGGGCTCACGTCTCCAAGGTGACGTGTGCCAGCCAGGCAGGAGTGACCACACAGCAGAGGGCCTACCTCACAGAACATTGAGGAACCCAGCCAGGATTAGACTCTCGCCAGAGGGCCCACCTCACCAAGGGGATGGGAACCCAGCAGGAGTGTCCTCACACGAGTGGGGCCACATCATCGAAAGGTGAGGAACGCAGCACATGTGGCCTCAAGCCATAGGGCAGTCATCACCAAGGGGCTGGCAGTGAGGCAGGCAGGAGGAGCCTCACAACAGAGGGCACATAGAATAAAAAAGTTGAGGAATCCAGCAGTTGGAACCTCCCAGCAGGCGGCTCAGAGCACCGATGATAAGGGATCCTTGCCGGAGTGAACTCACAGCAGAGGGCCCACATCATGGTACTGTGGGCAAGCCAGCCGTTTTGACCTCAGAGCAGAAGGCCCACATCCCAATGGGGATGTGAACCTGGCTGGAGTGTCCTCACACCACTGGGCACACATCACAAAATGTGGGGAGCCCAGCAGTTAGGGCCTAAGGCAAGAGGGCCCTCATCACCGAGGGGAGGAGGATCCCAGCACACTCCAACTGCCACCAGAGGGCCCATGTCACCAAGGTGACGTGTGCAAGACAGGCATGATTGACCTCACAGCAGAGGGCCCACCTCACAGAAGGGTGAGGAACCCAGCCAGGATCAGATTCTCACCTGAGGGCCCACATCAGCAAGGGGATGGGAACCAGTCAGGACAGTCTTCCCTCCAGTGGGGCCACATCATCAAAAGGTGCGGAACCAGCACATGTGGCCTCAAATCAGAGGACACATATCACAAAGGGAATGGGAGTGAGGCAGGCAGGAGTAGCCTAAAAACAGAGGGCCCAAAGAATAAGAAAGGTGAGGAATCCAGGAGTTGGAACCTCCCAGCAGGCGGCCGAGAGCACAGAAGCTATGGGATGCAGGCAGGAGTGAACTAACAGCAGAGAGCCCACATCATGAAACTGTGAGCAACCCAGGCGTTGGGACCTCAGAGCAGAAGGCCCACATCCCAATGGGGATGTGAACCTGGCTGGAGTGTCCTCGCACCACTGGGCGCACATCACAAAATGTGGGGAGCCCAGCAGTTAGGGCCTGACGCCAGAGGGCCCTCATCACCAAGGGGAGGAGGCCCCCAGCAGGCTCCAAGTGCCACCAGAGGGCTCATGTCCACAAGGCGAGGTGAGCAAGCCAGGCAGGAGTGACCTCACAGCGGACGGCCCACATCACAGATGGGTGAGGAACCCAGCCAGGATCAGACTCTCAACAGAGGGCCCGCATCACCAAGGGGATGTGAACCAGGCAGGAGTCTCCTAAGACCATTGGTCCCACATCATCGAAAGGTGAGGAACCCAGCACATGTGGCCTCAAACCAGACGACACACATCACGAAGGGGCTGGGAGTGAGGCAGGCAGGAGGATCCTCACAACAGAGGGCCCAAAAAATTTAAAAAGTGAGGAATCCAGCAGTTGGAACCTCCCAGCAGGCGGCCAAGAGCACAGAGGCTATGGGATCCAGGCCTCTGTGAACTAACACCAGAGAGCCCACATCATGAAAATGTGAACAACCCAGCCGTTGGGACCTCAGAGCAGAAGGCCCACATCCCCATGGAGATGGGATCCTAAGAGGAGTGCCAAAGCATCACTGGGCTCACTAAGAAAAGTTGGTGAGCCCAGCAGTTACGGCCTGACGCAAGAGAGCCCTCAACACCGGGGGGAGGAGATTCCCAGCACGCTCCAACTGCCACCACACGGCTGACTTCACCAAGGCAATGTGTGCCAGCCATGCAGGAGTGACATATCAGCAGAGGGTCTCCCTCACAGAAGGGTGAGGAACACAGCCAGGAACAGACTCTCACCAGGGGGTCCACATAACCACGTGGATGAGAACCAGGCAGGAATGTCCTCACACTAGTGGGGCCACATCATCGAAAGGTGAGGAACCCAGCAAAGGTGGCCACAAACCAGAGGACCCACATCACCAAGGGGTTGAGAGTGAGGTAGGTGTCTGGACGGGCATATTTAACACTCATTTCCCACCAGGAAGAGGAATTAACCAAAGGCTCAGCGTGCCCTGCCAGAAGCAGATTAGGGCCTGAAGCAGTCTTGCAGGTTTGTGGCCAGCTCACAAGAAAGCGAGTTGAAGAAAGGAGCTCAGGGGCACTGTAATTCACAAACCTGCAGAGTTATAAATGACAGATAACGTCCAAAAATATATTGAAGTAAGGCTGCGAAGAGGACTTGAAAGCAGGGCAGAATTTCAGGAAACCGATTTCAGGAGGTAGACTGGATTTGCATTTAAAGCATAGGAAAAGAGGCAGAACATCGACAATGATGCACTTGGCAAAAAAGGGCGTATGAGTTTGTTCCTGAATATATTCAGGAAAAAACACATACGCCCTTTTTGGCAAACCAAGCAAGCTTGCAAAGGAAATCCGAACTACTATGAAGTGTCACTTCCCCCCGGTCTAAAGGGCCATCTGAAAAAAGTGTAAAATCCAGAAAGGCAAGACAGGCCATGGGGAAAAAGGAGCCTTGTTATGCTGATGGGTGGGATGTAAATTGCCAACAGCCACTCTGGAGAAGTGTATGGTGTTTCCTGATACATCTGGAAAACAAAGCAACAGAGTCTAGGGCATTTCCACTTATGGGCCTATAGCTTAGGGAAATTAAAATCAAAAAGACACAGCCACCCCAAAATTCGGGACGGCTGTGTTTACAGGAACCTCTTCTACAGTTCAAGTTAAATATCCCAGAGAACAAATAATTGATAAAGAAGTTGCGGTACTTACGTACAACAGAATACCACTCAGCAATGAAATCTGTGCCACCAGGCCTGTACCAGCATAATGAGTGGATTGAGGCACGATGATTCTAAGTGAAATAAGTCACACAGAAAAAGAAACATCATAAGGTATCACTAATGCACGGAATGTAAACTTGGCTACACATGAACTGAATTACAAAACAGAACAGGGTCTCAAGTTTAGAAAACCAACTTATGCTTGCTTAAGGGGAAAGGTGAGTTGGGGTGCTGCATAAAACCAGAGTTTGAAATTAGCACAGATACCGTTCCATAAGCCAAATATGTAATAGACAAGACCTACCCCTTGCTCAACGAAATGGACTCAACAATGAGGTATCACCTCACACCTGTTAGAATGGGCATCATCTGAAAATCTACAAACAACAAATGCTGGAAAGGGTGTGGAGAAAAGGAAGCCTCTTTCACTATTGTTGGGAATATAAATTGATACAGTCACTATGGAGAACAATATGGAGTTTCTTAAGAAACTAATAATAGAATTACCCTATGATACAGCAATCCCAGTACTGGACATATACCCAGACAAAACCATAAATCAAAAAGAGACATTCACCGCAATGTTCATTGCATCTCTACTTACAATATCGAGGTAATGGAAGCAACCTAAATGCCCACAGACAGACGAATGCATAAAGATGTGGTACATATATAAAGTGGAATATTACTAAGCCATGAAAGGAATGAAATTGGGTCATTTGTAGAGACGTCGATGGATCTAGAGACTGTCATACAGAGTGAAGTAAGTCAGAAAGAGAAAAACAAATCTTGTATATTCATGCATATATGTGGAACCTAGAAAAACTGTACAGATGAACCATTTTGCAAGGCATAAATAGAGCAACAGATGTAGACAACAATCGTATGGACACAAGGGGGGAAAGCTCTTGAGGGTGTGGTGGTGGGAGGAGTTGAGAGATTGGGATTGGCATGTAAACATTTATATGTATAAAATAGATAACCAATAAGAACCTGCTGTATAAAAATATAAAATAAAATTAAAAATTAAAAAAATAAAATTTAAAAAATAAAACAGAAAAAACAATTATTCCCTTCACATACATGTATTTATATGAATAAATTATTTCCATGCTTATATCTGTAAATACAAAAAAGAGGAATAAAATCTACCTTGAACCAAAAATGAAAAAGAGAAAAACAAAACAGAACCCACCAGTTACACAGAGGAAAACTGTATCAGGGCACTTGCTCCAGTTGTAAACAATTCTGAAGTTGGTCAGTGGTGGGGAATCGTCTCCCATTCAGCCAGCAGCCCCCACACAACAAGCGTCCTCATTGCAAAGCTGGGGCACCGTGCCGAGGCATCTGTGAGTAAACGTGAGCTGAGCCCCAGGCCAGTTGCTGCTGAACTGTTCCCACCCTTCCCAGGTAAAACACCTGAATATATACAAGGACTTGAAAGCCTAGAGGAAGGGCCATGGAGCCACACGAGTGACAGCATGCCAGCTGACTTGGTGCCTGCAGGCCAGCCAGGATGGTCCTGGCCCTGGGTGCTCTTCTGGAAGATTTCCATTTCCCTGCCTGAGATACCCGTCCTGTCCCTGCCCCCACTGCTTTTTTCCTTCCTCACCTCTGCCCAGGGAGAAATTCCAGCAGCAGGTATGGGTGACACATCCTCTTCTTTAGCAGGTGGCAGCCTGGCAACTGCTGCAGAAAGTCCAGCAGAGCCCCACTCACACTGGGCCACCCACAAAGCCGTGGCCTCTCACTCCCTCCCACCAGCCCAGCCCCGAGACTGCTGACAGGGCAGAGAAAATGGCGTCAGGCACAGCTGCAGGGGCTCTTGCTGCCTGGAGTGGTATTTATGTTGATCTCAACCCAGGCACACCTGGGGAGGGCAGGCCGGCACGGTAAGGCTGCCCGGGTCAGCCAATCATCACCCCTCAGGGGCTCACAGTTGAAGAAAATGGAACTTGCTGAACCGGCCAGGTCCAAGGAACAGGTGTGGGCTCCTGAGAGTCAGGATAGACAAGGGGCTGCAGCTTTGGCTTGTTTTCTAATCATTTTATCTGGCCCATGAGTGGGAGACAACTTCAAGAAAACCCTCTCCTAATGAGAGGAACCCAGGAGTCAGGGAGAGGAGGGGTGGGTGGTGGTTGGAGACAGAGGCCTGGTGCCCTGGGTGCAGTGGAAGTGTCTGGAAGACCAGGTGGAGGGAGGCCACACAGAGTGATGCCCAGGGTCACAGACCTGTCGGAGCTGCTGTTTGTTAGTTCAAGTCCTGCTCTGAGGTGCTCTGTGTCAGCTCTGAGCGACAGGTGAGCTGGGGGTGCCCTTCAATGAGGGCTATGTGCACGGTTCCTGTGTGCCCAGCCCTGCCACGGTACCTGCAAGGGTAGCTCTGTATCCTGGGAGGGGCCTGACCATGAGAGCCCCGTGGGCTGGGTTGGGGGTGGGGTACCTGCCCAGGAGAGCTCCATATCCTGGGATTGGCCTGACCACGAGAGCCCCATGGGCTGCTGGGGACCTGGTAAAGGATGTCAGGACAGTCAGTGAAGCCACCGAGGATATACCGCCAGTTGCTCCTGATTCCTACACCCTGCTGGTCATTCTACCAACCACCAGGACATGGTATTCTGTATTAGTCTTCAATGATGCCTTCTTTTGTATTCCATTAGTCCCAGAGTCACAAGAAATTTTGGCTTGTGAGTGGCAGGACTCAACATACAACTAAAACAATACTTCCGGGCCGTCTTGCCCCAAGGGTTCAAAAATTCCCACACCATCTTTGGGGAAAGCTTAGCTAAAGACCAAAAAGTTCTACCTCTGGAAAAGGAAACCCTCCTTCAATATGCAGATGACATTCTGATCGCCAGCCCTACTAAGGAGGCCTCTGAACTACCAAGCCAATAAAGGATAGAAGTTGTCCAAGAAAAAGCTCAAATATCACAGACTGCGGTGACCTGCCTGGGCTTCATTCTCACACAAGGTCGGAGAAGCCCATCCCAGGAAAGGGAAGAAACCATTTGCAGCCTTACCCCTTTCTAAAACTAGAAGACAGCTTAGGGGTTCCTGGGGAGGCCAGGGTTTGCTGCTTCTGGATCCCTAACTACAGTCTACTAGCTGGGTCTCTATATGAAACACTGAAAGGAAAAGATGATGATCCTTTTGAACAGAATCCAGAAGTGGCCTTTCAAGAATGGAAAGAGCAGTCAATTCAGACCCTTGCCCTGGAACTCCCTAATTGAGCTAAACCCTTTGACCTTTACATTCCCGGTGAAAGGTGAATCGCCATTGGAGAATTAGTGCAAAAACTGGGACCACTTGAAATGGAACAACGCAAGAATGCCATCCAGGTAGGATAAACTACAGTCACCAAGGGGCTTGGCCCACTGCCACATCTGGCCAAGATACTGGTGGTATCTAAAAACCTGGAAATCAGCAGCCCAAAAGGCCACCTCTCTCCTAAGGGAAAAGAACCCCACGTGGTGATCCTAATCACCAACCATGCCCTGAAGTTGCAGGGTTCGCTCCGTGGGCACACCGACCTCGGGTGAGGAGGCCCTCCAACTCCAACATCCAGAGAGATAACCGGGGGCAACAGGGCACCATGACGACTCGTGTGAACATCACTTGACCTGGACTTTCTCTCATAAAACAACAATAGTGTGTCCCGAAGGAGTAGACTACTGCTTGCAGGACTTACTGCACCCGGAGGGGAGCTAATAATCTTGGCGGGGGAACCGTATATCACACTGTCACCATAGAAAAGCCTACAGACACCGTGATGATGGTAGCCAATAAGACCGGCTGGACTCCTGTTTACTTCAAAAGGCTGTTGACTCAGTGGCCATCATGGTCCTTGATCACCACTGACCCTGGACTGTCTGGGAGTTGAGCGGGCAAGGCTCTGACACCTGGTGCTGTTTTTACGTTAATTCAGGGGCCTAATTGAAGAAAGAGCAGACTACTGGTCAGAGCATCTAGGCTGGCAGAAACGGTCAGCCTAAGGTGGCCGAACAAATGTGGGGCGGGGTGAAATCGGCCCCCACGGCGTCTCTGCACATCTCTTTCCTGGACCCTCAAAGGTCATTAGAATCTATAACACTTCCAATGCTGGTGCTCAGGCGGACGAGCAGGGAGGCAGGGGTCCTGGGGCCAATCAACGTCACCTGGAGGCTGCTGGGGAGAAGTTCTGACCCTCGTCCCCTGGTATGAGGGCTCCCAACTCAGCACTCAGCAGTTACAGAAGAAGGGTCTGCACCCTCAGCACTCCAAGAATGAGGAACGGGGCAAAAGGCAGAGGAGGGGTTTGTCCCCAGCAAAGCCCACTAAAAATCCCTGGGAGATAAAAATAGAATCTGGGCAATAAAGTCAAGTCTGACCTTTTTTATCCTTTGTGCTTTGTCTAATTTCACGTGCTCCTAGGGTCCCGCATGCAGAGGTTCCACACCCGGCACTTCAGACCAGATTTCCTAGTGCAGAATGGCTGGGTCGACACCTCAGCTCCTGGGGCCCAGTGCAGACTCCGCGATATAGAGCCTGAGCTGCAGCCAACCCGGCCCTCGAGAGCTCCGCCCCCTCCCTCCCACTGACTCTGACAGGATCTCTACACAGCAGCCCAGCCCACAGCCCACGGGGTAGTGCATGCTCTCACCTCTCCATTCTCTGATCAAAATATAAAGTTTCCTTTGCTTGGGAACCAAACTCAGTCTCGATCTGTTGGCCCCAATGACACTGGGCAGGGGGACACTTGTTGGGGTCCACTCTGGAGGATCAGTAACAGAAATTGAGACTATTGTAACTTCAATGAACAGATGTGTGAGCCACACTGTAGTTAACATAGAACAGTTTAGAAGGCTCGGGTAAAATAAGATGTTTCTAACACTTCCATTTGATATTTCCATCACTTTATCATAAGCAAGTTCAGTGAAAAGGTTTGTCTTATTTGTCAGGTCAACATTAGAGAAATGAAGTGATTTCTTTCCAAGGATGTACATCTAATAATCTTGGTTAAAGCTTCAATCTTGTTTTAAATGCTTTTCCATTGAAAATGATACCTCTCTTTCAGCTCCCCCATTTCTGAGAAGTATAAAATCTTATAATTTATTATTATCAAAGGGGAAAGGTGGGAGGAGGGATAAATTAACAGTTTGGAATTAACACATACACACTGCTATGTATAAAGTAGATCATCAACAAGGAACTACCGTATAGCACAGGGAACTACACTCAATATTTTGCAATAACCTATAAGGGGAAATAATCGGAAAAAGAATAGATATTTTTATTGACATCATCTATCAATGACAGTTAAAGTGTAACCTAAGGGAAGCCGGTGGTGAGTGCTTCTGACCCTGAAGACTTCAATCATCTAAAGTTTGGACCCTGCCTACTTCCCAAGGCCCTTAATGAACATATGTGTAGCCGTAGCTTAAAAAACTCCCCAGTTTGGGTTTCGGGGAGACACTGATTTTGAAAAAGCCCTGGCGTTCTCCTTACATGAATGGGACTCTTCCTACTGCTAAAACATGTCTGTCACATCCAGAGGATGGTATACCGTCTGATCGGGAAGAGTTTGGAAAAGGCATCTCATCTCCTCATCTCCTGGTGCTCGGGTTTACCCCTCCAGCGTCTTTACTAACAGTCTCCCCACTTGGAGATGTCAGCACTGTCAACATCCTGTTGCGTACAGTTTGGAATTTGTCCAGAGGATGAAGCGGAAGGATGAGGAACAATGAGTGCCTAGGTGTTCAGACAGGCACATGTCACTCTAATTTCCAATCAGGAAGACGAATTGACCAACGGCTAGGGTTGCCCATGGAAACAGTATAGGGCTTGAGGAAATCCCACTGCTTTGTGGCCAGTTCCCATAAACACAAGTTGAACAATGGAACTCAGGGGCAGTAAAATTCACGAAACTGCAGAGTTGAAAATATCTATCACTGAAAAATGTCTTGAGGAAAGTCAGAGAAAAGGATTGGTAAGCAAGGGAGAATGGCAGGAAAGGGATTTGAGGAGGTAGAAAGGACTCGCCATTAAGCACAAGAAAAGGGGCTGAACATTGCCAACATTGCAGTTGGCCAAAAAGGCTGTATGCGTTTTTTTCTGTATATATTCAAGAAAAGGGCATACACTTTTCTAGCCAACCAAACAGGTGGGCACTGGAAATCAATACTACAAAAGATATCACTTTGCATCAGTCAGAAGAGCCATCCTCATAAAGTGTAAACACCAGAAATGCAGGACAGGGCAAGGAGAAGAGGGAGCCCTGTGAGGCTTATAGTGGAAATGTATATTGCCAACGGCCATTCTGGAGAAGTGTATTGTGTTTACTAAAGCATCTAAAAAATGAGCTACAGAGCATAAGGCACTTGCACTCATGGGCGTATATCTTGGGAAAAACAAAAATCGAGAGGACACAGGCACCCCAATGTTTACTGCCTCTCTGTTTAAAAGATCCTCGACTAGGATAGAACTTAAATGTCTCTGGAGGGAAAAAATGGATAGAGATGTGGTACTTATGTAGAGTGGAATATTACTCAGCCTGGAAATCAATGAGATATGGCCAGTTGTAACAACTCCGGAGGAGTTACGTATGATCATTCTAAGTGACAGAATTCAAAAAGAAAAAGACACATATCATAAGATATCACTTAAAGGTGGAATCCAAAATGGCTACACATGAAATAAATTACAAAACAAAAACATAGTCAAATATGTGGAAAGCACGCGTAAGGCTGCTGAACGGGAAAGGTGGGGAGGGGTGAGGCATCATCCAGGAGGTTGAAATTAGCAAAGATACCATTCCAAATACCAAACTGATAATCAACAAGGCCTACACGGTAGCTAAAAGAACTGCACTCAGCACACTCAAGTCACCGGAAAAGAATATCTATGACTGGTAAGAATCTGAAAAAGAATTTATTGATGTCTCTCTGTACGTGAATCAAGTGGATGTACAGCAGCAAGAAATAGAGCTTTGAAAATCAGCTGTAACCAATATAGTGATAAATTGCAAAAAATAAACGACAGAGAGACAGAGAAAACCTCTTACAACTTTTCCTCAGGGACGGTGATGCAACATGGATTGAACACATCTAGACCCACAGCAGGATGAGACATAAGGCTGGAAACTGTTCGCGCTAAGAGAAATGTGAGGTTGGGTGAGGAAATGCACACCCTTTAAAGTAATACTACCTGGTACCCATTCAATGGGTCCCAAATCTGCAGGTTCAAGGAATCTTCCTACAGCTAAAACATGCATGGAAAACCCAGAGGACTGTACACCATGTGATCGGGAGATGTGTCTAAAATGCACCTCATTTATCCTCTCCTGGTGCTCCTGTTCATCATTCCAGCCATGTTACTTAGAATCTCCCCACTTAGAGAATCAGCACATTTAAACTTCTGTTTCACACATTTTGCAAATTGTGAGGAGGATGAACGGGAAGAGGGGGAACCAATGAGAGAATAGTTGTAGGGGTTTGGACGGGCACATGTCACTCTAATTTCCCATTAAGAATAAGAATTAAAAAAAGGCTCAGCCCGCCTCGCCGGAGCCAAAATAGGGCCTGAAGCAATCCTGCGGCTTTGAGGCCAGCTCACAAAAGAGCAACTTAAAAAATGGAGCTCAGGGTCACTGCAATTCACAAACCTGCAGAGTTATAAATGAAAACTAACGTCCAAAAATATGTTGAGGTAAGGTAAAGAAGAGGATCTGAATGCAAGACAGAATTGCAAGAAACAGATTTCAAGAGATAGATTGGACTCGTCTTTAAAGCACATGAAAAGCGGCAGAATTTCGACAATGATGCAGTTGGCCCAAAAGGGAGTATGCGTTTTTTCCTGAATATATCCAGGAAAAAACGCATACGCCCTTTATGGGCAACCAAGCAAGCAAGCAATGTAAATGTGCACAACAAAGAAGTCTCATTTCCCACCGGTCAAAAGGGCCATCTGAAAAAATTGTAAAAACCAGAAATGCAGGACAGGCCATGGAGAACAGGGAGCCTTTATACGCTGCTGGACAGTGTGTGAACTGCCGAGAGCCACTCTGGAGAAGTGTATGGTGTTTCCTGAAACATCTAAAAAACAAAGCAACAGAGCCTAGGGCACTTCCACTTATGGTCCTATAGCTCAGGGAAATTAAAATCAAAAAGACACAACCACCCCAAAGTTTGGGACGCCTCTGTTTACAAGAACCTCGTTTAAGGTACAAGTTCAATAATCACAGAAAGCGAAAAATGGATAAAGAAGTTGTGGTACTTACGTACAATAAAATATCACTCAGCAACGAAATCTGTGTCATCAGGCCCGTAGCAGCATCAAGAGTGGATTCAGGTACGATGATTCTAAGTTAAATAAGTCACACAGAAAAAGAAACATCATAAGATATCACTAATATACGGAATGTAAACTTGGCTACACAGGAACTGAATTACAAAACAGCACAGGGACTCAAATGTAGAAAACCAACTTATGCTTGCTTAAGGGGAAAGGTGAGTTGGGGTGCTTCATAAAACCGGAGATTGAAATTAGCACAGATACAGTTCCATAAGCCAAATATGTAATAGACAAGAGCTACTCCTTGCTCAACCAAGTGGACTCAACACCCCATATTAAACGCCTAAGAATATACCTGACTAGTAAGAATCTTAAAACCTATGGATTTATATGTCTCCAAAAGAGAATCAAGCGTGTGTACAGCGGCATAAACACAGCAGTGATAGGATTGGTGAGGTTCAGTGAGCAAATGCAGACCCTTTGAAGTCATATTGCATGGTACCCATTCCATGGGTCTCAACTCTCCAGGTTTAAGGGATTCTTCCTTCAGCTAAAACATGCATGTGGAACCCAGAGTATGATCCACCGTGTGATCAGAAAACGTGTTCAAATGTGTCTCAGTTTTCGTCCCCTGGTACTCAGGTGCAACATTCCAGACGCTTTACTAACACTCTCCCCACTTGGAGAGTCAGTGCCTTTAACCTCCTGTTTGGCCCAGTTTGCAATTTCTGCGTAAGATGAAAAGGAATAGGGAGAACCCATGAGAGACTAGCTGGAGGTGTCTGGACGGCCAAATTTAACTCTCATTTCCCACCAGGAACAGGAATTAACTAAAGGCTCAGCGTGCCGTGCAGGAACCACACTAGGGCCTGAAGCAATCCTGCGGTGTTGCGGCCAGCTCACAAGAAAGCGAGTTGAAGAAGGAAACTCAGGGGCACTGTAATTCACAAACCTGCAGAGTTATAAATGACAGCTATCGCCCAAAAATATATTGAAGTAAGGCTGCCAAGAGGACTTGAAATCGGGGCAGAATTGCAGGAAACCGAGTTCAGGAGGTAGACTGGAATTGCATGTAAAGCATAGGAAAAGAGGCAGAACGTCCACAATGATGCACTTGGCCAAAAAGGGCGTATGCGTTTTTTCCTGAATATATTCAGGAAAAAACGCATACGCCCTTTTTGGCCAACCAAGCAAGCTTGCAAAGGAAATCTGCACTACAATGATGTCTCACTGCCCACCGGTCAAAAGGGCCAGTTGAAAAAAGTGTAAAATCCAGAAAGGCAGGACAGGCCATGGAGAACTGGGAGCCTCGTTATGCAGATGGGCGGGATGTAAATTGCCAACAGCCACTCTGGAGAAGTGTATGGTGTTTCCTGAAACATCCAAAAAACAAAGCAACAGAGCCTAGGGCACTTCCACTTATGGTCCTATAGCTTAGGGAAATTAAAATCAAAAAGACACAGCCACCCCAAAGTTTGGGACGGCTCTGTTTACAAGAACCTCGTTTATGGTACAAGTTCAATATCACAAAAAACGAAAAATGGATAAAGAAGTTGTTGTACTCACGTACAATGCAATATCACTCAGCAAAGAAATCTATGTCATCAGGCCCGTAGCAGCATAATGAGTGGATTCAGGTACGATGATTCTAAGTGAAATAAGTAACACAGAAAAAGAAACATCATAAGATATCACTACTACACGGAATGTAAACTTGGCTACACAGGAACTGAATTACAAAACAGAACAGGGTCTCAAATGTAGAAAACCAACTTATGCTTGCTTAAGGGGAAAGGTGAGTTGGGGTGCTGCATAAAACAAGAGATTGAAATTAGCACAGATACCGTTCCATAAGCCAAATTTGTAATAGACAAGAGCTACTCCTTGCTCAACGAAGTGGACTCAACACCCCATATTAAACGCCTAAGAATATATCTGACTAGTAAGAATCTTAAAACCTATGGATTTATATGTCTCCGAAAGAGAATCAAGCATGTGTACAGCAGCATAAACGCAGCAGTGATAGGATTGGTGAGGTTCGGTGAGCAAATGCAGACCCTTTGAAGTCATATTGCATGGTACCCATTCCATGGGTCTCAACTCTCCAGGTTTAAGGGATTCTTCCTTCAGCTAAAACATGCATGTGGAACCCAGAGTATGATCCACCATGTGTTCGGGAAACGTGTTCAAATGTGTCTCAGTTTTCGTCCCCTGGTACTCGGGTGCAACATTCCAGATGCTTTACTAACACTCTCCCCACTTGGAGAGTCAGTGCCTTTAACCTCCTGTTTGTCCCAGTTTGCAATTTCTGCGGAAAATGAACTGGAATAGGGAGAACCCATGAGAGACTAGACGGAGGTGTCTGGACGGGCAAATTTAACTCTCATTTCCCACCAGGCAGAGGAATTAACCAAAGGCTCAGTGTGCCATGCCGGAACCACACTAGGGCCTGAAGCAATCCTGCGGGGTTGCGGCCAGCTCACAAGAAAGCAAGTTGAAGAAAGGAGCTCAGGGGCACTGTCATTCACAAACCTGCAGAGTTATAAATGACAGCTATCGTCCAAAAATATATTGAAGTAAGACTGCCAAGAGCACATGAAAATGGGGCAGAATTGCAGGAAACCGAGTTCAGGAGGTAGACTGGAATTGCATGTAAAGCATAGGAAAAGAGGCAGAACGTCCACAATGATGCACTTGGCCAAAAAGGGCGTATGCGTTTTTTCCTGAATATATTCAGGAAAAAACACATACGCCCTTTTTGGCCAACCAAGCAAGCTTGCAAAGGAAATCTGCACTACAATGAAGTCTCACTGCCCCCCGGTCAAAAGGGCCATCTGAAAAAAGTGTAAAATCCAGAAAGGCAGGACAGGCCATGGAGAACTGGGAGCCTTGTTATGCTGATGAGCGGGATGTAAATTGCCAACAGCCACTCTGGAGAAGTGTATGGTGTTTCCTGAAACATCTAAAAAACAAAGCAACAGAGCCTAGGGAACTTCCATTTATGGTCCTATAGCTTAGGGAAATTAAAATCAAAAAGACACAGCCACCCCAACGTTTGGGATGGCTCTGCTTACAAGAACCTCGTTTATGGTACAAGTTCAATATCACAGAAAACGAAAAATGGATAAAGAAGTTGTGGTATTCACGTACAATGCAATATCACTCAGCAATGAAATCTATGTCATCAGGCCCGTAGCAGCATAATAAGTATTCAGGTACGATGATTCTAAGTGAAATAAGTCACACAGAAAAAGAAACATCATAAGATATCACTACTACACGGAATGTTAACTTGGCTACAGAGGAACTGAATTACAAAACAGAACAGGGTCTCAAATGTAGAAAACCAACTTATCCTTGCTTAAGGGGAAAGGTGAGTTGGGGTGCTGCATAAAACCAGAGATGGAAATTAGCACAGATACCCTTCCATAAGCCAAATATGTAATAGACAAGAGCTACTCCTTGCTCAACCAAGTGGACTCAACACCCCATATTAAACGCCTAAGAATATACCTGACTAGTAAGAATCTTAAAACCTATGGATTTATATGTCTCCAAAAGAGAATCAAGCGTGTGTACAGCGGCATAAACACAGCAGTGATAGGATTGGTGAGGTTCGGTGAGCAAATGCAGACCCTTTGAAGTCATATTGCATGGTACCCATTCCATGGGTCTCAACTCTCCAGGTTTAAGGGATTCTTCCTTCAGCTAAAACATGCATGTGGAACCCAGAGTATGATCCACCGTGTGATCGGAAAACGTGTTCAAATGTGTCTCAGTTTTTGTCCCCTGGTACTCGGGTGCAACATTCCAGACGCTTTACTAACACTCTCCCCACTTGGAGAGTCAGTGCCTTTAACCTCCCGTTTGGCCCAGTTTGCAATTTCTGCGTAAGATGAAAAGGAATAGGGAGAACCAATGAGAGACTAGCTGGAGGTGTCTGGACGGCCAAATTTAACTCTCATTTCCCACCAGGAAGAGGAATTAACCAAAGGCTCAGTGTGCCGTGCTGGAATCACACTAGGGCCTGAAGCAATCCTGCGGTGTTGCGGCCAGCTCACAAGACAGCGAGTGGAAGAAGGTAACTCAGGGGCACTGTAATTCACAAACCTGCAGAGTTATAAATGACAGCTATCGTCCAAAAATATATTGAAGTAAGGCTGCCAAGAGCACATGAAAATGGGGCAGAATTGCAGGAAACCGAGTTCAGGAGGTAGACTGGAATTGCATGTAAAGCGTAGGAAAGAGGCAGAACGTCCACAATGATGCACTTGGCCAAAAAGGGCGTATGCGTTTTTTCCTGAATATATTCAGGAAAAAACGCATACGCCCTTTTTGGCCAACCAAGCAAGCTTGCAAAGGAAATCTGCACTACAATGAAGTCTCACTGCCCACCGGCCAAAAGGGCCAGTTGAAAAAAGTGTAAAATCCAGAAAGGCAGGACAGGCCATGGAGAACTGGGAGCCTCGTTATGCAGATGGGCGGGATGTAAATTGCCAACAGCCACTCTGGAGAAGTGTATGGTGTTTCCTGAAACATCCAAAAAACAAAGCAACAGAGCCTAGGGCACTTCCACTTATGGTCCTATAGCTTAGGGAAATTAAAATCAAAAAGACACAGCCACCCCAAAGTTTGGGACGGCTCTGTTTACAAGAACCTCGTTTATGGTACAAGTTCAATATCACAAAAAACGAAAAATGGATAAAGAAGTTGTTGTACTCACGTACAATGCAATATCACTCAGCAAAGAAATCTATGTCATCAGGCCCGTAGCAGCATAATGAGTGGATTCAGGTACGATGATTCTAAGTGAAATAAGTAACACAGAAAAAAAAAATTCATAAGATATCACTACTACACTGAATGTAAACTTGGCTACACAGGAACTGAATTACAAAACAGAACAGGGTCTCAAATGTAGAAAACCAACTTATGCTTGCTTAAGGGGAAAGGTGAGTTGGGGTGCTGCATAAAACAAAAGATTGAAATTAGCACAGATACCGTTCCATAAGCCAAATTTGTAATAGACAAGAGCTACTCCTTGCTCAACGAAGTGGACTCAACACCCCATATTAAACGCCTAAGAATATATCTGACTAGTAAGAATCTTAAAACCTATGGATTTATATGTCTCCGAAAGAGAATCAAGCATGTGTACAGCAGCATAAACGCAGCAGTGATAGGATTGGTGAGGTTCGGTGAGCAAATGCAGACCCTTTGAAGTCATATTGCATGGTACCCATTCCATGGGTCTCAACTCTCCAGGTTTAAGGGATTCTTCCTTCAGCTAAAACATGCATGTGGAACCCAGAGTATGATCCACTGTGTGATCGGGAAACGTGTTCAAATGTGTCTCAGTTTTCGTCCCCTGGTACTCGGGTGCAACATTCCAGATGCTTTACTAACACTCTCCCCACTTGGAGAGTCAGTGCCTTTAACCTCCTGTTTGTCCCAGTTTGCAATTTCTGCGGAAAATGAACTGGAATAGGGAGAACCCATGAGAGACTAGACGGAGGTGTCTGGACGGGCAAATTTAACTCTCATTTCCCACCAGGCAGAGGAATTAACCAAAGGCTCAGTGTGCCATGCCGGAACCACAATAGGGCCTGAAGCAATCCTGTGGGGTTGCGGCCAGCTCACAAGAAAGCGAGTTGAAGAAAGGAGCTCAGGGGCACTGTCATTCACAAACCTGCAGAGTTATAAATGACAGCTATAGTCCAAAAATATATTGAAGTAAGGCTGCCAAGAGGACTTGAAATCGGGGCAGAATTGCAGGAAACCGAGTTCAGGAGGTAGACTGGAATTGCATGTAAAGCGTAGGAAAGAGGCAGAACGTCCACAATGATGCACTTGGCCAAAAAGGGCGTATGCGTTTTTTCCTGAATATATTCAGGAAAAAACGCATACGCCCTTTTTGGCCAACCAAGCAAGCTTGCAAAGGAAATCTGCACTACAATGAAGTCTCACTGCCCACCGGTCAAAAGGGCCAGTTGAAAAAAGTGTAAAATCCAGAAAGGCAGGACGGGCCATGGAGAACTGGGAGCCTCGTTATGCAGATGGGCGGGATGTAAATTGCCAACAGCCACTCTGGAGAAGTGTATGGTGTTTCCTGAAACATCCTAAAAACAAAGCAACAGAGCCTAGGGCACTTCCACTTATGGTCCTATAGCTTAGGGAAATTAAAATCAAAAAGACACAGCCACCCCAAAGTTTGGGACAGCTCCGTTTACAAGAACCTCGTTTACGATACAAGTTCAATATCACAGAAAGCGAAAAATGGATAAAGATGTTGTGGTACTCACGTACAATGCAATATCACTCAGCAATGAAATCTATGTCATCAGGCCCACAACAGCATAATGAGTGGATTCAGGTACGATGATTCTAAGGGAAATAAGTCACACAGAAAAAGAAACATCATAAGATATCACTAATACATGGAATGTAAACTTGGCTACACAGGAACTGAATTACAAAACAGAATAGGGTCTCAAATGTAGAAAACCAACTTATGCTTGCTTAAGGGGAAAGGTGAGTTGGGGTGCTGCATAAAACCAGAGATGGAAATTAGCACAGATACCCTTCCATAAGCCAAATATGTAATAGACAAGAGCTACTCCTTGCTCAACGTAGTGGACCCAACACCCCATATTAAACGCCTAAGAATATACCTGACTAGGAAGAATCTTAAAACCTATGGATTTATATGTCTCCAAAAGAGAATCAAGCGTGTGTACAGCGGCATAAACACAGCAGTGATAGGATTGGTGAGGTTCAGTGAGCAAATGCAGACCCTTTGAAGTCATATTGCATGGTACCCATTCCATGGGTCTCAACTCTCCAGGTTTAAGGGATTCTTCCTTCAGCTAAAACATGCATGTGGAACCCAGAGTATGATCCACTGTGTGATCAGAAAACGTGTTCAAATGTGTCTCAGTTTTCGTCCCCTGGTACTCAGGTGCAACATTCCAGACGCTTTACTAACACTCTCCCCACTTGGAGAGTCAGTGCCTTTAACCTCCTGTTTGGCCCAGTTTGCAAATTCTGCGTAAGATGAAAAGGAATAGGGAGAACCCATGAGAGACTAGCTGGAGGTGTCTGGACGGCCAAATTTAACTCTCATTTCCCACCAGGAACAGGAATTAACCAAAGGCTCAGCGTGCCGTGCCGGAACCACACTAGGGCCTGAAGCAATCCTGCGGTGTTGCGGCCAGCTCACAAGAAAGCGAGTGGAAGAAGGTAACTCAGGGGCACTGTCATTCACAAACCTGCAGAGTTCTAAATGACAGCTATAGTCCAAAAATATATTGAAGTAAGGCTGCCAAGAGGACTTGAAATCGGGGCAGAATTGCAGGAAACCGAGTTCAGGAGGTAGACTGGAATTGCATGTAAAGCATAGGAAAAGAGGCAGAACGTCCACAATGATGCACTTGGCCAAAAAGGGCGTATGCGTTTTTTCCTGAATATATTCAGGAAAAAACGCATACGCCCTTTTTGGCCAACCAAGCAAGCTTGCAAAGGAAATCTGCACTACAATGAAGTCTCACTGCCCACCGGTCAAAAGGGCCAGTTGAAAAAAGTGTAAAATCCAGAAAGGCAGGACAGGCCATGGAGAACTGGGAGCCTCGTTATGCAGATGGGCGGGATGTAAATTGCCAACAGCCACTCTGGAGAAGTGTATGGTGTTTCCTGAAACATCCAAAAAACAAAGCAACAGAGCCTAGGGCACTTCTACTTATGGTCCTATAGCTTAGGGAAATTAAAATCAAAAAGACACAGCCACCCCAAAGTTTGGGACGGCTCTGTTTACAAGAACCTCGTTTATGGTACAAGTTCAATATCACAAAAAACGAAAAATGGATAAAGAAGTTGTTGTACTCACGTACAATGCAATATCACTCAGCAAAGAAATCTATGTCATCAGGCCCGTAGCAGCATAATGAGTGGATTCAGGTACGATGATTCTAAGTGAAATAAGTAACACAGAAAAAGAAACATCATAAGATATCACTACTACACGGAATGTAAACTTGGCTACACAGGAACTGAATTACAAAACAGAACAGGGTCTCAAATGTAGAAAACCAACTTATGCTTGCTTAAGGGGAAAGGTGAGTTGGGGTGCTGCATAAAACAAGAGATTGAAATTAGCACAGATACCGTTCCATAAGCCAAATTTGTAATAGACAAGAGCTACTCCTTGCTCAACGAAGTGGACTCAACACCCCATATTAAACGCCTAAGAATATATCTGACTAGTAAGAATCTTAAAACCTATGGATTTATATGTCTCCGAAAGAGAATCAAGCATGTGTACAGCAGCATAAACGCAGCAGTGATAGGATTGGTGAGGTTCGGTGAGCAAATGCAGACCCTTTGAAGTCATATTGCATGGTACCCATTCCATGGGTCTCAACTCTCCAGGTTTAAGGGATTCTTCCTTCAGCTAAAACATGCATGTGGAACCCAGAGTATGATCCACTGTGTGATCGGGAAACGTGTTCAAATGTGTCTCAGTTTTCGTCCCCTGGTACTCGGGTGCAACATTCCAGATGCTTTACTAACACTCTCCCCACTTGGAGAGTCAGTGCCTTTAACCTCCTGTTTGTCCCAGTTTGCAATTTCTGCAGAAAATGAACTGGAATAGGGAGAACCCATGAGAGACTAGACGGAGGTGTCTGGACGGGCAAATTTAACTCTCATTTCCCACCAGGCAGAGGAATTAACCAAAGGCTCAGTGTGCCATGCCGGAACCACACTAGGGCCTGAAGCAATCCTGTGGGGTTGCGGCCAGCTCACAAGAAAGCGAGTTGAAGAAAGGAGCTCAGGGGCACTGTCATTCACAAACCTGCAGAGTTATAAATGACAGCTATCGTCCAAAAATATATTGAAGTAAGACTGCCAAGAGCACATGAAAATGGGGCAGAATTGCAGGAAACCGATTTCAGGAGGTAGACTGGAATTGCATGTAAAGCATAGGAAAAGAGGCAGAACGTCCACAATGATGCACTTGGCCAAAAAGGGCGTATGCATTTTTTCCTGAATATATTCAGGAAAAAACGCATACGCCCTTTTTGGCCAACCAAGCAAGCTTGCAAAGGAAATCTGCACTACAATGAAGTCTCACTGCCCCCGGTCAAAAGGGCCATCTGAAAAAAGAGTAAAATCCAAAAAGGCAGGACAGGCCATGGAGAACTGGGAGCCTTGTTATGCTGATGAGCGGGATGTAAATTGCCAACAGCCACTCTGGAGAAGTGTATGGTGTTTCCTGAAACATCTAAAAAACAAAGCAACAGAGCCTAGGGAACTTCCATTTATGGTCCTATAGCTTAGGGAAATTAAAATCAAAAAGACACAGCCACCCCAACGTTTGGGATGGCTCTGCTTACAAGAACCTCGTTTATGGTACAAGTTCAATATCACAGAAAACGAAAAATGGATAAAGAAGTTGTGGTACTCACGTACAATGCAATATCACTCAGCAATGACATCTATGTCATCAGGCCCGTAGCAGCATAATAAGTATTCAGGTACGATGATTCTAAGTGAAATAAGTCACACAGAAAAAGAAACATCATAAGATATCACTACTACACGGAATGTTAACTTGGCTACAGAGGAACTGAATTACAAAACAGAACAGGGTCTCAAATGTAGAAAACCAACTTATCCTTGCTTAAGGGGAAAGGTGAGTTGGGGTGCTGCATAAAACCAGAGATGGAAATTAGCACAGATACCCTTCCATAAGCCAAATATGTATAGACAAGAGCTACTCCTTGCTCAACCAAGTGGACTCAACACCCCATATTAAACGCCTAAGAATATACCTGACTAGTAAGAATCTTAAAACCTATGGATTTATATGTCTCCAAAAGAGAATCAAGCGTGTGTACAGCGGCATAAACACAGCAGTGATAGGATTGGTGAGGTTCGGTGAGCAAATGCAGACCCTTTGAAGTCATATTGCATGGTACCCATTCCATGGGTCTCAACTCTCCAGGTTTAAGGGATTCTTCCTTCAGCTAAAACATGCATGTGGAACCCAGAGTATGATCCACCGTGTGATCGGAAAACGTGTTCAAATGTGTCTCAGTTTTTGTCCCCTGGTACTCGGGTGCAACATTCCAGACGCTTTACTAACACTCTCCCCACTTGGAGAGTCAGTGCCTTTAACCTCCCGTTTGGCCCAGTTTGCAATTTCTGCGTAAGATGAAAAGGAATAGGGAGATCCAGTGAGAGACTAGCTGGAGGTGTCTGGACGGCCAAATTTAACTCTCATTTCCCACCAGGAACAGGAATTAACCAAAGGCTCAGTGTGCCGTGCTGGAACCACACTGGGGCCTGAAGCAATCCTGCGGTGTTGCGGCCAGCTCACAAGAAAGCGAGTGGAAGAAGGTAACTCAGGGGCACTGTAATTCACAAACTTGCAGAGTTATAAATGACAGCTATCGTCCAAAAATATATTGAAGTAAGACTGCCAAGAGCACATGAAAATGGGGCAGAATTGCAGGAAACCGAGTTCAGGAGGTAGACTGGAATTGCATGTAAAGCATAGGAAAAGAGGCAGAACGTCCACAATGATGCACTTGGCCAAAAAGGGCGTATGCATTTTTTCCTGAATATATTCAGGAAAAAACGCATACGCCCTTTTTGGCCAACCAAGCAAGCTTGCAAAGGAAATCTGCACTACAATGAAGTCTCACTTCCCCCGGTCAAAAGGGCCATCTGAAAAAAGTGTAAAATCCAGAAAGGCAGGACAGGCCATGGAGAACTGGGAGCCTTGTTATGCTGATGAGCGGGATGTAAATTGCCAACAGCCACTCTGGAGAAGTGTATGGTGTTTCCTGAAACATCTAAAAAACAAAGCAACAGAGCCTAGGGAACTTCCATTTATGGTCCTATAGCTTAGGGAAATTAAAATCAAAAAGACACAGCCACCCCAACGTTTGGGATGGCTCTGCTTACAAGAACCTCGTTTATGGTACAAGTTCAATATCACAGAAAACGAAAAATGGATAAAGAAGTTGTGGTACTCACGTACAATGCAATATCACTCAGCAATGACATCTATGTCATCAGGCCCGTAGCAGCATAATAAGTATTCAGGTACGATGATTCTAAGTGAAATAAGTCACACAGAAAAAGAAACATCATAAGATATCACTACTACACGGAATGTTAACTTGGCTACAGAGGAACTGAATTACAAAACAGAACAGGGTCTCAAATGTAGAAAACCAACTTATCCTTGCTTAAGGGGAAAGGTGAGTTGGGGTGCTGCATAAAACCAGAGATGGAAATTAGCACAGATACCCTTCCATAAGCCAAATATATAATAGACAAGAGCTACTCCTTGCTCAACCAAGTGGACTCAACACCCCATATTAAACGCCTAAGAATATACCTGACTAGTAAGAATCTTAAAACCTATGGATTTATATGTCTCCAAAAGAGAATCAAGCTTGTGTACAGCGGCATAAACACAGCAGTGATAGGATTGGTGAGGTTCGGTGAGCAAATGCAGACCCTTTGAAGTCATATTGCATGGTACCCATTCCATGGGTCTCAACTCTCCAGGTTTAAGGGATTCTTCCTTCAGCTAAAACATGCATGTGGAACCCAGAGTATGATCCACTGTGTGATCAGAAAACGTGTTCAAATGTGTCTCAGTTTTCGTCCCCTGGTACTCAGGTGCAACATTCCAGACGCTTTACTAACACTCTCCCCACTTGGAGAGTCAGTGCCTTTAACCTCCTGTTTGGCCCAGTTTGCAAATTCTGCGTAAGATGAAAAGGAATAGGGAGAACCCATGAGAGACTAGCTGGAGGTGTCTGGACGGCCAAATTTAACTCTCATTTCCCACCAGGAACAGGAATTAACCAAAGGCTCAGCGTGCCGTGCCGGAACCACACTAGGGCCTGAAGCAATCCTGCGGTGTTGCGGCCAGCTCACAAGAAAGCGAGTGGAAGAAGGTAACTCAGGGGCACTGTCATTCACAAACCTGCAGAGTTATAAATGACAGCTATAGTCCAAAAATATATTGAAGTAAGGCTGCCAAGAGGACTTGAAATCGGGGCAGAATTGCAGGAAACCGAGTTCAGGAGGTAGACTGGAATTGCATGTAAAGCATAGGAAAAGAGGCAGAACGTCCACAATGATGCACTTGGCCAAAAAGGGCGTATGCGTTTTTTCCTGAATATATTCAGGAAAAAACGCATACGCCCTTTTTGGCCAACCAAGCAAGCTTGCAAAGGAAATCTGCACTACAATGAAGTCTCACTGCCCACCGGTCAAAAGGGCCAGTTGAAAAAAGTGTAAAATCCAGAAAGGCAGGACAGGCCATGGAGAACTGGGAGCCTCGTTATGCAGATGGGCGGGATGTAAATTGCCAACAGCCACTCTGGTGAAGTGTATGGTGTTTCCTGAAACATCCAAAAAACAAAGCAACAGAGCCTAGGGCACTTCCACTTATGGTCCTATAGCTTAGGGAAATTAAAATCAAAAAGACACAGCCACCCCAAAGTTTGGGACGGCTCTGTTTACAAGAACCTCGTTTATGGTACAAGTTCAATATCACAAAAAACGAAAAATGGATAAAGAAGTTGTTGTACTCACGTACAATGCAATATCACTCAGCAAAGAAATCTATGTCATCAGGCCCGTAGCAGCATAATGAGTGGATTCAGGTACGATGATTCTAAGTGAAATAAGTAACACAGAAAAAGAAACATCATAAGATATCACTACTACACGGAATGTAAACTTGGCTACACAGGAACTGAATTACAAAACAGAACAGGGTCTCAAATGTAGAAAACCAACTTATGCTTGCTTAAGGGGAAAGGTGAGTTGGGGTGCTGCATAAAACAAGAGATTGAAATTAGCACAGATACCGTTCCATAAGCCAAATTTGTAATAGACAAGAGCTACTCCTTGCTCAACGAAGTGGACTCAACACCCCATATTAAACGCCTAAGAATATATCTGACTAGTAAGAATCTTAAAACCTATGGATTTATATGTCTCCGAAAGAGAATCAAGCATGTGTACAGCAGCATAAACGCAGCAGTGATAGGATTGGTGAGGTTCGGTGAGCAAATGCAGACCCTTTGAAGTCATATTGCATGGTACCCATTCCATGGGTCTCAACTCTCCAGGTTTAAGGGATTCTTCCTTCAGCTAAAACATGCATGTGGAACCCAGAGTATGATCCACTGTGTGATCGGGAAACGTGTTCAAATGTGTCTCAGTTTTTGTCCCCTGGTACTCGGGTGCAACATTCCAGATGCTTTACTAACACTCTCCCCACTTGGAGAGTCAGTGCCTTTAACCTCCTGTTTGTCCCAGTTTGCAATTTCTGCAGAAAATGAACTGGAATAGGGAGAACCCATGAGAGACTAGACGGAGGTGTCTGGACGGGCAAATTTAACTCTCATTTCCCACCAGGCAGAGGAATTAACCAAAGGCTCAGTGTGCCATGCCGGAACCACACTAGGGCCTGAAGCAATCCTGTGGGGTTGCGGCCAGCTCACAAGAAAGCGAGTTGAAGAAAGGAGCTCAGGGGCACTGTCATTCACAAACCTGCAGAGTTATAAATGACAGCTATCGTCCAAAAATATATTGAAGTAAGACTGCCAAGAGCACATGAAAATGGGGCAGAATTGCAGGAAACCGAGTTCAGGAGGTAGACTGGAATTGCATGTAAAGCATAGGAAAAGAGGCAGAACGTCCACAATGATGCACTTGGCCAAAAAGGGCGTATGTGTTTTTTCCTGAATATATTCAGGAAAAAACGCATACGCCCTTTTTGGCCAACCAAGCAAGCTTGCAAAGAAATCTGCACTACAATGAAGTCTCACTGCCCCCCGGTCAAAAGGGCCATCTGAAAAAAGTGTAAAATCCAGAAAGGCAGGACAGGCCATGGAGAACTGGGAGCCTTGTTATGCTGATGAGCGGGATGTAAATTGCCAACAGCCACTCTGGAGAAGTGTATGGTGTTTCCTGAAACATCTAAAAAACAAAGCAACAGAGCCTAGGGAACTTCCATTTATGGTCCTATAGCTTAGGGAAATTAAAATCAAAAAGACACAGCCACCCCAACGTTTGGGATGGCTCTGCTTACAAGAACCTCGTTTATGGTACAAGTTCAATATCACAGAAAACGAAAAATGGATAAAGAAGTTGTGGTACTCACGTACAATGCAATATCACTCAGCAATGACATCTATGTCATCAGGCCCGTAGCAGCATAATAAGTATTCAGGTACGATGATTCTAAGTGAAATAAGTCACACAGAAAAAGAAACATCATAAGATATCACTACTACACGGAATGTTAACTTGGCTACAGAGGAACTGAATTACAAAACAGAACAGGGTCTCAAATGTAGAAAACCAACTTATCCTTGCTTAAGGGGAAAGGTGAGTTGGGGTGCTGCATAAAACCAGAGATGGAAATTAGCACAGATACCCTTCCATAAGCCAAATATGTAATAGACAAGAGTTACTCCTTGCTCAACGTAGTGGACTCAACACCCCATATTAAACGCCTAAGAATATACCTGACTAGTAAGAATCTTAAAACCTATGGATTTATATGTCTCCAAAAGAGAATCAAGCGTGTGTACAGCGGCATAAACACAGCAGTGATAGGATTGGTGAGGTTCGGTGAGCAAATGCAGACCCTTTGAAGTCATATTGCATGGTACCCATTCCATGGGTCTCAACTCTCCAGGTTTAAGGGATTCTTCCTTCAGCTAAAACATGCATGTGGAACCCAGAGTATGATCCACCGTGTGATCGGAAAACGTGTTCAAATGTGTCTCAGTTTTTGTCCCCTGGTACTCGGGTGCAACATTCCAGACGCTTTACTAACACTCTCCCCACTTGGAGAGTCAGTGCCTTTAACCTCCCGTTTGGCCCAGTTTGCAATTTCTGCGTAAGATGAAAAGGAATAGGGAGAACCAATGAGAGACTAGCTGGAGGTGTCTGGACGGCCAAATTTAACTCTCATTTCCCACCAGGAAGAGGAATTAACCAAAGGCTCAGTGTGCCGTGCTGGAATCACACTAGGGCCTGAAGCAATCCTGCGGTGTTGCGGCCAGCTCACAAGAAAGCGAGTGGAAGAAGGTAACTCAGGGGCACTGTAATTCACAAACCTGCAGAGTTATAAATGACAGCTATCGTCCAAAAATATATTGAAGTAAGACTGCCAAGAGCACATGAAAATGGGGCAGAATTGCAGGAAACCGAGTTCAGGAGGTAGACTGGAATTGCATGTAAAGCGTAGGAAAGAGGCAGAACGTCCACAATGATGCACTTGGCCAAAAAGGGCGTATGCGTTTTTTCCTGAATATATTCAGGAAAAAACGCATACGCCCTTTTTGGCCAACCAAGCAAGCTTGCAAAGGAAATCTGCACTACAATGAAGTCTCACTGCCCACCGGTCAAAAGGGCCAGTTGAAAAAAGTGTAAAATCCAGAAAGGCAGGACAGGCCATGGAGAACTGGGAGCCTCGTTATGCAGATGGGCGGGATGTAAATTGCCAACAGCCACTCTGGAGAAGTGTATGGTGTTTCCTGAAACATCCAAAAAACAAAGCAACAGAGCCTAGGGCACTTCCACTTATGGTCCTATAGCTTAGCGAAATTAAAATCAAAAAGACACAGCCACCCCAAAGTTTGGGACGGCTCTGTTTACAAGAACCTCGTTTACGGTACAAGTTCAATATCACAGAAAGCGAGAAATGGATAAAGATGTTGTGGTACTCACGTACAATGCAATATCACTCAGCAATGAAATCTATGTCATCAGGCCCGTAGCAGCATAATGAGTGGATTCAGGTACGATGATTCTAAGTGAAATAAGTCACACAGAAAAAGAAACTTCATAAGATATCACTACTACACGGAATGTAAACTTGGCTACGCAGGAACTGAATTACAAAACAGAACAGGGTCTCAAATGTAGAAAACCAACTTATGCTTGCTTAAGGGGAAAGGTGAGTTGGGGTGCTGCATAAAACCAGAGATGGAAATTAGCACAGATACCCTTCCATAAGCCAAATATGTAATAGACAAGAGCTACTCCTTGCTCAACGTAGTGGACTCAACACCCCATATTAAACGCCTAAGAATATACCTGACTAGTAAGAATCTTAAAACCTATGGATTTATATGTCTCCTAAAGAGAATCAAGCGTGTGTACAGCGGCATAAACACACCAGTGATAGGATTGGTGAGGTTCAGTGAGCAAATGCAGACCCTTTGAAGTCATATTGCATGGTACCCATTCCATGGGTCTCAACTCTCCAGGTTTAAGGGATTCTTCCTTCAGCTAAAACATGCATGTGGAACCCAGAGTATGATCCACCGTGTGATCAGAAAACGTGTTCAAATGTGTCTCAGTTTTCGTCCCCTGGTACTCAGGTGCAACATTCCAGACGCTTTACTAACACTCTCCCCACTTGGAGAGTCAGTGCCTTTAACCTCCTGTTTGGCCCAGTTTGCAAATTCTGCGTAAGATGAAAAGGAATAGGGAGAACCCATGAGAGACTAGACGGAGGTGTCTGGACGGGCAAATTTAACTCTCATTTCCCACCAGGAACAGGAATTAACCAAAGGCTCAGCGTGCCGTGCCGGAACCACACTAGGGCCTGAAGCAATCCTGCGGTGTTGCGGCCAGCTCACAAGAAAGCGAGTTGAAGAAAGGAGCTCAGGGGCACTGTCATTCACAAACCTGCAGAGTTATAAATGACAGCTATCGTCCAAAAATATATTGAAGTAAGACTGCCAAGAGCACATGAAAATGGGGCAGAATTGCAGGAAACCGAGTTCAGGAGGTAGACTGGAATTGCATGTAAAGCATAGGAAAAGAGGCAGAACGTCCACAATGATGCACTTGGCCAAAAAGGGCGTATGCGTTTTTTCCTGAATATATTCAGGAAAAAACGCATACGCCCTTTTTGGCCAACCAAGCAAGCTTGCAAAGAAATCTGCACTACAATGAAGTCTCACTGCCCCCCGGTCAAAAGGGCCATCTGAAAAAAGTGTAAAATCCAGAAAGGCAGGACAGGCCATGGAGAACTGGGAGCCTTGTTATGCTGATGAGCGGGATGTAAATTGCCAACAGCCACTCTGGAGAAGTGTATGGTGTTTCCTGAAACATCTAAAAAACAAAGCAACAGAGCCTAGGGAACTTCCATTTATGGTCCTATAGCTTAGGGAAATTAAAATCAAAAAGACACAGCCACCCCAACGTTTGGGATGGCTCTGCTTACAAGAACCTCGTTTATGGTACAAGTTCAATATCACAGAAAACGAAAAATGGATAAAGAAGTTGTGGTACTCACGTACAATGCAATATCACTCAGCAATGACATCTATGTCATCAGGCCCGTAGCAGCATAATAAGTATTCAGGTACGATGATTCTAAGTGAAATAAGTCACACAGAAAAAGAAACATCATAAGATATCACTACTACACGGAATGTTAACTTGGCTACAGAGGAACTGAATTACAAAACAGAACAGGGTCTCAAATGTAGAAAACCAACTTATCCTTGCTTAAGGGGAAAGGTGAGTTGGGGTGCTGCATAAAACCAGAGATGGAAATTAGCACAGATACCCTTCCATAAGCCAAATATGTAATAGACAAGAGTTACTCCTTGCTCAACGTAGTGGACTCAACACCCCATATTAAACGCCTAAGAATATACCTGACTAGTAAGAATCTTAAAACCTATGGATTTATATGTCTCCAAAAGAGAATCAAGCGTGTGTACAGCGGCATAAACACAGCAGTGATAGGATTGGTGAGGTTCGGTGAGCAAATGCAGACCCTTTGAAGTCATATTGCATGGTACCCATTCCATGGGTCTCAACTCTCCAGGTTTAAGGGATTCTTCCTTCAGCTAAAACATGCATGTGGAACCCAGAGTATGATCCACCGTGTGATCGGAAAACGTGTTCAAATGTGTCTCAGTTTTTGTCCCCTGGTACTCGGGTGCAACATTCCAGACGCTTTACTAACACTCTCCCCACTTGGAGAGTCAGTGCCTTTAACCTCCTGTTTGGCTCGGTTTGCAATTTCTGCGGAAAATGAACAGGAAAAGGGAGAACCAATGAGAGACTAGCTGGAGGTGTCTGGACGGGCAAATTTAACTCTCATTTCCCACCAGGAAGAGGAATTAACCAAAGGCCCAGTGTGCCGTGCCGGAACCACACTAGGGCCTGAAGCAATCCTGCGGTGTTGCGGCCAGCTCACAAGAAAGCGAGTTGAAGAAAGGAGCTCAGGGGCACTGTCATTCACAAACCTGCAGAGTTATAAATGACAGCTATCGTCCAAAAATATATTGAAGTAATGCTGCCAAGAGCACTTGAAAGCGGGGCAGAATTGCAGGAAACCGATTTCAGGAGGTAGACTGGAATTGCATGTAAAGCATAGGAAAAGAGGCAGAACGTCCACAATGATGCACTTGGCCAAAAAGGGCGTATGCGTTTTTTCCTGAATATATTCAGGAAAAAACGCATACGCCCTTTTTGGCCAACCAAGCAAGCTTGCAAAGGAAATCTGCACTACAATGAAGTCTCACTGCCCACCGGTCAAAAGGGCCAGTTGAAAAAAGTGTAAAATCCAGAAAGGCAGGACAGGCCATGGAGAACTGGGAGCCTCGTTATGCAGATGGGCGGGATGTAAATTGCCAACAGCCACTCTGGAGAAGTGTATGGTGTTTCCTGAAACATCCAAAAAACAAAGCAACAGAGCCTAGGGCACTTCCACTTATGGTCCTATAGCTTAGCGAAATTAAAATCAAAAAGACACAGCCACCCCAAAGTTTGGGACGGCTCTGTTTACAAGAACCTCGTTTACGGTACAAGTTCAATATCACAGAAAGCGAGAAATGGATAAAGATGTTGTGGTACTCACGTACAATGCAATATCACTCAGCAATGAAATCTATGTCATCAGGCCCGTAGCAGCATAATGAGTGGATTCAGGTACGATGATTCTAAGTGAAATAAGTCACACAGAAAAAGAAACTTCATAAGATATCACTACTACACGGAATGTAAACTTGGCTACGCAGGAACTGAATTACAAAACAGAACAGGGTCTCAAATGTAGAAAACCAACTTATGCTTGCTTAAGGGGAAAGGTGAGTTGGGGTGCTGCATAAAACCAGAGATGGAAATTAGCACAGATACCCTTCCATAAGCCAAATATGTAATAGACAAGAGCTACTCCTTGCTCAACCAAGTGGACTCAACACCCCATATTAAACGCCTAAGAATATACCTGACTAGTAAGAATCTTAAAACCTATGGATTTATATGTCTCCAAAAGAAAATCAAGCGTGTGTACAGCGGCATAAACACAGCAGTGATAGGATTGGTGAGGTTCGGTGAGCAAATGCAGACCCTTTGAAGTCATATTGCATGGTACCCATTCCATGGGTCTCAACTCTCCAGGTTTAAGGGATTCTTCCTTCAGCTAAAACATGCATGTGGAACCCAGAGTATGATCCACTGTGTGATCGGGAAACGTGTTCAAATGTGTCTCAGTTTTCGTCCCCTGGTACTCGGGTGCAACATTCCAGATGCTTTACTAACACTCTCCCCACTTGGAGAGTCAGTGCCTTTAACCTCCTGTTTGTCCCAGTTTGCAATTTCTGCGGAAAATGAACTGGAATAGGGAGAACCCATGAGAGACTAGACGGAGGTGTCTGGACGGGCAAATTTAACTCTCATTTCCCACCAGGCAGAGGAATTAACCAAAGGCTCAGTGTGCCATGCCGGAACCACACTAGGGCCTGAAGCAATCCTGCGGGGTTGCGGCCAGCTCACAAGAAAGCAAGTTGAAGAAAGGAGCTCAGGGGCACTGTCATTCACAAACCTGCAGAGTTATAAATGACAGCTATCGTCCAAAAATATATTGAAGTAAGACTGCCAAGAGCACATGAAAATGGGGCAGAATTGCAGGAAACCGAGTTCAGGAGGTAGACTGGAATTGCATGTAAAGCATAGGAAAAGAGGCAGAACGTCCACAATGATGCACTTGGCCAAAAAGGGCGTATGCGTTTTTTCCTGAATATATTCAGGAAAAAACGCATACGCCCTTTTTGGCCAACCAAGCAAGCTTGCAAAGGAAATCTGCACTACAATGAAGTCTCACTGCCCCCCGGTCAAAAGGGCCATCTGAAAAAAGTGTAAAATCCAGAAAGGCAGGACAGGCCATGGAGAACTGGGAGCCTTGTTATGCTGATGAGCGGGATGTAAATTGCCAACAGCCACTCTGGAGAAGTGTATGGTGTTTCCTGAAACATCTAAAAAACAAAGCAACAGAGCCTAGGGAACTTCCATTTATGGTCCTATAGCTTAGGGAAATTAAAATCAAAAAGACACAGCCACCCCAACGTTTGGGATGGCTCTGCTTACAAGAACCTCGTTTATGGTACAAGTTCAATATCACAGAAAACGAAAAATGGATAAAGAAGTTGTGGTATTCACGTACAATGCAATATCACTCAGCAATGAAATCTATGTCATCAGGCCCGTAGCAGCATAATAAGTATTCAGGTACGATGATTCTAAGTGAAATAAGTCACACAGAAAAAGAAACATCATAAGATATCACTACTACACGGAATGTTAACTTGGCTACAGAGGAACTGAATTACAAAACAGAACAGGGTCTCAAATGTAGAAAACCAACTTATCCTTGCTTAAGGGGAAAGGTGAGTTGGGGTGCTGCATAAAACCAGAGATGGAAATTAGCACAGATACCCTTCCATAAGCCAAATATGTAATAGACAAGAGCTACTCCTTGCTCAACCAAGTGGACTCAACACCCCATATTAAACGCCTAAGAATATACCTGACTAGTAAGAATCTTAAAACCTATGGATTTATATGTCTCCAAAAGAGAATCAAGCGTGTGTACAGCGGCATAAACACAGCAGTGATAGGATTGGTGAGGTTCGGTGAGCAAATGCAGACCCTTTGAAGTCATATTGCATGGTACCCATTCCATGGGTCTCAACTCTCCAGGTTTAAGGGATTCTTCCTTCAGCTAAAACATGCATGTGGAACCCAGAGTATGATCCACCATGTGATCGGAAAACGTGTTCAAATGTGTCTCAGTTTTTGTCCCCTGGTACTCGGGTGCAACATTCCAGACGCTTTACTAACACTCTCCCCACTTGGAGAGTCAGTGCCTTTAACCTCCCGTTTGGCCCAGTTTGCAATTTCTGCGTAAGATGAAAAGGAATAGGGAGAACCAATGAGAGACTAGCTGGAGGTGTCTGGACGGCCAAATTTAACTCTCATTTCCCACCAGGAAGAGGAATTAATCAAAGGCTCAGTGTGCCATGCTGGAATCACACTAGGGCCTGAAGCAATCCTGCGGTGTTGCGGCCAGCTCACAAGAAAGCGAGTGGAAGAAGGTAACTCAGGGGCACTGTAATTCACAAACCTGCAGAGTTATAAATGACAGCTATCGTCCAAAAATATATTGAAGTAAGGCTGCCAAGAGCACATGAAAATGGGGCAGAATTGCAGGAAACCGAGTTCAGGAGGTAGACTGGAATTGCATGTAAAGCATAGGAAAAGAGGCAGAACGTCCACAATGATGCACTTGGCCAAAAAGGGCGTATGCGTTTTTTCCTGAATATATTCAGGAAAAAACGCATACGCCCTTTTTGGCCAACCAAGCAAGCTTGCAAAGGAAATCTGCACTACAATGAAGTCTCACTGCCCACCGGTCAAAAGGGCCAGTTGAAAAAAGTGTAAAATCCAGAAAGGCAGGACAGGCCATGGAGAACTGGGAGCCTCGTTATGCAGATGGGCGGGATGTAAATTGCCAACAGCCACTCTGGAGAAGTGTATGGTGTTTCCTGAAACATCCAAAAAACAAAGCAACAGAGCCTAGGGCACTTCCACTTATGGTCCTATAGCTTAGCGAAATTAAAATCAAAAAGACACAGCCACCCCAAAGTTTGGGACGGCTCTGTTTACAAGAACCTCGTTTACGGTACAAGTTCAATATCACAGAAAGCGAAAAATGGATAAAGATGTTGTGGTACTCACGTACAATGCAATATCACTCAGCAATGAAATCTATGTCATCAGGCCCACAACAGCATAATGAGTGGATTCAGGTACGATGATTCTAAGGGAAATAAGTCACACAGAAAAAGAAACATCATAAGATATCACTAATACATGGAATGTAAACTTGGCTACACAGGAACTGAATTACAAAACAGAATAGGGTCTCAAATGTAGAAAACCAACTTATGCTTGCTTAAGGGGAAAGGTGACTTGGGGTGCTGCATAAAACCAGAGATGGAAATTAGCACAGATACCCTTCCATAAGCCAAATATGTAATAGACAAGAGCTACTCCTTGCTCAACGTAGTGGACTCAACACCCCATATTAAACGCCTAAGAATATACCTGACTAGTAAGAATCTTAAAACCTATGGATTTATATGTCTCCAAAAGAGAATCAAGCGTGTGTACAGCGGCATAAACACAGCAGTGATAGGATTGGTGAGGTTCAGTGAGCAAATGCAGACCCTTTGAAGTCATATTGCATGGTACCCATTCCATGGGTCTCAACTCTCCAGGTTTAAGGGATTCTTCCTTCAGCTAAAACATGCATGTGGAACCCAGAGTATGATCCACCGTGTGATCAGAAAACGTGTTCAAATGTGTCTCAGTTTTCGTCCCCTGGTACTCAGGTGCAACATTCCAGACGCTTTACTAACACTCTCCCCACTTGGAGAGTCAGTGCCTTTAACCTCCTGTTTGGCCCAGTTTGCAAATTCTGCGTAAGATGAAAAGGAATAGGGAGAACCCATGAGAGACTAGCTGGAGGTGTCTGGACGGCCAAATTTAACTCTCATTTCCCACCAGGAACAGGAATTAACCAAAGGCTCAGCGTGCCGTGCCGGAACCACACTAGGGCCTGAAGCAATCCTGCGGTGTTGCGGCCAGCTCACAAGAAAGCGAGTGGAAGAATGTAACTAAGGGGCACTGTCATCCACAAACCTGCAGAGTTCTAAATGACAGCTATTGTCCAAAAATATATTGAAGTAAGGCTGCCAAGAGGACTTGAAATCGGGGCAGAATTGCAGGAAACCGAGTTCAGGAGGTAGACTGGAATTGCATGTAAAGCATAGGAAAAGAGGCAGAACGTGGACAATGATGCACTTGGCCAAAAAGGGCGTATGCGTTTTTTCCTGAATATATTCAGGAAAAAACGCATACGCCCTTTTTGGCCAACCAAGCAAGCTTGCAAAGGAAATCTGCACTACAATGATGTCTCACTGCCCACCGGTCAAAAGGGCCAGTTGAACAAAGTGTAAAATCCAGAAAGGCAGGACAGGCCATGGAGAACTGGGAGCCTCGTTATGCAGATGGGCGGGATGTAAATTGCCAACAGCCACTCTGGAGAAGTGTATGGTGTTTCCTGAAACATCCAAAAAACAAAGCAACAGAGCCTAGGGCACTTCCACTTATGGTCCTATAGCTTAGAGAAATTAAAATCAAAAAGACACAGCCACCCCAAAATTTGGGACGGCTCTGTTTACAAGAACCTCGTTTATGGTACAAGTTCAATATCACAAAAAACGAAAAATGGATAAAGAAGTTGTGGTACTCACGTACAATGCAATATCACTCAGCAAAGAAATCTATGTCATCAGGCCCGTAGCAGCATAATGAGTGGATTCAGGTACGATGATTCTAAGTGAAATAAGTAACACAGAAAAAGAAACATCATAAGATATCACTACTACACGGAATGTAAACTTGGCTACACAGGAACTGAATTACAAAACAGAACAGGGTCTCAAATGTAGAAAACCAACTTATGCTTGCTTAAGGGGAAAGGTGAGTTGGGGTGCTGCATAAAACAAGAGATTGAAATTAGCACAGATACCGTTCCATAAGCCAAATTTGTAATAGAGAAGAGCTACTCCTTGCTCAACGAAGTGGACTCAACACCCCATATTAAACGCCTAAGAATATATTTGACTAGTAAGAATCTTAAAACCTATGGATTTATATGTCTCCGAAAGAGAATCAAGCATGTGTACAGCAGCATAAACGCAGCAGTGATAGGATTGGTGAGGTTCGGTGAGCAAATGCAGACCCTTTGAAGTCATATTGCATGGTACCCATTCCATGGGTCTCAACTCTCCAGGTTTAAGGGATTCTTCCTTCAGCTAAAACATGCATGTGGAACCCAGAGTATGATCCACCGTGTGATCGGAAAACGTGTTCAAATGTGTCTCAGTTTTCGTCCCCTGGTACTCGGGTGCAACATTCCAGATGCTTTACTAACACTCTCCCCACTTGGAGAGTCAGTGCCTTTAACCTCCTGTTTGTCCCAGTTTGCAATTTCTGCGGAAAATGAACTGGAATAGGGAGAACCCATGAGAGACTAGACGGAGGTGTCTGGACGGGCAAATTTAACTCTCATTTCCCACCAGGCAGAGGAATTAACCAAAGGCTCAGTGTGCCATGCCGGAACCACACTAGGGCCTGAAGCAATCCTGCGGTGTTGCGGCCAGCTCACAAGAAAGCAAGTTGAAGAAAGGAGCTCAGGGGCACTGTCATTCACAAATCTGCAGAGTTATAAATGACAGCTATTGTCCAAAAATATATTGAAGTAAGACTGCCAAGAGCACATGAAAATGGGGCAGAATTGCAGGAAACCGAGTTCAGGAGGTAGACTGGAATTGCATGTAAAGCATAGGAAAAGAGGCAGAACGTCCACAATGATGCACTTGGCCAAAAAGGGCGTATGCGTTTTTTCCTGAATATATTCAGGAAAAAACGCATACGCCCTTTTTGGCCAACCAAGCAAGCTTGCAAAGGAAATCTGCACTACAATGAAGTCTCACTGCCCCCCGGTCAAAAGGGCCATCTGAAAAAAGTGTAAAATCCAGAAAGGCAGGACAGGCCATGGAGAACTGGGAGCCTTGTTATGCTGATGAGCGGGATGTAAATTGCCAACAGCCACTCTGGAGAAGTGTATGGTGTTTCCTGAAACATCTAAAAAACAAAGCAAGAGAGCCTAGGGAACTTCCATTTATGGTCCTATAGCTTAGGGAAATTAAAATCAAAAAGACACAGCCACCCCAACGTTTGGGATGGCTCTGCTTACAAGAACCACGTTTATGGTACAAGTTGAATATCACAGAAAACGAAAAATGGATAAAGAAGTTGTGGTACTCACGTACAATGCAATATCACTCAGCAATGAAATCTATGTCATCAGGCCCGTAGCAGCATAATAAGTATTCAGGTACGATGATTCTAAGTGAAATAAGTCACACAGAAAAAGAAACATCATAAGATATCACTACTACACGGAATGTTAACTTGGCTACAGAGGAACTGAATTACAAAACAGAACAGGGTCTCAAATGTAGAAAACCAACTTATGCTTGCTTAAGGGGAAAGGTGAGTTGGGGTGCTGCATAAAACCAGAGATGGAAATTAGCACAGATACCCTTCCATAAGCCAAATATGTAATAGACAAGAGCTACTCCTTGCTCAACCAAGTGGACTCAACACCCCATATTAAACGCCTAAGAATATACCTGACTAGTAAGAATCTTAAAAGCTATGGATTTATATGTCTCCAAAAGAGAATCAAGCGTGTGTACAGCGGCATAAACACAGCAGTGATAGGATTGGAGAGGTTCGGTGAGCAAATGCAGACCCTTTGAAGTCATATTGCATGGTACCCATTCCATGGGTCTCAACTCTCCAGGTTTAAGGGATTCTTCCTTCAGCTAAAACATGCATGTGGAACCCAGAGTATGATCCACCGTGTGATCAGGAGACGTTATCAAATATGTCTCAGTTTTCGTTCGCTGGCACTCGGGTGCAACATTGCAGATGCTTTACTAACACTGTCCCGACTTAGAGAGTCTGTGCCTTTAACCTCCTGTTTGGCCCAGTTTGCAATTTCTGCGAAAGATGAACAGGAATATGGAGAACCAATGAGAGACAAGCTGGAGGTGTCTGGATGGGCAAATTTAACTCTCATTTCCAACCAGGAAGAGGAATTAACCAAATGCTCAGCGTGCCGTGCCGGAACCAGATTAGGGCCTGAAGCAATCCTGCGGTGTTGCGGCCAGCTCACAAGAAAGCGAGTTGAAGAAAGGAGCTCAGGGGCACTGTAATTCACAAACATGCAGAGTTATAAATGACAGCTATCGTCCAAAAATATACTGAAGTAAGGCTGCCAAGAGGACTTGAAAGCGGGGCAGAATTGCAGGAAAACGATTTCAGGAGGTAGACTGGAATTGCATTTAAAGCATAGGAAAAGAGGCAGAACGTCGACAATGATGCACTTGGCCAAAAAGGGCGTATGCGTTTTTTCCTGAATATATTCAGGAAAAAACGCATACGCCCTTTTTGGCCAACCAAGCAAGCTTGCAAAGGAAATCTGCACTACAATGAAGTCTCATTTCCCCCCGGTCAAAAGGGCCATCTGAAAAAAGTGTAAAATCCAGTAAGGCAGGACAGGCCATGGAGAACTGGGAGCCTTGTTATGCTGATGGACGGGAGGTAAATTGCCAACAGCCACTCGGGAGAAGTGTATGGTGTTTCCTGAAACATCTAAAAAACAAAGCAACAGAGCCTAGGGCACGTCCACTTATGGTCCTTTAGCTTAGGGAAATTAAAATCAAAAAGACACAGCCACCCCAAAGTTTGGGACGGCTCTGTTTACAAGAACCTGGTTTATAAAACAAGTTCAGTATTGCAGAAAGGGAAAAATGGATAAAGAAATTTTGGTACTTACGTACAATGCAATATCATTCAGCAATGAAATCTATGTCATCATGCCCGTAGCAGCATAATGAGTGGATTCAGGTATGATGATTCTAACTGAAATAAGTCACACAGAAAAAGAAACATCATAAGATATCACTAACACACGGAATGTAAACTTGGCTACACAGGACCTGGATTAAAAAACAGAACAGGGATTCAAATTTAGAAAACCAACTTATGCTTGCTTAAGGGGAAAGGTGAGTTGGGGTGCTGCATAAAACCAGAGATTGAAATGAGCACAGATAAAGTTCTTTAAGCCTAATATGTAATAGACAAGGGCTCCTCCTTGCTCAACGAAATGGGCTCAACACCCCATATTAAACGCCTAAGAATGTACCTGACTAGTAAATATGTTAAAACCTATGGATCGCTATGTCTCCGAAAGAGAATCAAGCGTGTGTACAGGGGCATAAACGCAGCAGTGATAGGATTGGAGAGGTTCGGTGAGCAAATGAAGACCCTTTGAAGTCATATTGCATGGTACCCATTCCACGGGTCTCAACTCTCGAGGTTGAAGGGATTCTTCCTTCAGCTAAAACATGCATGTGGAACCCAGAGTATGATCAACCATGTGATCGGGAGACGTGTTCAAATATGTCTCAATTTTCATACCCTGGTACTCGGGTGCAACATTCCAGACGCTTTACTAACACTCTCCCGAATTGGAGAGTCAGTGCCTTTAACCTCCTGTTTGGCCCAGTTTGCAATTTCTGCGGAAGATGAACAGAAATAGGGAGAACCAATGAGAGACTAGCTGGAGGTGTCTGGACGGGCAAATTTAACTCTCATTTCCCACCAGGAAGAGGAATTAACCAAAGGATCAGTGTGCCGTGCCGGAACCAGATTAGGGCCTGAAGCAATCCTGCGGTGTTGCGGCCAGCTCACAAGAAAGCGAGTTGAAGAAAGGAGCTCAGGGGCACTGTAATTCACAAACCTGCAGAGTTATAAATGACAGCTATCGTCCAAAAATATACTGAAGTAAGGCTGCCAAGAGGACTTAAAAGTGGGGCAGAATTGCAGGAATCCGATTTCAGGAGGTAGACTGGAATGGCATTTAAAAGCATAGGAAAAGAGGCAGAACGTTGACAATGATGCACTTGGCCAAAAAGGGCGTATGCGTTTTTTCCTGAATATATTCAGGAAAAAACGCATACGCCCTTTTTGGCCAACCAAGCAAGCTTGCAAAGGAAATCTGCACTACAATGAAGTCTCACTTCCCCCCCGGTCAAAAGGGCCATCTGAAAAAAGTGTAAAATCCAGTAAGGCAGGACAGGCCATGGAGAACTGGGAGCCTTGTTATGCTGATGGTCGGGATGTAAATTGTCAACAGCCACTCGGGAGAAGTGTATGGTGTTTCCTGAAACATCTAAAAAGCAAAGCAACAGAGCCTAGGGCACTTCCACTTATGGTCCTATAGCTTAGAGAAATTAAAATCAAAAAGACACAGCCACCCCAAAGTTTGGGACGGCTCTGTTTACAAGAACCTCGTTTACGGTACAAGTTCAATATCGCAGAAAGTGATAAATGGATAAAGAAGTTGTGGTACTTACGTAGAATGCCATATCACTCAGCAATGAAATCTATGTCATCAGGCCCATAGCAGCATAATGAGTGGATTCAGGTGTGATGATTCTAACTGAAGTAAGTCACACAGAAAAAGAAACATCATAAGATATCACTAATACACGGAATGTAAACTTGGCTACACAGGAACTGAATTCCAAAACAGAACAGGGTCTCAAATTTAGAAAACCAACGTACGCTTGCTTAAGGGGAAAGGTGAGTCGGGGTGCTGCATAAAACCAGTGATTGAAATGAGCAGAGATAAATTCCTTAAGCCAAATATGGAATAGACAAGAGCTACTCCTTGCTCAAGGAAAAAGACTCAACACCCCATATTAAACGCCTAAGAATGTACCTGACTAGTAAGTATCTTAAAACCTATGGATTGTTATGTCTCCAAAAGAGAATCAAGCGTGTGTACAGGGGCATAAACGCAGCAGTGATAGGATTGGAGAGGTTCGGTGTGCAAATGAAGACCGTTTGAAGTCATATTGCATGGTACCCATTCCACGGGTCTCAAGTCTCCAGGTTTAAGGGATTCTTCCTTCAGCTAAAACAGGCATGTAGAACGCAGAGTATGATCTACACTAACACTTCCCCGAAGCCTTACCATAAGCCATCCCCTAGTCCTAACCCGTAAGCTAACACTAACCCATGCCCTCACACGGGCGCTACCCCTAAACCGCTGTCGTACCCTAACCTGGACCCTAAACCGTCCCCGTCCCCTAACCCTAACGCTAGCCCGAACCCTCACCCTAACCCTCCCCCGAAGTCTTACCGTAACCCGTCCCCTAATCCTAACCCGTACGCTAACACTAACCCGTGCACGCACACATACGCTCCCCGTGAACCGTTGTCGTACCCTCACCTGGGCCCTTAATCGTCCCCGTCCCCTAAACCTAACCCTAGCCCGAACACTAACCCTAACGCTTCACAGAAGCCTTACCCTCACACGTCCCCTAATCCTAACCCGTATGGTAACACTACACCGTGCCCTCACACGTATGCTCCCCCTAAACCGTTGTCATACCCTCACCTGGACCCTAAACCGTACGCATCCCCTAACCCTAACCCTAGCCCGAACCCTAACTCTAACCCTTCCCCGAAGCCTTCCCCTCACACGTCCCCTAATCCTAACCTGTACTCTAACACTAACCCGTGCCCTCACACGTACGCTCCCCCTAAACCGCTGTCATACCCTCACCTGGACCCTAAACCGTCCGCGTCCCTTAACCCTAGCCCGAACCCTAACCCTAACACTTCCCCGAAGCCTTCCCCTCAACCGTTACCTAATCCTAACCCGTACGCTAAAACTAACCCATGCCCTCACACGTACTCTCACCCTAAACCGTTCTCGTACCCTCACCTGGACCCTAAACTGTCCCCATCACCTAACCCTAACCGTACCCTGAACCCTAAACCTAACCCTTCCCTGAAGCCTTCCCCTCACCCATCCCCTAATCCTAAACCGTACTCTACCAGTAACCCGTGCCCTGAAACGTACGCTCCCCTAAACCGTTGCCGTACGCTCACCTGGGCCCTAAACCGTCCCCGTACACTGACCTTAGCCCGAACCCTAACCCTAAACCTAACCCTTCCCCGAAGCCTGACCCTCACCCGTCCCCTAATCCTAACCCGTACGCTAACACTAACCCGCGCCCTCACACGTACACACCCCCTAAAGCGTTGTCGTACGCTCACCTGGACCCTAAACCGTCCCCGTTCCCTAACCCTAACCCAAGCCCGAACCCTAACCCTAACACTTCCCCGAAGCCTAACCCTTACCCGTCGCCTAATCCTAACCCATACGCTAACACTAAACCACACCCTCACATGTACGCTCCCCCTAAAACGTTGTCGTATCCTCACCTGGACCCTAAACGGTCCCCGTCCCCTAACCCTAACCCTAGCCCGAACCCTATCCCTAACTCTTCCCCGAAGCCTGAGCCTCACCCGTCCCGTAATCCTAACCCGTACGCTAACATTAACCCGCGCCGTTCCACGTATGCTCCACCTAAAGCGTTGTCGTACCCTCACCTGGACGCTAAACCGTCCCCGTCCCCTAACCCTAACCCTAGCGCGAACCCTAACACTAACCCTTCCCCGAAGCCTGACCCTCACCAGTCTCCAAATCCTAAACCGTACGCTAACACTAACCCACGCCCTCACACGTACGCTCTCCCTAAAGCGTTGTCATACCCTCACCTGGACACTAAACCGTCCCCGTCCCCTAACCCTAACCCTAGCCCGAACCGTAACCCTACCCCTTGCCCGAAGCCTGACCCTCACCCGTCCCCTAATCCTAACCCTTACGCTAACAGTAACCCGTGCCCTGAAACGTATGCTCCCCTCAACCATTGTCGTACCCTCACCTGGACCCTAAACCGTCCCCGTAACCTAAACTTAGCCCGAACCCTAAACCTAACCCTTCCCCGAAGCCTGACCCTCATTCGTCCCCTAATCCTAACCCGTACGCTAACACTAACCCACGCCCTGACACGTACGCTCCCCCTAAAGCGTTGGCATACCCTCACCTGGATCCTAAACCGTCCCCATCCCCTAACCCTAGCCCGAACCATAACCCTAACACTTCCCCGAAGCCTTCCCGTCACCCGTCCCCTAATGCTAACCCATACGCTAACACTAACCCATGCCCTCACGCGTACACTCCCCCTAAACCGTCCTCGTACCCTCACCTGAACCCTAAACCGTCCCCGTCCCCTAACCCTAACCCTAGCACGAACCCTAACCCTAACCCTTCCCCGAAGCCTGAACCTCACCCGTCCCCTAATCCTAACCCATACGCTAACACTAACCCGCGCCCTCACACGTACGCTCCCCCTAAAGCGTTGTCGTATCCTCACCTGGACCCTAAACCGTCCCCGTCCCCTAACCCTAACCCTAGCACGAACCCTAACCCTAACCCTTCCCCGAAGCCTGACCCTCACCCGTCCCGTAATCCTACCCCGTACGCTAACACTAACCCGCGCCGTTCCACGTATGATCCCCCTAAAGCGTTGTCGTACCCTCACCTGGACCCTAAACCGTCCCCATCCCCTAAACCTAACCCTAGCCCGAACCCTAACCCTAACACTTCCCCGAAGCCTGACCCTCACCCGTCCCCTAATCCTAACGCGTAGGCTAACACTAACCCGTGCCCTCACAGGTACGCTCCCCCTAAATCGTTGTCGTACACTCACCTAGACCCTAAACCGTCCCCGTCCCCTAACCCTAACCCTAGCCCGAACCCTAACCCTAACCCTTCCCAGAAGCCTTCCCCTCACCAGTCCCGTAATCCTAACCCGTAAGCTAACACTAACCCATGCCCTCACACGTACGCTCCCCCTGAACCGTTGTCGTACCCTCACCTGGAACCTAAACCTTCCCCATCACCTAACCCTAACCCTAGCCCGAACCCTAACCCTAATACTTCCCTGTAGCCTGACCCTCACCCGTCCCCTAATCCTAACCCGTACGCTAACACTAACCCGTATCCTCACACGTACGCTCCTTTTAAATCGCTGTCGTACCCTCACCTGGACCCTAAACCGTCCCCGTCCCCTAACCCTAACCCTAGCCCGAACCCTAACCCTAACCATTCCCCGAAGCCTTCCCCTCACCCGTCCCCTTATCCTAACCCGTACGCTAAAACTAAATGATGCCCTCACACGTAGGGTCCCCCTAAACCGTTGTTGTACACTCACCTGGACCCTAAACCGTCCCTGTCCCCTAACCCTAACACTAATCCGAACCCTAACCCTAACATTTCCCCGAAGCCTTCCCCTCACGCTTCCCCTAATCCTAAACCGTAAGCTAACACTAACCCGTGTCTTCACACGTCACTCCCCCTAAAACGTTGTCGTACCCTCACCTGGAACCTAAACCGTCCCCATCCCCTAACCCTAACCCTAGCCCGAACCCTAACCCTAACCCTTCCCTGAAGCCTTCCCCTCACCGTTCCCTAACCATAACCCGTACGCTAACACTAACCCATGCCCTCCCACGTACGCTACCCCTAAACCGTTCTCGTACCCTCACCTGCACCCTAAATTGTCCCCGATCCCTAACCCTAGCCCTAGCCCGAACCCTAACACTAACCCTTCCCCGAAGCCTGACCCTCACCCGTCCCCTAATCCTAACCCGTACGCTAACACTAACCCGCGCCCTCACACGTACGCTCCCCCTAAAGCGTTGTCCTACCCTCACATGGACCCTAAACCGTCCCCGTCCCCTAACCCTAACCCTAGACCGAACCCTAACCCTAACCCTTCCCCGAAGCCTGACCCTAACCCATCCCCTAATCCTATCCCGTACGTGAACACTAACCCGCGCCCTCACACGTACACTCCCCCTAAAGCGTTTTCGTACCCTCACCTGGACCCTAAACCGTCCCCGTCCCCTAACCCTAACCCTAGCCCGAACCCTAACCCTAACACTTCCCCGAAGCCTGACCCTCACACGACCCCTAATCCTAACCCGTACGCTAACACTAACCCACGCCCTCACACGTACGCTCCAGCTAAAGCGTTGTCGTACCCTCACCTGGACCCTAAACCGTCCCCGTCCCCTAACTTTAACCCTAGCCCGAACCCTAACCCTAACCCTTCCCCGAAGCCTGACCCTCACGCGTCCCCTAATCCTAACCCGTTCGCTAACACTAACCCGCGCCATCACACGTACGCTCCCCCTAAAGCGTTGTCGTACCCTCACCTGGACCCTAAACCATCCCCGTCCCCTAACCCTAACCCTAGCCCGACCCTAACCCAACACTTCCCCGAAGCCTGACCCTCACCCGTCCCCTAATCCTAACCCGTACGCTAACACAAACCCGCGCCCTCACACGTACGCTCCCCCTAAAGCGTTGTCGTACCCTCAACTGGACCCTAAACTGTCCCCGTCCCATAATACTAACCCTAGCCCGAACCCTAACCCTAACCCTTCCCCGAAGCCTGGCCCTCACCCGTCCCCTAATCCTAACCCGTACACTAACACTAACCCACGCCCTCACACATACGCTCCCCCTAAAGCGTTGTCGTACCCTCACCAGGACCCTAAACCGTCCCCGTCCCCTAAACCTAACCCTAGCCCGAACCCTAAACCTAACCCTTCCCCGAAGCCTGACCCTCACCCGTCCCCTAATCCTAAACCGTACGCTAACACTAACCCACGCACTCACACGTACGCTCCCCCTAAAGCGTTGTCGTACCTTCACCTCGACCCTAAGCCGTCCCTGTCCCCTAACCCTAACCCTAGCCCGAACCCTAACCCTAACCCTTCCCCAAAGCCTGACCCTCACCCGTCCCATAATCCTAACCCGTACACTAACACTAACCCGCGCCCTCACACGTACGCTCCCCCTAAATCGTTGTTGTACCCTCACCTGGACCCTAAACCGTCCCCGTCCCCTAACCCTAAAACTAGCCCGAACCCTAACCGAAACCCTTCCCCGAAGCCAGACCCTCACCCGTCCCCTAATACTAATCCGTACGCTTACACTAACCCGCGCCCTCACACGTACGCTCCCCGTAAAGTGTTGTCGTACCCTCACCTGGACCCTAAACTGTCCCCGTCCCCTAACCCTAACCCTAGCCCCAACCCTAACCCTAACCCTTCCCCGAAGCCTGACCCTCACCCTTCCCCTAATGCTAAACCGTACGCTAACACTAACCTGCGCCCTCACACGTACGCTCCCCCTAAAGCATTGTCGTACCCTCACCTGGACCCTAAGCCGTCCCTGTCCCCTAACCCTAACCCTATCCCGAACCCTAATCCTAACCCTTCCCCAAAGCCTGACTCTCAACCGTCCCCTAATCCTAACTCGTACGCTAACACTAACCCGCGCCCTCACACGTACGCTCCCCCTAAAGCGTTGTCGTACCCTCACCTGGACCCTAAACCGTCCCCGTCCACTAATCCTAACCTTAGCCCGAACCCTAACCCTAACCCTTCCCCGAAGCCTGACCCTCAAACTTCCCCTAATCCTAACTCGTACGCTAATACTAACCCGCGCCCTCACACGTACGCTCCCCCAAATGTGTTGTCGTATCCTCACCTGGACCCTAAACCGTCCCCGTCCCCTAATACTAACCCTAGCCCGAACCCTAACTCTAACCCTTCCCCGAAGGCTGACCCTCACCCGTCCCCTAATCCTAACCCGAACGCTAACACTAACTCACGCCCTCACACATACGCTCCCCCTAAAGCGTTGTCGTACCCTCACCTGGACCCTAAACTGTCCCCATCCCCTAACCCTAACCCTAGCCCGAACCCTAAACCAAAACCTTCCCCGAATCCTGACCCTCACCCGTCCCCTAATCCTAACAAGTACGCTAACACTAACCCGCGCCCTCACACGTACGCTCCCCCTAAAGCGTTGTCGTACCCTCACCAGGACCCTAAACCGTCCCCGTCCCCTAAATCTAACCCTAGACTGAACCCTAATCCTAACCCTTCCCCAAAGCCTGACCCTCATCCGACCCCTAATCCTACCCGGTACGCTAACACTAACCCGCGCCCTCACACGTACGCTCCCCCTAAAGCGTTGTCGTACCCTCACCTGGACCCTACACCGTCCCCGTCCCCTAACCCTAACCCTAGCCCGAACCCTAACAGTACCCCTTCCCCGAAGCCTGACCCTCACCCGTCCCCTAATCCTAACCCGTACGCTAACACTAACCCGCGCCCTCACATGTACGCTCCCCCTAAAGCGTTGTCGTACCCTCACCTGGACCCTAAACCGTCCCCGTCCCCTAACCCTATTCCTAGCCCGAACCCTAACCCTAACACTTCCCCGAAGCCTGACCCTCACCCGTCCCCTAATGCTAAACCGTACGCTAACACTAACCCGCGCCCTCACATTTACGCTCCCCCTATAGCATTGTCGTACCCTCACCTGGAACCTAAGCCGTCCCTGTCCCCTAACCCTAACTCTATCCCGAACCCTAATCCTAACCCTTCCCCAAAGCCTGACCCTCAACCGTCCCCAATAATATCCGGTACGCTAACACTAACCCACGCCCTCACACGTACGCTCCCCCTAAAGCGTTGTCGTACCCTCACCTGGATCCTGAACCGTCCCCGTCCCCTAAAACTAACCCTAACCCTACCACGCACCCTAAACCTAACCCTTCCCCAATGCCTGACTCTCAACCGTCCCCTAATACTAACCCGTACGCTAACACTAACCCGCGCCCTCACACGTACGCTACCCCTAAAGCGTTGTCGTACCCTCACCTGGAACCTAAACCGTCCCCGTCCCCTAACCCTAACCCTAGCCCGAACCCTAACCCTAACCCTTCCCCGAAGCCTGACCCTCACCCGTCCCCTAATCCTAAACCGTACGCTAACACTAACCCGCACCCTCACATTTACGCTCCCCCTAAAGAGTTGTTGTACCCTCACCTGGACCCTAAACTGTCCCCGTTCCCTAACCCTAACCCTAGCCCGAACCCTAACCCTAACCCTTTCCCGAAGCCTGACCCTCACCCGTCCCCTATTCCTAACCCGACGCTAAAACTAACCCGCGCCCTCACACGTATGCTCCCCCTAAAGCATTGTCGTACCCTCACCTGGACCCTAAACCGTCCCCGTCCCCTAAACCTAACCCTCACCCTAGCCCGAACCCTAAACCTAATCCTTCCCCAAAGCCTGACTCTCAACCATCCCCTAAAACTAACCCGTACGCGAACACTAACCCGCGCCCTCACACGTACACTACCCCTAAAGCGTTGTCGTACCCTCACCTGGACCCTAAACCGTCCCCGTCCCCTAACACTAACCCTAGCCCGAACCCTAACCCTAACCCTTCCGCGAAGCCTGACCCTCACCCGTCCCCTAATCCTAACCCGTACGCTAACACTAACCCGCGCCCTCACACGTACGCTCCCCCTAAAGCGTTGTCGTACCCTCACCTGGACCCTAAACCGTCCCCGTCCCCTAACCCTAACCCTAGCCCGAAACCTAACCCTAACCCTTCCCCGAAGCCTGACGCTCACCAGTCCCCTAATCCTAACCCGTATGCTAAAACTAACCTGCGCCTTCACAAATACGCTCCCCCTAAAGCGTTGTCGTACCCTCACCTGGACCATAAACCGTCCCCGTCCCCTAACCCTAACCCTAGCCCGAACCCTAACCCTAACCTTTCCCCGAAGCCTGACCCTCACCCGTCCCCTATTCCTAACCCGTACGCTAAAACTAACCCGCGCCCTCACACGTACGCTCCCCCTAAAGCGTTGTCGTACCCTCACCTGGACCCTAAACCGTCCCCATCCCCTAAACCTAACCCTAACCCTAGCACGAACCCTAAACCTAATCCTTCCCCAAAGCCTGACTCTCAACCGTCCTCTAATACTAAGCCGTACGATAACACTAACCCGCGCCCTCACACGTACGCTCCCCCTAAAGCGTTGTCGTACCCTCACCTGGACCCTAAACCGTCCCCGTCCCCTAACCCTAAACATAGCCCGAACCCGAACCCTAACCCTTACCCGAAGCCTGACCCTCACCCGTCCCCTAATCCTAACCCGTACGCTAACACTAACCCGCTCCCTCACATGTACGCTCCCCCGAAAGCGTTGTCGTACCCTCACCTGGACCCTAAACCGTGCCCGTCCCCTAACACTAACCCTAGCCCGAACTTTAACCCTAACCCTTCCCCGAAGCCTGACCCTTACCCGTCTCCTAACCCTAACCCGTACGCTAACACTAACTCGCGTCCTCACACGTACGCTCCCCCTAAAGCGTTGTCGTACCCTCATCTGGAACCTAAACCGTCCCCGTCCCCTAACACTAACCCTAGCCTGAAACCTAACCCTAACACTTCCCCGAAGACTAACCCTCACCCGTCCCATAATCCTAACCCGTACGCTAACACAAACCCACGCCCTCACACGTACGCTCCCCATAAAGCATTGTCCTACCCTCACCTGGACCCTAAACCGTCCCAGATCCCTAACCCAAACCCTAGCCCGAACCCTAACAGTATCGCTTCCCCGAGGCCTGACCCTCACCCGTCCCCTAATCCTAACCCGTACGCTAACACTAACCTGCGCCCTCACACGTACACTCCCCCTAAAGCGTTGTCGTACCCTCACCTGTACCCTAAACCGTCCCCGTCCCCTAACCCTAACCCTAGCCCAAACCCTAACCCTAACACTTCCGCGAAGCCTGACCCTCACCCGTCCACTAATCCAAACCCGTACGCTAACACTAACCCGCGCCCTCACACGTACGCTCCCCCTAAAGCGTTGTCGTACCCTCACCTGGACCCTAAACCGTCCCCGTCCCCTAACACTAACCCTAGCCCGAAACCTAACCCTAACCCTTCCGCGAAGCCTGACCCTCACCCGTCCCCTAATCCTAACCCGTACGCTAACACTAACCCGCGCCCTCACACGTACGCTCCCCCTAAAGCGTTGTCATACCCTCACCTGGACCCTAAACCGTCCCCGTCCCCTAACCCTAACCCTAGCCCGAAACCTAACCCTAACCCTTCCCCGAAACCTGACGCTCACCAGTCCCCTAATCCTAACCCGTATGCTAAAACTAACCCGCGCCCTCACAAATACGCTCCCCCTAAAGCGTTGTCGTACCCTCACCTGGACCCTAAACCGTCCCCATTCCCTAACCCTAACCCTAGCCCGACCCTAACCCTAACCTTTCCCCGAAGCCTGACCATCACCCGTCCCCTATTCCTAACCCGTACGCTAAAACTAACCCGCGCCCTCACACGTACGCTCCCCCTAAAGCGTTGTCGTACCCTCACCTGGACCCTAAACCGTCCCCGTCCCCTAAACCTAACCCTAACCCTAGCCCGAACCCTAAACCTAATCCTTCCCCAAAGCCTGACTCTCAACCGTCCTCTAATACTAAGCCGTACGATAACACTAACCCGCGCCCTCACATGTATGCTCCCCCTAAAGCGTTGTCGTACCCTCACCTGGACCCTAAACCGTCCCCGTCCCCTAACCCTAAACCTAGCCCGAACCCGAACCCTAACCCTTCCCCGAAGCCTGACCCTCACCCGTCCCCTAATCCTAACCCGTATGCTAACACTAACCAGCGCCCTCACACGTACGCTCCCCCTAAAGCGTTGTCGTACCCTCATCTGGACCCTAAACTGTCCCCGATCCCTAACCCTAACCCTAGCCCGAACCCTAAAACTAACCCTTCCCCGAAGCCTGACCCTCACCCGTCCCCTAATCCTAACCCGTACGCTAACACTAACCCGCGCCCTCACACGTACGCTCCATCTAAAGCGTTGTCGTACCATCACCTGGACCCTAAGCCGTCCCTGTCCCCTAAACCTAACCCTAACCCTATCCCGAACCCTAAACCTAACCCTTCCCCAAAGCCTGACTCTCAACCGTCCCCTAATACTAACCCGTACGCTAACACTAACACGCGCCCTCACACGTACGCTACCCATAAAGCATTGTCGTACCCTGAACTGGACCCTAAACCTTCCCCGTTCCCTAACCCTAACCCTAGCCCGAACCCTAACCCTAACCCTAACCCTTCCCCGAAACCTGACCCTCACCCGTCCCATATTCCTAACCCGTACGCTAAAACTAAGCCGCGCCCTCACACGTATGCTCCCCCTAAAGCGTTGTCATACCCTCACCTGGACCCTAAACCGTCCCCGTCCCCTAAACCTAACCCTAGCCCGAACTCTAACCCTATACCTTCCGCGAAGCCTGACCCTCACCCGTCCCCTAATCCTAAGCCATACGCTAACAGTAACCCGCACCCTCACACGTACGCTCCCCCTAAAGCGTTGTCGTATCCTCACCTGGACCCTAAACCGTCCCCGTCCCCTAACCCTAACCCTAGCCCGAACCCTAACCCTAACCCTTCCCCGAAGCCTGACCCTCACCCGTCACCTAATCCTAACCCGTACGCTAACACTAACCCGCGCCCTCAAACGTACGCTCCCCCTAAAGCGTTGTCGTACCCTCACCTGGACCCTAAACCGTCCCCGTCCCCTAACCCTAACCCTCGCCCGAACCCTAACCCTAACACATCCCCGAAGCCTGACCCTCACCCGTCGCCTAATCCTAACACATACGCTAACGCTAACCCGCGCCCTCACACGCACGCTCCCCCTAAAGCGTTGTCGTACCCTCACCTGGACCCTAAACCGTCCCCGTCTCCTAAACCTAACCATAGCCCGAATCCTAACCCTAACCCTTCCCTGAAGCCTGACCCTCACCCGTGCCCTATTCCTAACCCGTACGCTAACACTAACCCGCGCCCTCACACGTACGCTCCCCCTAAAGCGTTGTCGTACCCTCACCTGGACCCTAAACCGTCCCGGTCCCATAACACTAACCCTAGCCCGAACCCTAACCCTAACCTTTCCCTGAAGCCTGACCCTCACCCGTCCCCTAATCCTACACCGTACGCTAACACTAACCCACGCCCTCACACGTACGCTCCCCCTAAAGAGGTGTCGTACCCTCACCTGGACCCTAAGCCGTCCCTGTCCCCTAAACCTAACCTTAACCCTAGCCCGAACCCTAAACCTAACCCTTCCCCAAAGCCTGACTCTCAACCGTCCCCTAATACTAACCCGTACGCTAACACTAACCCGAGCCCTCACACGTACGCTCCACCTAAAGCATTGTCGTACCCTCACCTGGACCCTAAACTGTCCCCGATGCTAACCCTAACCCTAGCCAGAACCCTAACACTAACCTTTCCCCGAAGCCTGACCCTCACCCGTCCCCTAATCCTAACCCGTACGCTAACACTAACCCGCGCCCTCACACGTACGCTCCCCCTAAAGCGTTGTCGTACCCTCATCTGGACCCTAAACTATCCCCGGTCCCTAACCCTAACCCTAGCCCCAACCCTAACCCTAACCCTTCCCCGAAGCCTGACCCTCACCCGTCCCCTAATCCTAACCCGTACGCTAACACTAACCCGCGCCCTCACACGTACGCTCCATCTAAAGCGTTGTCGTACCATCACCTGGACCCTAAGCCGTCCCTGTCCCCTAAACCTAACCCTAACCCTATCCCGAACCCTAAACCTAACCCTTCCCCAAAGCCTGACTCTCAACCGTCCCCTAATACTAACCCGTACGCTAACACTAACACGCGCCCTCACACGTACGCTACCCATAAAGCATTGTCGTACCCTCACCTGGACCCTAAACCTTCCCCATTCCCTAACCCTAACCCTAGCCCGAACCCTAACCCTAACCCTAACCCTTCCCCGAAGCCTGACCCTCACCCGTCCCATATTCCTAACCCGTACGCTAAAACTAAGCCGTGCCCTCACACGTATGCTCCCCCTAAAGCGTTGTCGTACCCTCACCTGGACCCTAAACCGTCCCCGTCCACTAAATCTAACCCTAGAGCGAACTCTAACCCTATAACTTCCGCGAAGCCTGACCCTCACCCGTCCCCTAATCCTAAGCCGTACGCTAACACTAACCCGCACCCTCACATGTACGCTCCCCCTAAAGCGTTGTCGTATCCTCACCAGCACCCTAAACCGTCCCTGTCCCCTAACCGTAACCCTAGCCCGAACCCTAACCCTAACACTTCCCCGAAGCCTGACCCTCACCCGTCCCCTAATCCTAACCCGTACGCTAACACTAACCAGCGCCCTCACACGCACGCTCCCCCTAAAGCATTGTCGTACCCTCAACTGTACCCTAAACCGTCCCCGTCCCCTAACCCTAACCGTAGCCCGAACCCTAACCCTAACCCTTCCCCAAAGCCTGACCCTCACTCGTCCCCTAATACTAACCCGTACGCTAACACTAACCCACGCCCTCAAACGTACGCTCCCCCTAAAGCGTTGTCGTACCCTCACCTGGACACTAAACCGTCCCCGTCCCCTAACCCTAACCCTCGCCCGAACCCCAACCCTAACACTTCCCCGAAGCCTGACCCTCACCCGTCGCCTAATCCTAACACGTACGCTAACACTAACCCACGCCCTCACATGTTCGCTCCCCCTCTAGCGTTGACGTACCCTCACCTGGACCCTAAACCGTCCCCGTCCCCTAACACTAACCCTAGCCCGAACCCTAACCCTAACCCTTCCCCGAAGCCTGACCCTCACCCGTCCCCTAATCCTAACCCGTACACTAACGCTAACCCGCGCCCTCACACGTACGATCCCCCTAAAGCGTTGTCATACCCTCACCTGGACCCTAAACCGTCCCCGTCCCCTAACCCTAACCCTAGCCCGAACCCTAACCCTAAACCTTCCCCGAAGCCTGACCATCACATGTCCCCTAATCCTAACCCGTACGCTAACACTAACCCGTGCCCTCACACGTACGCTCCCCCTAAAGCGTTGTCGTACCCTCATCTGGACCCTAAACCGTCCCCGTCCCCTAACCCTAACCCTAGCCCGAACCCTAACCGAAACCCTTTCCCGAAGCCAGACCCTCACCCATCCCCTAATGCTAAACCGTACGCTAACACTAACCCACGCCCTCACACGTACGCTGCCCCTAAAGCGTTGTCATACCCTCACCTGGACCCTTAACCGTCCCTGTCGCCTAACCCTAACCCTAGACCGAACACTAACCTTAACCCTTCATCGAAGCCTGACCCTCACCCGTCCCCTAATCCTAACCCATACGCTAACACTAACCCGCGCCCTCACACGTACGCTCCCCGTAAAGCGTTGTCGTACCCTCACCTGGACCCTAAACCGTCCCCGTCTCCTAAACCTAACCCTAGCCCGAATCCTAACCCTAACACTTCCCTGAAGCCTGACCCTCACCCGTGCCCTATTCCTAACCCGTACGCTAACACTAACCCGCGCCCTCACACGTACGCTCCCCCTAAAGAGGTGTCGTACCCTCACCTGGACCCTAAGCCGTCCCTGTCCCCTAAAACTAACCTTAACCCTAGCCCGAACCCTAAACCTAACCCTTCCCCAAAGCCTGAATCTCAACCGTCCCCTAATACTAACCCGTACGCTAACACTAACCCGCGCCCTCACACGTACGCTACCCCTAAAGCATTGTCGTACCCTCAGCTGGACCCTAAAACTTCCCCGTTCCCTAACCCTAACCCTTGCCCGAACCCTAACCCTAACACTTCCCCGAAGCCTGACCCTCACCCTTCCCCTAATCCTAACCCTTACACTAACACTAACCCGCGCTCTCACACGTACGCTCCCCCTAAAGCGTTGTCGTACCCTCACCTGGACCCTAAATCGTCCCCGTCCCCTAACACTAACCCTAGCCGGAACTCTAACCCTAACCCTTCCCCAAAGCCTGATCCTCACCCGTCACATAATCCTAACCCGTACGCTAACACTAACCCGCACCCTAACACGTACGCACCCCCTAAAGCGTTGTGGTACCCTCACCTGGAACCTAAACTGTCCCCGTCCCCTAAACCTAACCCTAGCCCGAACCCTAACCCTAACCCTTCCCCAAAGCCTGACCCTCACCCGTCCCCTAATCCTAACCCTTACACTAACACTAACCCGCGCTCTCACACGTACGCTCCCCTTAAAGCGTTTTCGTACCCTCACCTGGACCCTAAACCGTCCACGTTCCCTAACCCTAACCCTAGCCCGAACCCTAATCCTAACGCTTCTCCGAAGCCTGACCCTCACCCGTCCCCTAATCCTAACCCGTACGCTAACACTAACCCGCACCCTAACACGTACGCTCCCCCTAAAGCGTTGTCGTACCCTCACCTGGACACTGAACCGTGCCCGTCCCCTAACCCTAACCCTAGCCCGAACCCTAACCCTAACCCTTCCCCGAAGCCTGACCATCACCCGTCCACAATCCTAACCCGTACGCTAACACTAACCCACGCCCTCACACGTACGCTCCCCCTAAAGCGTTACCGTACCCTCACCTGGACCCTAAACCGTCCCCGTCCTCTAAACCTAACCCTAGCCCGAACCCTAACCCTATACCTTCCGCGAAGCCTGACCCTCACCCGTCCCCTAATCCTAACCCGTACGCTAACACTAACCCGCGTTCTCACACGTACGCTCCCCCTAAAGCGTTGTCGTATCCTCACCTGGACCCTAAACCGTCCCCGTCCCCTAACCGTAACCCTAGCCCGAAACCTAACCCTAACCCTTCCCCGAAGCCTGACCCTCACCCGTCCCCTAATCCTAACCCGTACGCTAACATTAACCAGCGCCCTCACACGCACGCTCCCCCTAAAGCATTCTCGTACCCTCAACTGGACTCTAAACCGTCCCCGTCCCCTAACCCTAACCCTAGCCCGAACGCTAACCCTAACACTTCCCCGAAGCCTGACCCTCACCCGTCCCCTAATCCTAACCTGTACGCTAACACTAACCCACGCCCTCACACGTACGCTCCCCCTAAAGCGTTGTCATACCCTCACCTGGACCCTAAACCGTCCCCGTCCCCTAACACTAACCCGAGCCCGAACCCTAACCCTAAACCTTCCCCGAAGCCTGACCCTCACCCGTCCCCTAATCCTAACCCGTACGCTAACACTAACCCGCGCCATCAAACGTACGCTCCCCCTAAAGCGTTGTCGTACCCTCACCTGGACCCTAAACCGTCCCCGTCCCCTAAACCTAACCCTAGCCCGAACCCTAACCCTAACACTTCCCCGAAGCCTGACCCTCACCCGTCGCGTAATCCTAACCCGTACGGTAACATTAACCCGCGCCCTCACACGTACGTTCCCCGTAAAGCGTTGTCGTACCCTCACCTGCACCCTAAACCGTTCCCCTCCCCTAATCCTAACCCTTGCCCGAACACTAACCCTAACCCTTCCCCGAAGCCTGACCCTCACCCGTCCCCTAATCCTAACCCGTACACTAACACTTACCCGCGCCCTCACACGTACGCTCCCCCTAAAGCGTTGTCGTACACTCACTTGGACCCTAAACCGGCCCCGTCCCCTAACCCTAACCCTAGCCTGAACCCTAACCCTAACCCTTCCCCGAAGCCTGACCCTGACCTGTCCCTTAATCCTAACGCGTACGCTACCACTAACCCGCGCCATCACACGTACGCTCCCACTAAAGCGTTGTCGTACCCTCACCTGGACCCTAAACCGTTCCCGTCCCCTAACCCTAACCCTAGCCCGAACCCTAACCATAACACTTCCCCGAAGCCTGACCCTCACCCGTCCCCTAATCCTAACCTGTACGCTAACACTAACCCGCGCCCTCACACGTATGCTCACCCTAAAGCGCTTTCGCACCCTCACCTGGACCCTAAACCGTCCCCGTCCCCTAAACCTAAACCTAGCCCCAACCCTAACCCTAACCGTTCCCCGAAGCCTGACCCTCACACGTCCCCTAATCCTAGCCCGTACGTTGAAACTAACCAGCGCCCTCACACGTACGCTTCCCCTAAAACGTTGTTGTACCCTCACCTGGATCCTAAACCGTCCCCGTCCCCTAACCCTAACCCTAGCCCGAATGCTAACCCTAAACCTTCCCCGATAACTGACCCTCACCTGTCCCCTAATCCTAATCCGTACGCTAACACTAACCCACGCCCTCACACGTACGCGCCCCCTAAAGCGTTGTCGTACCCTCACCTGGACACTAAACCGTCCCCGTCCCCTAACCCTAACCCTAGCCCGAACTTTAACCCTAACCCTTCCCCGAAGCCTGACCCTCACCCGTCCCCTAATCCTAACCCGTACGCTAACACTAACCCGCGCCCTCACACGTACGCTACACCTAAAGCGTTGTCGTACCCTCACCTACACCCTAAATCGTCCCCGTCCCCTAAACCTAACCCTAGCCCGAACCCTAACCCTTCCCCGAAGCCTGACCCTCACCTGTCCCCTAATCCTAACCCGTATGCTAACACTAACCCTCGCACTAACACGTACGCTCCCACTAAAGCGTTGTCGTACCCTCACCTGGACCCTAAACCGTCCCCGTCCCATAACCCTTACCCTAGCCCAAACCCTAACCCTAACACTTCCCGAAGCCTGACCCTCACCCGTCCCCTAATCCTAACCCGTACGCTAACACTATCCCACGCCCTCACACGTACGCTCCCCCTAAAGCGTTGTCGTACCCTCACCTGGACCCTAAACCGTCCCCGTCTCCTAACCCTAACCCTAGCCCGAACCCTAACCCTAATCTTTCCCCGAAGCCTGACCCTCACCCGTCCCCTAATGCTAACCCGTACGCTAACACTAACCCACACCCTCACACGTACGCTCCATCTAAAGCGTTGTCGTACCCTCACCTGGACCCTAAACCGTCCCCGTCCCCTAACCCTAACCCTAGTTCGAACTTTAACCCTAACCCTTCCTCGAAGCCTGACCCTCACCCCTCCCCTAATCCTAACCCGTACGCTAACACTAAACCGCGCCCTCACACGTATGCTCCCCCTAAAGCGTTGTCGTACCCTCACCTGGACCCTAAACCGTCCCCGTCCCCTAACCCTAACCCTAGCACGAACCCTAACCCTAAAACTTCCCCGAAGCCTGACCCTCACCCGTCCCCTAATCCTAACCCGTACGCTAACACTAACCTGCGCCCTCACACGTACGCTCCCCCTAAAGTGTTGTCGTACCCTCATCTGGACCCTAAACCGTCCCCGTCCCCTAACCCTAACCCTAGCCCGAACCCTAACCCTAACCCTTCCCCGAAGCCTGACCCTCACCCGTCCCCTAATCCTAAACCGTACGCTAACACTAACCCGCGCCCTCACACGTACGCTCCCCCTAAAGCATTGTCGTATCCTCACCTGGACCCTAAGCCGTCCCTGTCCCCTAAACCTAACCCTAACCCTATCCCGAACCCTAAACCTAACCCTTCCCCAAAGCCTGACTCTCAACCGTCGCCTAATACTAACCCGTACGCTAACACTAACCCGCGCCCTCACACGTACGCTACCCCTAAAGCATTATCGTACCCTCACCTGGACCCTAAACCTTCCCCGTTCCCTAACCCTAACCCTAGCCCGAACCCTAACCCTAACCCTTACCCGAAGCCTGACCCTCACCCGTCCCATATTCCTAACCCGTACGCTAAAACTAACCCGCGCCCTCACACGTATGCTCCCCCTAAAGCGTTGTCGTACCCTCACCTGGACCCTAAACCGTCCCCGTCCCCTAAACCTAACCCTAGCCCGAACCCTAACCCTATACCTTCCGCGAAGCCTGACCCTCACCCGTCCCATAATCCTAAGCCGTACACTAACACTAACCCGCACCCTCACATGTACGCTCCCCCTAAAGCGTTGTCGTATCCTCACCTGGACCCTAAACTGTCCCCGTCCCCTACCGTAACCCTAGCCCGAACCCTAACCCTAACCCTTCCCCGAAGCCTGAGCCTCACCCGTCTTCTAATCCTATCCCGTACACTAACACTTACCCGCGCCCTCACACGTACGCTCCCCCTAAAGCGTTGTCGTATCCTCACCTGGACCCTAAACGGTCCCCGTCCCCTAACCCTAACCCTAGCCCGAACCCTATCCATAACTCTTCCCCGAAGCCTGAGCCTCACCCGTCCCGTAATCCTAACCCGTACGCTAACATTAACCCGCGCCGTTCCACGTATGCTCCACCTAAAGCGTTGTCGTACCCTCACCTGGACGCTAAACCGTCCCCGTCCCCTAACCCTAACCCTAGCGCGAACCCTAACACTAACCCTTCCCCGAAGCCTGACCCTCACCAGTCTCCAAATCCTAAACCGTACGCTAACACTAACCCACGCCCTCACACGTACGCTCTCCCTAAAGCGTTGTCATACCCTCACCTGGACACTAAACCGTCCCCGTCCCCTAACCCTAACCCTAGCCCGAACCGTAACCCTACCCCTTGCCCGAAGCCTGACCCTCACCCGTCCCCTAATCCTAACCCTTACGCTAACAGTAACCCGTGCCCTGAAACGTATGCTCCCCTCAACCATTGTCGTACCCTCACCTGGACCCTAAACCGTCCCCGTAACCTAAACTTAGCCCGAACCCTAAACCTAACCCTTCCCCGAAGCCTGACCCTCATTCGTCCCCTAATCCTAACCCGTACGCTAACACTAACCCACGCCCTGACACGTACGCTCCCCCTAAAGCGTTGGCATACCCTCACCTGGATCCTAAACCGTCCCCATCCCCTAACCCTAGCCCGAACCATAACCCTAACACTTCCCCGAAGCCTTCCCGTCACCCGTCCCCTAATGCTAACCCATACGCTAACACTAACCCATGCCCTCACGCGTACACTCCCCCTAAACCGTCCTCGTACCCTCACCTGAACCCTAAACCGTCCCCGTCCCCTAACCCTAACCCTAGCACGAACCCTAACCCTAACCCTTCCCCGAAGCCTGAACCTCACCCGTCCCCTAATCCTAACCCATACGCTAACACTAACCCGCGCCCTCACACGTACGCTCCCCCTAAAGCGTTGTCGTATCCTCACCTGGACCCTAAACCGTCCCCGTCCCCTAACCCTAACCCTAGCACGAACCCTAACCCTAACACTTCCCCGAAGCCTGACCCTCACCCGTCCCGTAATCCTAACCCGTACGCTAACACTAACCCGCGCCGTTCCACGTATGATCCCCCTAAAGCGTTGTCGTACCCTCACCTGGACCCTAAACCGTCCCCATCCCCTAAACCTAACCCTACCCCGAACCCTAACCCTAACACTTCCCCGAAGCCTGACCCTCACCCGTCCCCTAATCCTAACGCGTAGGCTAACACTAACCCGTGCCCTCACAGGTACGCTCCCTCTAAATCGTTGTCGTACACTCACCTAGACCCTAAACCGTCCCCGTCCCCTAACCCTAACCCTAGCCCGAACCCTAACCCTAACCCTTCCCAGAAGCCTTCCCCTCACCAGTCCCCTAATCTAACCCGTAAGCTAACACTAACCCATGCCCTCACACGTACGCTCCCCCTGAACCGTTGTCGTACCCTCACCTGGAACCTAAACCTTCCCCATCACCTAACCCTAACCCTAGCCCGAACCCTAACCCTAATACTTCCCTGTAGCCTGACCCTCACCCGTCCCCTAATCCTAACCCGTACGCTAACACTAACCCGTATCCTCACACGTACGCTCCTTTTAAATCGCTGTCGTACCCTCACCTGGACCCTAAACCGTCCCCGTCCCCTAACCCTAACCCTAGCCCGAACCCTAACCCTAACCATTCCCCGAAGCCTTCCCCTCACCCGTCCCCTTATCCTAACCCGTACGCTAAAACTAAATGATGCCCTCACACGTAGGGTCCCCCTAAACCGTTGTTGTACACTCACCTGGACCCTAAACCGTCCCTGTCCCCTAACCCTAACACTAATCCGAACCCTAACCCTAACATTTCCCCGAAGCCTTCCCCTCACCCTTCCCCTAATCCTAAACCGTAAGCTAACACTAACCCGTGTCTTCACACGTCACTCCCCCTAAAACGTTGTCGTACCCTCACCTGGAACCTAAACCGTCCCCATCCCCTAACCCTAACCCTAGCCCGAACCCTAACCCTAACCCTTCCCTGAAGCCTTCCCCTCACCGTTCCCTAACCCTAACCCGTACGCTAACACTAACCCATGCCCTCCCACGTACGCTACCCCTAAACCGTTCTCGTACCCTCACCTGCACCCTAAATTGTCCCCGATCCCTAACCCTAGCCCTAGCCCGAACCCTAACACTAACCCTTCCCCGAAGCCTGACCCTCACCCGTCCCCTAATCCTAACCCGTACGCTAACACTAACCCGCGCCCTCACACGTACGCTCCCCCTAAAGCGTTGTCCTACCCTCACATGGACCCTAAACCGTCCCCGTCCCCTAACCTTAACCCTAGACCGAACCCTAACCCTAACCCTTCCCCGAAGCCTGACCCTAACCCATCCCCTAATACTAACCCGTACGCTAACACTAACCCACGCCCTCACACGTACACTACCCCTAAAGCGTTGTCGTACCCTCACCTGGACCCTAAACCGTCCCCGTCCCCTAACCCTAACCCTAGCCCGAAACCTAACCCTAACCCTTCCCCGAAGCCTGACGCTCACCAGTCCCCTAATCCTAACCCGTATGCTAAAACTAACCTGCGCCTTCACAAATACGCTCCCCCTAAAGCGTTGTCGTACCCTCACCTGGACCATAAACCGTCCCCGTCCCCTAACCCTAACCCTAGCCCGAACCCTAACCCTAACCTTTCCCCGAAGCCTGACACTCACCCGTCCCCTATTCCTAACCCGTACGCTAAAACTAACCCGCGCCCTCACACGTACGCTCCCCCTAAAGCGTTGTCGTACCCTCACCTGGACCCTAAACTGTCCCCATCCCCTAAACCTAACCATAACCCTAGCACGAACCCTAAACCTAATCCTTCCCCAAAGCCTGACTCTCAACCGTCCTCTAATACTAAGCCGTACGATAACACTAACCCGCGCCCTCACACGTACGCTCCCCCTAAAGCGTTGTCGTACCCTCACCTGGACCCTAAACCGTCCCCGTCCCCTAACCCTAAACATAGCCCGAACCCGAACCCTAACCCTTACCCGAAGCCTGACCCTCACCCGTCCCCTAATCCTAACCCGTACGCTAACACTAACCCGCTCCCTCACATGTACGCTCCCCCGAAAGCGTTGTCGTACCCTCACCTGGACCCTAAACCGTGCCCGTCCCCTAACACTAACCCTAGCCCGAACTTTAACCCTAACCCTTCCCCGAAGCCTGACCCTTACCCGTCTCCTAACCCTAACCCGTACGCTAACACTAACTCGCGTCCTCACACGTACGCTCCCCCTAAAGCGTTGTCGTACCCTCATCTGGAACCTAAACCGTCCCCGTCCCCTAACACTAACCCTAGCCTGAAACCTAACCCTAACACTTCCCCGAAGACTAACCCTCACCCGTCCCATAATCCTAACCCGTACGCTAACACAAACCCACGCCCTCACACGTACGCTCCCCATAAAGCATTGTCCTACCCTCACCTGGACCCTAAACCGTCCCAGATCCCTAACCCAAACCCTAGCCCGAACCCTAACAGTATCGCTTCCCCGAGGCCTGACCCTCACCCGTCCCCTAATCCTAACCCGTACGCTAACACTAACCTGCGCCCTCACACGTACACTCCCCCTAAAGCGTTGTCGTACCCTCAACTGGACCCTAAACCGTCCCCGTCCCCTAACCCTAACCCTAGCCCAAACCCTAACCCTAACACTTCCGCGAAGCCTGACCCTCACCCGTCCACTAATCCAAACCCGTACGCTAACACTAACCCGCGCCCTCACACGTACGCTCCCCCTAAAGCGTTGTCGTACCCTCACCTGGACCCTAAACCGTCCCCGTCCCCTAACTTTAACCCTAGCCCGAACCCTAACCCTAACCCTTCCCCGAAGCCTGACCCTCACGCGTCCCCTAATCCTAACCTGTTCGCTAACACTAACCCGCGCCATCACACGTACGCTCCCCCTAAAGCGTTGTCGTACCCTCACCTGGACCCTAAACCATCCCCGTCCCCTAACCCTAACCCTAGCCCGACCCTAACCCAACACTTCCCCGAAGCCTGACCCTCACCTGTCCCCTAATCCTAACCCATACGCTAACACAAACCCGCGCCCTCACACGTACGCTCCCCCTAAAGCGTTGTTGTACCCTCAACTGGACCCTAAACTGTCCCCGTCCCATAATACTAACCCTAGCCCGAACCCTAACCCTAACCCTTCCCCGAAGCCTGACCCTCACCCGTCCCCTAATCCTAACCCGTACACTAACACTAACCCACGCCCTCACACATACGCTCACCCTAAAGCGTTGTCGTACCCTCACCTGGACCCTAAACCTTCCCCGTTCCCTAACCCTAACCCTAGCCCGAACCCTAACCCTAACCCTTACCCGAAGCCTGACCCTCACCCGTCCCATATTCCTAACCCGTACGCTAAAACTAACCCGCGCCCTCACACGTATGCTCCCCCTAAAGCGTTGTCGTACCCTCACCTGGACCCTAAACCGTCCCCGTCCCCTAAACCTAACCCTAGCCCGAACCCTAACCCTATACCTTCCGCGAAGCCTGACCCTCACCCGTCCCATAATCCTAAGCCGTACACTAACACTAACCCGCACCCTCACATGTACGCTCCCCCTAAAGCGTTGTCGTATCCTCACCTGGACCCTAAACTGTCCCCGTCCCCTACCGTAACCCTAGCCCGAACCCTAACCCTAACCCTTCCCCGAAGCCTGAGCCTCACCCGTCTTCTAATCCTATCCCGTACACTAACACTTACCCGCGCCCTCACACGTACGCTCCCCCTAAAGCGTTGTCGTATCCTCACCTGGACCCTAAACGGTCCCCGTCCCCTAACCCTAACCCTAGCCCGAACCCTATCCATAACTCTTCCCCGAAGCCTGAGCCTCACCCGTCCCGTAATCCTAACCCGTACGCTAACATTAACCCGCGCCGTTCCACGTATGCTCCACCTAAAGCGTTGTCGTACCCTCACCTGGACGCTAAACCGTCCCCGTCCCCTAACCCTAACCCTAGCGCGAACCCTAACACTAACCCTTCCCCGAAGCCTGACCCTCACCAGTCTCCAAATCCTAAACCGTACGCTAACACTAACCCACGCCCTCACACGTACGCTCTCCCTAAAGCGTTGTCATACCCTCACCTGGACACTAAACCGTCCCCGTCCCCTAACCCTAACCCTAGCCCGAACCGTAACCCTACCCCTTGCCCGAAGCCTGACCCTCACCCGTCCCCTAATCCTAACCCTTACGCTAACAGTAACCCGTGCCCTGAAACGTATGCTCCCCTCAACCATTGTCGTACCCTCACCTGGACCCTAAACCGTCCCCGTAACCTAAACTTAGCCCGAACCCTAAACCTAACCCTTCCCCGAAGCCTGACCCTCATTCGTCCCCTAATCCTAACCCGTACGCTAACACTAACCCACGCCCTGACACGTACGCTCCCCCTAAAGCGTTGGCATACCCTCACCTGGATCCTAAACCGTCCCCATCCCCTAACCCTAGCCCGAACCATAACCCTAACACTTCCCCGAAGCCTTCCCGTCACCCGTCCCCTAATGCTAACCCATACGCTAACACTAACCCATGCCCTCACGCGTACACTCCCCCTAAACCGTCCTCGTACCCTCACCTGAACCCTAAACCGTCCCCGTCCCCTAACCCTAACCCTAGCACGAACCCTAACCCTAACCCTTCCCCGAAGCCTGAACCTCACCCGTCCCCTAATCCTAACCCATACGCTAACACTAACCCGCGCCCTCACACGTACGCTCCCCCTAAAGCGTTGTCGTATCCTCACCTGGACCCTAAACCGTCCCCGTCCCCTAACCCTAACCCTAGCACGAACCCTAACCCTAACACTTCCCCGAAGCCTGACCCTCACCCGTCCCGTAATCCTAACCCGTACGCTAACACTAACCCGCGCCGTTCCACGTATGATCCCCCTAAAGCGTTGTCGTACCCTCACCTGGACCCTAAACCGTCCCCATCCCCTAAACCTAACCCTACCCCGAACCCTAACCCTAACACTTCCCCGAAGCCTGACCCTCACCCGTCCCCTAATCCTAACGCGTAGGCTAACACTAACCCGTGCCCTCACAGGTACGCTCCCTCTAAATCGTTGTCGTACACTCACCTAGACCCTAAACCGTCCCCGTCCCCTAACCCTAACCCTAGCCCGAACCCTAACCCTAACCCTTCCCAGAAGCCTTCCCCTCACCAGTCCCCTAATCTAACCCGTAAGCTAACACTAACCCATGCCCTCACACGTACGCTCCCCCTGAACCGTTGTCGTACCCTCACCTGGAACCTAAACCTTCCCCATCACCTAACCCTAACCCTAGCCCGAACCCTAACCCTAATACTTCCCTGTAGCCTGACCCTCACCCGTCCCCTAATCCTAACCCGTACGCTAACACTAACCCGTATCCTCACACGTACGCTCCTTTTAAATCGCTGTCGTACCCTCACCTGGACCCTAAACCGTCCCCGTCCCCTAACCCTAACCCTAGCCCGAACCCTAACCCTAACCATTCCCCGAAGCCTTCCCCTCACCCGTCCCCTTATCCTAACCCGTACGCTAAAACTAAATGATGCCCTCACACGTAGGGTCCCCCTAAACCGTTGTTGTACACTCACCTGGACCCTAAACCGTCCCTGTCCCCTAACCCTAACACTAATCCGAACCCTAACCCTAACATTTCCCCGAAGCCTTCCCCTCACCCTTCCCCTAATCCTAAACCGTAAGCTAACACTAACCCGTGTCTTCACACGTCACTCCCCCTAAAACGTTGTCGTACCCTCACCTGGAACCTAAACCGTCCCCATCCCCTAACCCTAACCCTAGCCCGAACCCTAACCCTAACCCTTCCCTGAAGCCTTCCCCTCACCGTTCCCTAACCCTAACCCGTACGCTAACACTAACCCATGCCCTCCCACGTACGCTACCCCTAAACCGTTCTCGTACCCTCACCTGCACCCTAAATTGTCCCCGATCCCTAACCCTAGCCCTAGCCCGAACCCTAACACTAACCCTTCCCCGAAGCCTGACCCTCACCCGTCCCCTAATCCTAACCCGTACGCTAACACTAACCCGCGCCCTCACACGTACGCTCCCCCTAAAGCGTTGTCCTACCCTCACATGGACCCTAAACCGTCCCCGTCCCCTAACCTTAACCCTAGACCGAACCCTAACCCTAACCCTTCCCCGAAGCCTGACCCTAACCCATCCCCTAATACTAACCCGTACGCTAACACTAACCCACGCCCTCACACGTACACTACCCCTAAAGCGTTGTCGTACCCTCACCTGGACCCTAAACCGTCCCCGTCCCCTAACCCTAACCCTAGCCCGAAACCTAACCCTAACCCTTCCCCGAAGCCTGACGCTCACCAGTCCCCTAATCCTAACCCGTATGCTAAAACTAACCTGCGCCTTCACAAATACGCTCCCCCTAAAGCGTTGTCGTACCCTCACCTGGACCATAAACCGTCCCCGTCCCCTAACCCTAACCCTAGCCCGAACCCTAACCCTAACCTTTCCCCGAAGCCTGACACTCACCCGTCCCCTATTCCTAACCCGTACGCTAAAACTAACCCGCGCCCTCACACGTACGCTCCCCCTAAAGCGTTGTCGTACCCTCACCTGGACCCTAAACTGTCCCCATCCCCTAAACCTAACCATAACCCTAGCACGAACCCTAAACCTAATCCTTCCCCAAAGCCTGACTCTCAACCGTCCTCTAATACTAAGCCGTACGATAACACTAACCCGCGCCCTCACACGTACGCTCCCCCTAAAGCGTTGTCGTACCCTCACCTGGACCCTAAACCGTCCCCGTCCCCTAACCCTAAACATAGCCCGAACCCGAACCCTAACCCTTACCCGAAGCCTGACCCTCACCCGTCCCCTAATCCTAACCCGTACGCTAACACTAACCCGCTCCCTCACATGTACGCTCCCCCGAAAGCGTTGTCGTACCCTCACCTGGACCCTAAACCGTGCCCGTCCCCTAACACTAACCCTAGCCCGAACTTTAACCCTAACCCTTCCCCGAAGCCTGACCCTTACCCGTCTCCTAACCCTAACCCGTACGCTAACACTAACTCGCGTCCTCACACGTACGCTCCCCCTAAAGCGTTGTCGTACCCTCATCTGGAACCTAAACCGTCCCCGTCCCCTAACACTAACCCTAGCCTGAAACCTAACCCTAACACTTCCCCGAAGACTAACCCTCACCCGTCCCATAATCCTAACCCGTACGCTAACACAAACCCACGCCCTCACACGTACGCTCCCCATAAAGCATTGTCCTACCCTCACCTGGACCCTAAACCGTCCCAGATCCCTAACCCAAACCCTAGCCCGAACCCTAACAGTATCGCTTCCCCGAGGCCTGACCCTCACCCGTCCCCTAATCCTAACCCGTACGCTAACACTAACCTGCGCCCTCACACGTACACTCCCCCTAAAGCGTTGTCGTACCCTCAACTGGACCCTAAACCGTCCCCGTCCCCTAACCCTAACCCTAGCCCAAACCCTAACCCTAACACTTCCGCGAAGCCTGACCCTCACCCGTCCACTAATCCAAACCCGTACGCTAACACTAACCCGCGCCCTCACACGTACGCTCCCCCTAAAGCGTTGTCGTACCCTCACCTGGACCCTAAACCGTCCCCGTCCCCTAACTTTAACCCTAGCCCGAACCCTAACCCTAACCCTTCCCCGAAGCCTGACCCTCACGCGTCCCCTAATCCTAACCTGTTCGCTAACACTAACCCGCGCCATCACACGTACGCTCCCCCTAAAGCGTTGTCGTACCCTCACCTGGACCCTAAACCATCCCCGTCCCCTAACCCTAACCCTAGCCCGACCCTAACCCAACACTTCCCCGAAGCCTGACCCTCACCTGTCCCCTAATCCTAACCCATACGCTAACACAAACCCGCGCCCTCACACGTACGCTCCCCCTAAAGCGTTGTTGTACCCTCAACTGGACCCTAAACTGTCCCCGTCCCATAATACTAACCCTAGCCCGAACCCTAACCCTAACCCTTCCCCGAAGCCTGACCCTCACCCGTCCCCTAATCCTAACCCGTACACTAACACTAACCCACGCCCTCACACATACGCTCACCCTAAAGCGTTGTCGTACCCTCACCAGGACCCTAAACCGTCCCCGTCCCCTAAACCTAACCCTAGCCCGAACCCTAAACCTAACCCTTCCCCGAAGCCTGACCCTCACCCGTCCCCTAATCCTAAACCGTACGCTAACACTAACCCACGCACTCACACGTACGCTCCCCCTAAAGCGTTGTCGTACCTTCACCTCGACCCTAAGCCGTCCCTGTCCCCTAACCATAACCCTAGCCCGAACCCTAACCCTAACCCTTCCCCAAAGCCTGACCCTCACCCGTCCCATAATCCTAACCCGTACACTAACACTAACCCGCGCCCTCACACGTACGCTCCCCCTAAATCGTTGTTGTACCCTCACCTGGACCCTAATCCGTCCCCGTCCCCTAACCCTAAAACTAGCCCGAACCCTAACCGAAACCCTTCCCCGAAGCCAGACCCTCACCCGTCCCCTAATCCTAATCCGTACGCTTACACTAACCCGCGCCCTCACACGTACGCTCCCCGTAAAGTGTTGTCGTACCCTCACCTGGACCCTAAACTGTCCCCGTCCCCTAACCCTAACCCTAGCTCCAACCCTAACCCTAACCCTTCCCCGAAGCCTGACCCTCACCCTTCCCCTAATGCTAAACCGTACGCTAACACTAACCCGCGCCCTCACACGTACGCTCCCCCTAAAGCATTGTCGTACCCTCACCTGGACCCTAAGCCGTCCCTGTCCCCTAACCCTAACCCTAACCCGAACCCTAATCCTAACCCTTCCCCAAAGCCTGACTCTCAACCGTCCCCTAATACTAACTCGTACGCTAACACTAACCCGCGCCCTCACACGTACGCTCCCCCTAAAGCGTTGTCGTACCCTCACCTGGACCCTAAACCGTCCCCGTCCACTAATCCTAAACTTAGCCCGAACCCTAACCCTAACCCTTCCCCGAAGCCTGACCCTCAAACTTCCCCTAATCCTAACTCGTACGCTAATACTAATCCGCGCCCTCACACGTACGCTCCCCCTAATGTGTTGTCGTATCCTCACCTGGACCCTAAACCGTCCCCGTCCCCTAATACTAACCCTAGCCCGAACCCTAACTCTAACCCTTCCCCGAAGACTGACCCTCACCCGTCCCCTAATCCTAACCCGAACGCTAACACTAACCCACGCCCTCACACATACGCTCCCCCTAAAGCGTTGTCGTACCCTCACCTGGACCCTAAACTGTCCCCATCCCCTAACCCTAACCATAGCCCGAACCCTAAACCAAAACCTTCCCCGAATCCTGACCCTCACCCGTCCCCTAATCCTAACAAGTACGCTAACACTAACCCGCGCCCTCACACGTACGCTCCCCCTAAAGCGTTGTCGTACCCTCACCAGGACCCTAAACCGTCCCCGTCCCCTAAATCTAACCCTAGACTGAACCCTAATCCTAACCCTTCCCCAAAGCCTGACCCTCATCCGACCCCTAATCCTACCCGGTACGCTAACACTAACCCGCGCCCTCACACGTACGCTCCCCCTAAAGCGTTGTCGTACCCTCACCTGGACCCTAAACCGTCCCCGTCCCATAAACCTAACCCTAACCATAGCCCGAACCCTAAACCTAACCCTTCCCCAAAGCCTGACTCTCAAACATCCCCTAATACTAACCCCTACGCTAACACTAAACCGCGCCATCACACGTACGCTACCCCTAAGGCATTGTCGTACCCTCACCTGGACCCTAAACCGTCCCCGTCCTCTAACACTAACCCTAGCCCGAACCCTAACCCTAACCCTTCCCCGAAGCCTGACCCTCACCCTTCCCCTAATCCTAACACGTACGCTAAAACTAACCCGCGCCCTCACACGTACGCTCCCCCAAAAGCGTTGTCGTACCCTCACCTGGACCCTACACCGTCCCCGTCCCCTAACCCTAACCCTAGCCCGAACCCTAACACTACCCCTTCCCCGAAGCCTGACCCTCACCCGTCCCCTAATCCTAACCCGTAAGCTAACACTAACCCGCGCCCTCACATGTACGCTCCCCCTAAAGCGTTGTCGTACCCTCACCTGGACCCTAAACCGTCCCCGTCCCCTAACCCTATTCCTAGCCCGAACCCTAACCCTAACACTTCCCCGAAGCCTGACCCTCACCCGTCCCCTAATGCTAAACCGTACGCTAACACTAAACCGCGCCCTCACATTTACGCTCCCCCTATAGCATTGTCGTACCCTCACCTGGAACCTAAGCCGTCCCTGTCCCCTAACCCTAACTCTATCCCGAACCCTAATCCTAACCCTTCCCCAAAGCCTGACCCTCAACCGTCCCCAATAATATCCGGTACGCTAACACTAACCCACGCCCTCACACGTACGCTCCCCCTAAAGCGTTGTCGTACCCTCACCTGGATCCTGAACCGTCCCCGTCCCCTAAAACTAACCCTAACCCTACCACGCACCCTAAACCTAACCCTTCCCCGAAGCCTGACCCTCACCCGTCCCCTAATCCTAAACCGTACGCTAACACTAACCCGCACCCTCACATTTACGCTCCCCCTAAAGCGTTGTTGTACCCTCACCTGGACCCTAAACTGTCCCCGTTCCCTAACCCTAACCCTAGCCCGAACCCTAACCATAACCCTTCCCCGAAGCCTGACCCTCACCCGTCCCCTATTCCTAACCCGACGCTAAAACTAACCCGCGCCCTCACACGTATGCTCCCCCTAAAGCATTGTCGTACCCTCACCTGGACCCTAAACCGTCCCCGTCCCCTAAACCTAACCCTCACCCTAGCCCGAACCCTAAACCTAATCCTTCCCCAAAGCCTGACTCTCAACCATCCCCTAATACTAACCCGTACGCTAACACTAACCCGCGCCCTCACACGTACACTACCCCTAAAGCGTTGTCGTACCCTCACCTGGACCCTAAACCGTCCCCGTCCCCTAACACTAACCCTAGCCCGAACCCTAACCCTAACCCTTCCGCGAAGCCTGACCCTCACCCGTCCCCTAATCCTAACCCGTACACTAACACTAACCCGCGCCCTCACACGTACGCTCCCCCTAAAGCGTTGTCGTACCCTCACCTGGACCCTAAACCGTCCCCATCCCCTAACCCTAACCCTAGCCCGAAACCTAACCCTAACCCTTCCCCGAAGCCTGACGCTCACCAGTCCCCTAATCCTAACCCGTATGCTAAAACTAACCTGTGCCTTCACAAATACGCTCCCCCTAAAGCGTTGTCGTACCCTCACCTGGACCATAAACCGTCCCCGTCCCCTAACCCTAACCCTAGCCCGAACCCTAACCCTAACCTTTCCCCGAAGCCTGACCCTCACCCGTCCCCTATTCCTAACCTGTACGCTAAAACTAACCCGCGCCCTCACACGTACGCTCCCCCTAAAGCGTTGTCGTACCCTCACCTGGACCCTAAACCGTCCCCATCCCCTAAACCTAACCATAACCCTAGCACGAACCCTAAACCTAATCCTTCCCCAAAGCCTGACTCTCAACCGTCCTCTAATACTAAGCCGTACGATAACACTAACCCGCGCCCTCACACGTACGCTCCCCCTAAAGCGTTGTCGTACCCTCACCTGGACCCTAAACCGTCCCCGTCCCCTAACCCTAAACATAGCCCGAACCCGAACCCTAACCCTTACCCGAAGCCTGACCCTCACCCGTCCCCTAATCCTAACCCGTACGCTAACACTAACCCGCTCCCTCACATGTACGCTCCCCCGAAAGCGTTGTCGTACCCTCACCTGGACCCTAAACCGTGCCCGTCCCCTAACACTAACCCTAGCCCGAACTTTAACCCTAACCCTTCCCCGAAGCCTGACCCTTACCCGTCTCCTAACCCTAACCCGTACGCTAACACTAACTCGCGTCCTCACACGTACGCTCCCCCTAAAGCGTTGTCGTACCCTCATCTGGAACCTAAACCGTCCCCGTCCCCTAACACTAACCCTAGCCTGAAACCTAACCCTAACACTTCCCCGAAGACTAACCCTCACCCGTCCCATAATCCTAACCCGTACGCTAACACAAACCCACGCCCTCACACGTACGCTCCCCATAAAGCATTGTCCTACCCTCACCTGGACCCTAAACCGTCCCAGATCCCTAACCCAAACCCTAGCCCGAACCCTAACAGTATCACTTCCCCGAGGCCTGACCCTCACCCGTCCCCTAATCCTAACCCGTACGCTAACACTAACCTGCGCCCTCACACGTACACTCCCCCTAAAGCGTTGTCGTACCCTCACCTGGACCCTAAACCGTCCCCGTCCCCTAACCCTAACCCTAGCCCAAACCCTAACCCTAACACTTCCGCGAAGCCTGACCCTCACCCGTCCACTAATCCAAACCCGTACGCTAACACTAACCCGCGCCCTCACACGTACGCTCCCCCTAAAGCGTTGTCGTACCCTCACCTGGACCCTAAACCGTCCCCGTCCCCTAACACTAACCCTAGCCCGAAACCTAACCCTAACCCTTCCGCGAAGCCTGACCCTCACCCGTCCCCTAATCCTAACCCGTACGCTAACACTAACCCGCGCCCTCACACGTACGCTCCCCCTAAAGCGTTGTCATACCCTCACCTGGACCCTAAACCGTCCCCGTCCCCTAACCCTAACCCTAGCCCGAAACCTAACCCTAACCCTTCCCCGAAGCCTGACGCTCACCAGTCCCCTAATCCTAACCCGTATGCTAAAACTAACCTGCGCCCTCACAAATACGCTCCCCCTAAAGCGTTGTCGTACCCTCACCTGGACCCTAAACCGTCCCCGTTCCCTAACCCTAACCCTAGCCCGACCCTAACCCTAACCTTTCCCCGAAGCCTGACCATCACCCGTCCCCTATTCCTAACCCGTACGCTAAAACTAACCCGCGCCCTCACACGTACGCTCCCCCTAAAGCGTTGTCGTACCCTCACCTGGACCCTAAACCGTCCCCGTCCCCTAAACCTAACCCTAACCCTAGCCCGAACCCTAAACCTAATCCTTCCCCAAAGCCTGACTCTCAACCGTCCTCTAATACTAAGCCGTACGATAACACTAACCCGCGCCCTCACATGTATGCTCCCCCTAAAGCGTTGTCGTACCCTCACCTGGACCCTAAACCGTCCCCGTCCCATAAACCTAAACCTAGCCCGAACCCGAACCCTAACCCTTCCCCGAAGCCTGACCCTCACCCGTCCCCTAATCCTAACCCGTATGCTAACACTAACCCGCGCCCTCACACGTACGCTCCCCCTAAAGCGTTGTCGTACCCTCATCTGGACCCTAAACTGTCCCCGATCCCTAACCCTAACCCTAGCCCGAACCCTAAAACTAACCCTTCCCCGAAGCCTGACCCTCACCCGTCCCCTAATCCTAACCCGTACGCTAACACTAACCCGCGCCCTCACACGTACGCTCCATCTAAAGCGTTGTCGTACCATCACCTGGACCCTAAGCCGTCCCTGTCCCCTAAACCTAACCCTAACCCTATCCCGAACCCTAAACCTAACCCTTCCCCAAAGCCTGACTCTCAACCGTCCCCTAATACTAACCCGTACGCTAACACTAACACGCGCCCTCACACGTACGCTACCCATAAACCATTGTCGTACCCTCAACTGGACCCTAAACCTTCCCCGTTCCCTAACCCTAACCCTAGTCCGAACCCTAACCCTAACCCTAACCCTTCCCCGAAACCTGACCCTCACCCGTCCCATATTCCTAACCCGTACGCTAAAACTAAGCCGCGCCCTCACACGTATGCTCCCCCTAAAGCGTTGTCATACCCTCACCTGGACCCTAAACCGTCCCCGTCCCCTAAACCTAACCCTAGCCCGAACTCTAACCCTATACCTTCCGCGAAGCCTGACCCTCACCCGTCCCCTAATCCTAAGCCATACGCTAACAGTAACCCGCACCCTCACACGTACGCTCCCCCTAAAGCGTTGTCGTATCCTCACCTGGACCCTAAACCGTCCCCGTCCCCTAACCCTAACCCTAGCCCGAACCCTAACCCTAACCCTTCCCCGAAGCCTGACCCTCACCCGTCACCTAATCCTAACCCGTACGCTAACACTAACCCGCGCCCTCAAACGTACGCTCCCCCTAAAGCGTTGTCGTACCCTCACCTGGACCCTAAACCGTCCCCGTCCCCTAACCCTAACCCTCGCCCGAACCCTAACCCTAACACATCCCCGAAGCCTGACCCTCACCCGTCGCCTAATCCTAACACATACGCTAACGCTAACCCGCGCCCTCACACGCACGCTCCCCCTAAAGCGTTGTCGTACCCTCACCTGGACCCTAAACCGTCCCCGTCTCCTAAACCTAACCATAGCCCGAATCCTAACCCTAACCCTTCCCTGAAGCCTGACCCTCACCCGTGCCCTATTCCTAACCCGTACGCTAACACTAACCCGCGCCCTCACACGTACGCTCCCCCTAAAGCGTTGTCGTACCCTCACCTGGACCCTAAACCGTCCCGGTCCCATAACACTAACCCTAGCCCGAACCCTAACCCTAACCTTTCCCTGAAGCCTGACCCTCACCCGTCCCCTAATCCTACACCGTACGCTAACACTAACCCACGCCCTCACACGTACGCTCCCCCTAAAGAGGTGTCGTACCCTCACCTGGACCCTAAGCCGTCCCTGTCCCCTAAACCTAACCTTAACCCTAGCCCGAACCCTAAACCTAACCCTTCCCCAAAGCCTGACTCTCAACCGTCCCCTAATACTAACCCGTACGCTAACACTAACCCGCGCCCTCACACGTACGCTCCACCTAAAGCATTGTCGTACCCTCACCTGGACCCTAAACTGTCCCCGATGCTAACCCTAACCCTAGCCAGAACCCTAACACTAACCTTTCCCCGAAGCCTGACCCTCACCCGTCCCCTAATTCTAACCCGTACGCTAACACTAACCCGCGCCCTCACACGTACGCTCCCCCTAAAGCGTTGTCGTACCCTCATCTGGACCCTAAACTATCCCCGGTCCCTAACCCTAACCCTAGCCCGAACCCTAACACTAACCCTTCCCCGAAGCCTGACCCTCACCCGTCCCCTAATCCTAACCCGTACGCTAACACTAACCCGCGCCCTCACACGTACGCTCCATCTAAAGCGTTGTCGTACCATCACCTGGACCCTAAGCCGTCCCTGTCCCCTAAACCTAACCCTAACCCTATCCCGAACCCTAAACCTAACCCTTCCGCAAAGCCTGACTCTCAACCGTCCCCTAATACTAACCCGTACGCTAACACTAACACGCGCCCTCACACGTACGCTACCCATAAAGCATTGTCGTACCCTCACCTGGACCCTAAACCTTCCCCAATCCCTAACCCTAACCCTAGCCCGAACCCTAACCCTAACCCTAACCCTTCCCCGAAGCCTGACCCTCACCCGTCCCATATTCCTAACCCGTACGCTAAAACTAAGCCGCGCCCTCACACGTATGCTCCCCCTAAAGCGTTGTCGTACCCTCACCTGGACCCTAAACCGTCCCCGTCCACTAAACCTAACCCTAGAGCGAACTCTAACCCTATAACTTCCGCGAAGCCTGACCCTCACCCGTCCCCTAATCCTAAGCCGTACGCTAACACTAACCCGCACCCTCACATGTACGCTCCCCCTAAAGCGTTGTCGTATCCTCACCAGGACCCTAAACCGTCCCTGTCCCCTAACCGTAACCCTAGCCCGAACCCTAACCCTAACACTTCCCCGAAGCCTGACCCTCACCCGTCCCCTAATCCTAACCCGTACGCTAACACTAACCAGCTCCCTCACACGCACGCTCCCCCTAAAGCATTGTCGTACCCTCAACTGTACCCTAAACCGTCCCCGTCCCCTAACCCTAACCCTAGCCCGAACCCTAACCCTAACCCTTCCCCAAAGCCTGACCCTCACTCGTCCCCTAATACTAACCCGTACGCTAACACTAACCCACGCCCTCAAACGTAAGCTCCCCCTAAAGCGTTGTCGTACCCTCACCTGGACACTAAACCGTCCCCGTCCCCTAACCCTAACCCTCGCCCGAACCCCAACCCTAACACTTCCCCGAAGCCTGACCCTCACCCGTCGCCTAATCCTAACACGTACGCTAACACTAACCCACGCCCTCACATGTTCGCTCCCCCTCTAGCGTTGACGTACCCTCACCTGGACCCTAAACCGTCCCCGTCCCCTAACACTAACCCTAGCCCGAACCCTAACCCTAACCCTTCCCCGAAGCCTGACCCTCACCCGTCCCCTAATCCTAACCCGTACACTAACGCTAACCCGCGCCCTCACACGTACGATCCCCCTAAAGCGTTGTCATACCCTCACCTGGACCCTAAACCGTCCCCGTCCCCTAACCCTAACCCTAGCCCGAACCCTAACCCTAAACCTTCCCCGAAGCCTGACCATCACACGTCCCCTAATCCTAACCCGTACGCTAACACTAACCCGTGCCCTCACACGTACGCTCCCCCTAAAGCGTTGTCGTACCCTCATCTGGACCCTAAACCGTCCCCGTCCCCTAACCCTAACCCTAGCCCGAACCCTAACCGAAACCCTTTCCCGAAGCCAGACCCTCACCCATCCCCTAATGCTAAACCGTACGCTAACACTAACCCACGCCCTCACACGTACGCTGCCCCTAAAGTGTTGTCGTAACCTCACCTGCACCCTAAACCGTTCCCCTCCCCTAATCCTAACCCTTGCCCGAACACTAACCCTAACCCTTCCCCGAAGCCTGACCCTCACCCGTCCCCTAATCCTAACCCGTACACTAACACTTACCCGCGCCCTCACACGTACGCTCCCCCTAAAGCGTTGTCGTACACTCACCTGGACCCTAAACCGGCCCCGTCCCCTAACCCTAACCCTAGCCTGAACCCTAACCCTAACCCTTCCCCGAAGCCTGACCCTGACCCGTCCCTTAATCCTAATGCGTACGCTACCACTAACCCGCGCCATCACACGTACGCTCCCACTAAAGCGTTGTCGTACCCTCACCTGGACCCTAAACCGTTCCCGTCCCCTAACCCTAACCCTAGCCCGAACCCTAACCATAACACTTCCCCGAAGCCTGACCCTCACCCGTCCCCTAATCCTAACCTGTACGCTAACACTAACCCGCGCCCTCACACGTATGCTCACCCTAAAGCGCTTTCGCACCCTCACCTGGACCCTAAACCGTCCCCGTCCCCTAAACCTAAACCTAGCCCCAACCCTAACCCTAACCGTTCCCCGAAGCCTGACCCTCACACGTCCCCTAATCCTAGCCCGTACGTTGAAACTAACCAGCGCCCTCACACGTACGCTTCCCCTAAAGCGTTGTTGTACCCTCACCTGGATCCTAAACCGTCCCCGTCCCCTAACCCTAACCCTAGCCCGAATGCTAACCCTAAACCTTCCCCGATAACTGACCCTCACCTGTCCTCTAATCCTAATCCGTACGCTAACACTAACCCACGCCCTCACACGTACGCTCCCCCTAAAGCGTTGTCGTACCCTCACCTGGACCCTAAACCGTCCCCGTCCCCTAACCCTAACCCTAGCCCGAACTTTAACCCTAACACTTCCCCGAAGCCTGACCCTCACCCGTCCCCTAATCCTAACCCGTACGCTAACACTAACCCGCGCCCTCACACGTACGCTACACCTAAAGCGTTGTCGTACCCTCACCTACACCCTAAATCGTCCCCGTCCCCTAAACCTAACCCTAGCCCGAACCCTAACCCTTCCCCGAAGCCTGACCCTCACCTGTCCCCTAATCCTAACCCGTATGCTAACACTAACCCTCGCACTAACACGTACGCTCCCACTAAAGCGTTGTCGTACCCTCACCTGGACCCTAAACCGTCCCCGTCCCATAACCCTTACCCTAGCCCAAACCCTAACCCTAACACTTCCCGAAGCCTGACACTCACCCGTCCCCTAATCCTAACCCGTACGCTAACACTATCCCACGCCCTCACACGTACGCTCCCCCTAAAGCGTTGTCGTACCCTCACCTGGACCCTAAACCGTCCCCGTCTCCTAACCCTAACCCTAGCCCGAACCCTAACCCTAATCTTTCCCCGAAGCCTGACCCTCACCCGTCCCCTAATGCTAACTCGTACGCTAACACTAACCCACACCCTCACACGTACGCTCCATCTAAAGCGTTGTCGTACCCTCACCTGGACCCTAAACCGTCCCCGTCCCCTAACCCTAACCCTAGTTCGAACTTTAACCCTAACCCTTCCTCGAAGCCTGACCCTCACCCGTCCCCTAATCCTAACCCGTACGCTAACAGTAAACCGCGCCCTCACACGTATGCTCCCCCTAAAGCGTTGTCGTACCCTCACCTGGACCCTAAACCGTCCCCGTCCCCTAACCCTAACCCTAGCCCGAACCCTAACCCTAAAACTTCCCCGAAGCCTGACCCTCACCCATCCCCTAATCCTAACCCGTACGCTAACACTAACCTGCGCCCTCACACGTATGCTCCCCCTAAAGTGTTGTCGTACCCTCACCTGGACCCTAAACCGTCCCCGTCCCCTAACCCTAACCCTAGCCCGAACCCTAACCCTAACCCTTCCCCGAAGCCTGACCCTCACCCGTCCCCTAATCCTAAACCGTACGCTAACACTAACCCGCGCCCTCACACGTATGCTCCCCCTAAAGCATTGTCGTATCCTCACCTGGACCCTAAGCCGTCCCTGTCCCCTAAACCTAACCCTAACCCTATCCCGAACCCTAAACCTAACCCTTCCCCAAAGCCTGACTCTCAACCGTCGCCTAATACTAACCCGTACGCTAACACTAACCCGCGCCCTCACACGTACGCTACCCCTAAAGCATTATCGTACCCTCACCTGGACCCTAAACCTTCCCCGTTCCCTAACCCTAACCCTAGCCCGAACCCTAACCCTAACCCTTACCCGAAGCCTGACCCTCACCCGTCCCATATTCCTAACCCGTACGCTAAAACTAACCCGCGCCCTCACACGTATGCTCCCCCTAAAGCGTTGTCGTACCCTCACCTGGACCCTAAACCGTCCCCGTCCCCTAAACCTAACCCTAGCCCGAACCCTAACCCTATACCTTCCGCGAAGCCTGACCCTCACCCGTCCCATAATCCTAAGCCGTACACTAACACTAACCCGCACCCTCAAACGTACGCTCCCCCTAAAGCATTGTCGTACCCTCACCTGGACCCTAAACCGTCCTCGTCCCCTAACCCTAACCCTCGCCCGAACCCTAACCCTAACACTTCCCCGAAGCCTGACCCTCACCCGTCCCCTAATCCTAACCCGTATGCTAACACTAACCCGCGCCCTCACACGTACGCTCCCCCTAAACCATTGTCATACCCTCACCTGAACCCTAAACGGTCCCCGCCCCCTAAAACTAACCCTAGCACGAACCCTAACCCTAACCCTTCCCCGAAGCCTGACCCTCACCCGTCCCCTAATCCTAACCCGTACGCGAACACTAACCCGCGCCCTCAAACGTACGCTCCCCCTAAAGCGTTGTCGTACCCTCACCTGGACCCTAAACCGTCCTCGTCCCCTAACCCTAACCCTCGCCCGAACCCTAACCCTAACACTTCCCCGAAGCCTGACCCTCACCCGTCGCCTAATCCTAACCAGTACGCTAACGCTAACCCGCGCCCTCACACGTACGCTCCCCCTAAAGCGTTGTCGTACCCTCATTTGGACCCTAAACTGTCCCCGGCCCCTAACACTAACCCTAGCCCGAACCCTAACCCTAAAAATTCCCTGAAGCCTGACCCTCACACGTCCCCTAATCCTAACCCGTACACTAACGCTAACCCGCGCCCTCACACGTACGCTCACCCTAAAGCGTTGTCGTACCCTCATCTGGACCCTAAACTGTCCCCGATCCCTAACCCTAACCCTAGCCCGAACCCTAAAACTAACCCTTCCCCGAAGCCTGACCCTCACCCGTCCCCTAATCCTAACTCGTACGCTAACACTAACCCGCGCCCTCACACGTACGCTCCATCTAAAGCGCTGTCGTACCATCACCTGGACCCTAAGCCGTCCCTGTCCCCTAAACCTAACCCTAACCCTATCCCGAACCCTAAACCTAACCCTTCCCCAAAGCCTGACTCTCAACCGTCCCCTAATACTAACCCGTACGCTAACACTAACACGCGCCCTCACACGTACGCTACCCATAAAGCATTGTCGTACCCTCAACTGGACCCTAAACCTTCCCCGTTTCCTAACCCTAACCCTAGCCCGAACCCTAACCCTAACCCTAACCCTTCCCCGAAGCCTGACCCTCACCCGTCCCATATTCCTAACCCGTACGCTAAAACTAAGCCGCGCCCTCACACGTATGCTCCCCCTAAAGCGTTGTCGTACCCTCACCTGGACCCTAAACCGTCCCCGTCCCCTAAACCTAACCCTAGCCCGAACTCTAACCCTATACCTTCCGCGAAGCCTGACCCTCACCCGTCCCCTAATCCTAAGCCATACGCTAACAGTAACCCGCACCCTCACACGTACGCTCCCCCTAAAGCGTTGTCGTATCCTCACCTGGACCCTAAACCGTCCCCGTCCCCTAACCGTAACCCTAGCCCGAACCCTAACCCTAACCCTTCCCCGAAGCCTGACCCTCAACCGTCCCCTAATCCTAACCCGTACGCTAACACTAACCAGCGCCCTCACACGCACCCTCCCCCTAAAGCATTGTCGTACCCTCAACTGTACCCTAAACCGTCCCCGTCCCCTAACCCTAACCCTAGCCCGAACCCTAACCCTAACCCTTCCCCGAAGCCTGACCCTCACCCGTCACCTAATCCTAACCCGTACGCTAACACTAACCCGCGCCCTCAAACGTACGCTCCCCCAAAAGCGTTGTCGTACCCTCACCTGGACCCTAAACCGTCCCCGTCCCCTAACCCTAACCCTCGCCCGAACCGTAACCCTAACACATCCCCGAAGCCTGACCCTCACCCGTCGCCTAATCCTAACACATACGCTAACGCTAACCCGCGCCCTCACACGCACGCTCCCCCTAAAGCGTTGTCGTACCCTCACCTGGACCCTAAACCGTCCCCGTCTCCTAAAACTAACCATAGCCCGAATCCTAACCCTAACCCTTCCCTGAAGCCTGACCCTAACCCGTGCCCTATTCCTAACCCGTACGCTAACACTAACCCGCGCCCTCACACGTACGCTCCCCCTAAAGCGTTGTCGTACCCTCACCTGGACCCTAAACCGTCCCGGTCCCATAACACTAACCCTAGCCCGAACCCTAACCCTAACCTTTCCCTGAAGCCTGACCCTCACCCGTCCCCTAATCCTACACCGTACGCTAACACTAACCCACGCCCTCACACGTACGCTCCCCCTAAAGAGGTGTCGTACCCTCACCTGGACCCTAAGCCGTCCCTGTCCCCTAAACCTAACCTTAACCCTAGCCCGAACCCTAAACCTAACCCTTCCCCAAAGCCTGACTCTCAACCGTCCCCTAATACTAACCCGTACGCTAACACTAACCCGCGCCCTCACACGTACGCTCCACCTAAAGCATTGTCGTACCCTCACCTGGACCCTAAACTGTCCCCGATGCTAACCCTAACCCTAGCCAGAACCCTAACACTAACCTTTCCCGGAAGCCTGACCCTCACCCGTCCCCTAATCCTAACCCGTACGCTAACACTAACCCGCGCCCTCACACGTACGCTCCCCCTAAAGCGTTGTCGTACCCTCATCTGGACCCTAAACTATCCCCGGTCCCTAACCCTAACCCTAGCCCGAACCCTAACACTAACCCTTCCCCGAAGCCTGACCCTCACCCGTCCCCTAATCCTAACCCGTACGCTAACACTAACCCGCGCCCTCACACGTACGCTCCATCTAAAGCGTTGTCGTACCATCACCTGGACCCTAAGCCGTCCCTGTCCCCTAAACCTAACCCTAACCCTATCCCGAACCCTAAACCTAACCCTTCCCCAAAGCCTGACTCTCAACCGTCCCCTAATACTAACCCGTACGCTAACACTAACACGCGCCCTCACACGTACTCTACCCATAAAGCATTGTCGTACCCTCACCTGGACCCTAAACCTTCCCCAATCCCTAACCCTAACCCTAGCCCGAACCCTAACCCTAACCCTAACCCTTCCCCGAAGCCTGACCCTCACCCGTCCCATATTCCTAACCCGTACGCTAAAACTAAGCCGCGCCCTCACACGTATGCTCCCCCTAAAGCGTTGTCGTACCCTCACCTGGACCCTAAACCGTCCCCGTCCACTAAACCTAACCCTAGAGCGAACTCTAACCCTATACCTTCCGCGAAGCCTGACCCTCACCCGTCCCCTAATCCTAAGCCGTACGCTAACACTAACCCGCACCCTCACACGCACGCTCCCCCTAAAGCATTGTCGTACCCTCAACTGTACCCTAAACCGTCCCCGTCCCCTAACCCTAACCCTAGCCCAAACCCTAACCCTAACACTTCCCGAAGCCTGACCCTCACCCGTCCCCTAATCCTAACCCGTACGCTAACACTATCCCACGCCCTCACACGTACGCTCCCCCTAAAGCGTTGTCGTACCCTCACCTGGACCCTAAACCGTCCCCGTCTCCTAACCCTAACCCTAGCCCGAACCCTAACCCTAATCTTTCCCCGAAGCCTGACCCTCACCCGTCCCCTAATGCTAACCCGTACGCTAACACTAACCCACGCCCTCACACGTACGCTCCATCTAAAGCGTTGTCGTACCCTCACCTGGACCCTAAACCGTCCCCGTCCCCTAACCCTAACCCTAGTTCGAACTTTAACCCTAACCCTTCCTCGAAGCCTGACCCTCACCCGTCCCCTAATCCTAACCCGTACGCTAACACTAACCCCCGCCCTCACACGTATGCTCCCCCTAAAGCGTTGTCGTACCCTCACCTGGACCCTAAACCGTCCCCGTCCCCTAACCCTAACCCTAGCCCGAACCCTAACCCTAAAACTTCCCTGAAGCCTGACCCTCACCCGTCCCCTAATCCTAACCCGTACGCTAACACTAACCTGTGCCCTCACACGTACGCTCCCCCTAAAGTGTTGTCGTACCCTCACCTGGACCCTAAACCGTCCCCGTCCCCTAACCCTAACCCTAGCCCGAACCCTAACCCTAACCCTTCCCCGAAGCCTGACCCTCACCCGTCCCCTAATCCTAAACTGTACGCTAACACTAACCCGCGCCCTCACACGTACGCTCCCCCTAAAGCATTGTCGTATCCTCACCTGGACCCTAAGCCGTCCCTGTCCCCTAAACCTAACCCTAACCCTATCCCGAACCCTAAACCTAACCCTTCCCCAAAGCCTGACTCTCAACCGTCGCCTAATACTAACCGGTACGCTAACACTAACCCGCGCCCTCACACGTACGCTACCCCTAAAGCATTATCGTACCCTCACCTGGACCCTAAACCTTCCCCGTTCCCTAACCCTAACCCTAGCCCGAACCCTAACCCTAACCCTTACCCGAAGCCTGACCCTCACCCGTCCCATATTCCTAACACGTACGCTAAAACTAACCCGCGCCCTCACACGTATGCTCCCCCTAAAGCGTTGTCGTACCCTCACCTGGACCCTAAACCGTCCCCGTCCCCTAAACCTAACCCTAGCCCGAACCCTAACCCTATACCTTCCGCGAAGCCTGACCCTCACCCGTCCCATAATCCTAAGCCGTACGCTAACACTAACCCGCACCCTCACATGTACGCTCCCCCTAAAGCGTTGTCGTATCCTCACCTGGACCCTAAACCGTCCCCGTCCCCTACCGTAACCCTAGCCCGAACCCTAACCCTAACCCTTCCCCGAAGCCTGACCCTCACCCGTCCCCTAATCCTAACCCGTACGCTAACACTAACCCGCGCCCTCACACGTACGCTCCCCCTAAACCATTGTCATACCCTCACCTGAACCCTAAACGGTCCCCGCCCCCTAACACTAACCCTAGCCCGAACCCTAACCCTAACCCTTCCCCGAAGCGTAACCCTCACCCGTCCCCTAATCCTAACCCGTACGTGAACACTAACCCGCGCCCTCAAACGTACACTCCCCCTAAAGCATTGTCGTACCCTCACCTGGACCCTAAACCGTCCTCGTCCCCTAACCCTAACCCTCGCCCGAACCCTAACCCTAACACTTCCCCGAAGCCTGACCCTCACCCGTCGCCTAATCCTAACCCGTACGCTAACGCTAACCCGCGCCCTCACACGTACGCTCCCCCTAAAGCGTTGTCGTACCCTCATTTGGACCCTAAACTGTCCCCGGCCCCTAACACTAACCCTAGCCCGAACCCTAACCCTAAAAATTCCCTGAAGCCTGACCCTCACACGTCCCCTAATCCTAACCCGTACACTAACGCTAACCCGCGCCCTCACACGTACGCTCCCCCTAAAGCGTTGTCATACCCTCACCTGGACCCTAAACCGTCCCCGTCCCCTAACCCTAACCCTAGCCCGAACCCTAACCCTAAACCTTCCCCGAAGCCTGACCATCACACGTCACCTAATCCTAAACCGTACGCTAACACTAACCCGTGCCCTCACACGTACGCTCCCCCTAAAGCGTTGTCGTACCCTCACCTGGACCCTAAGCCGTCCCTGTCCCCTAAACCTAACCTTAACCCTAGCCCAAACCCTAAACCTAACCCTTCCCCAAAGCCTGACTCGCAACCGTCCCCTAATACTAACCCGTACGCTAACACTAACCCGCGCCCTCACACGTACGCTACCCCTAAAGCATTGTCGTACCCTCACCATGACCCTAAACCTTCCCCGTTCCCTAACCCTAACCCTAGCCCGAACACTAACCCTAACCCTTCCCCGAAGCCTGACCCTCACCCGTCCCATATTCCTAACCCGTAGGCTAAAGCTAACCCGCGCCCTCACATGTATGCTCCCCCTAAAGCATTGTCGTACCCTCACCTGGACCCTAAACCGTCCCCGTCCCCTAACCCTAACCCTAGCCCGAACCCTAATCCTAACGCTTCTCCGAAGCCTGACCCTCACCCGTCCCCTAATCCTACACCGTACGCTAACACTAACCCGCGCCCTCACACGTACGCTCCCCCTAAAGAGTTGTCGTACCCTCACCTGGACCCTAAGCCGTCCCTGTCCCCTAAACCTAACCCTAACCCTAGCCCGAACCCTAAACCTAACCCTTCTCCAAAGCCTGACTCTCAACCGTCCCCTAATACTAACCCGTACGCTAACACTAACCCGCGCCCTCACATGTACACTACCCCTAAAGCATTGTCGTACCCTCACCTGGACCCAAAACCCTCCCCGTTCCCTAACCCTAACCCTAGCCCGAACCCTAACCTTAACCCTTCCCCGAAGCCTGACCCTCACCCGTCCCCAAATCCTAACCCGTACGCTAACACTAACCCGCGCCCTCAAACGTACGCTCCCCCTAGAGCGTTGTCGTACCCTCACCTGGACCCTAAACCGTCCCCGTCCCCTAACCCTAACCCTAGCCCGAAACCAAACCCTAACACTTCCCCGAAGCCTGACCCTCACCCGTCGCCTAATCCTAACCCGTACGCTAACATTAACCGGCGCCCTCACACGTACGCTCCCCCTAAAGCGTTGTCGTACCCTCACCTGCACCCTAAACCGTTCCCGTCCCCTAACCCTAACCTTTGCCCGAACACTAACCCTAACCCTTCCCCGAAGCCTGAGCCTCACCCGTCTCCTAATCCTATCCCGTACACTAACACTTACCCGCGCCCTCACACGTACGCTCCCCCTAAAGCGTTGTCGTACACTCACCTGGACCCTAAACCGTCCCCGTCCCCTAACCCTAACCCTAGCCTGAACCCTAACCCTAACCCTTCCCCGAAGCCTGACCCTCACCCGTCCCCTAATCCTAACCCGTACGCTAACACTAACCCACGCCATCACACGTACGCTCCCCCTAAAGGGTTGTCGTAACCTCACCTGGACCCTAAACCGTCCCTGTCCCCTAACCCTAACCCTAGCCCGAACCCTAACCCTAACACTTCCCCGAAGCCTGACCCTCACCCGTCCCCTAATCCTAACCTGTACGCTAACACTAACCTGCGCCCTCACACGTATGCTCACCCTAAAGCGTTTTCGCACCCTCACCTGGACCCTAAACCGTCCCCGTCCCCTAAACCTAACCCTAGCCCCAACCCTAACCCTAACCGTTCCCCGAAGCCTGACACTCACACGTCCCCTAATCCTAGCCCGTATGTTGAAACTAACCAGCGCCCTCACACGTACGCTTCCCCTAAAGCGTTGTTGTACCCTCACCTGGATCCTAAACCGTCCCCGTCCCCTAACCCACCCCTAGCCCGAATCCTAACCCTAAACCTTCCCCGATAACTGACCCTCACCTGTCCCCTAATCCTAACCCGTACGCTAACACTAACCCGCGCCCTCACACGTACGCTCCCCCTAAAGCGTTGTGGTACCGTCACCTGGACCCTAAGCCGTCCCTGTCCCCTAACCCTAACCCTATCCCGAACCCTAATCCTAACCCTTCCCCAAAGCCTGACCCTCATCCGTCCCCTAATCCTACCCGGTACGCTAACACTAACCCACACCCTCACACGTATGCTACCCCTAAAGAAATGGCGTACCCTCACCTGGACCCTAAACCGTCCCCGTCCCCTAAACCTAACCCTAACCCTAGCCCGAACCCTAAACCTATTCCTTCCCCAAAGCCTGACTCTCAACCGTCCCCTAATACTAACCCGTACGCTAACACTAACCCATGCCCTCACACGTACGCTCCCCCTAAAGCGTTGTCGTACACTCACCAGGACCCTAAACCGTCCCAGTCCCTAAACCTAACCCTAGCCCGAACCCTAACCCTAACCCTTCCCCGAAGCCTGACCCTCACCCGTCCCCTAATCCTAAACCGTACGCTAACACTAACCCGCGCCCTCACATGTACGATCCCCCTAAAGCGTTGTCGTACCCTCACCTGGAGCCTAAGCCGTCCCCGTCCACTAACCCTAACCCTATCCCGAACCCTAATCCTAACACTTCCCTAAAGCCTGACCCTCATCCGTCCCCTAATCCTATACTTTACGCTAACACTAACTCGCGCCCTCACACGTACGCTACCCCTAAAGCGTTGTCGTATCCTCACCTGGACCCTAAACCGTCCCGGTCCCCTAATCCTAACCCTAGCCCGAACCCTAACACTAACACTTCCCCGAAGCCTGACCCTCACACTTCCCCTAATCCTAACCTGTACGCTAACACTAACCCGCGCCCTCACACGTACGCTCCCCCTAAAGCGTTGTCGTACCCTCACCTGGACCCTAAACCGTCCCCGTCCCCTAACCCTAACCCTAGCCCGAACCCTAACCCTAACCCTTCCCCGAAGCCTGACCCTCACCCGTCCCCTAATCCTAACCCGTACGCTAACACTAACCCGCGCCCTCACACGTACGCTCCCCCTAAAGCGTTCTCGTACCCTCACCTGAACTCTAAACCTTCCCCGTACCCTAAACCTAACCCTAAACCTAGCCCAAATCTTAAACCTAACCGTTCCCCAAAGCCTGACCCTCACCCGTCCCCTAATCCTAAACCGTACGCTAAAAATAACCCGCGCCCTCACACGTACGCTCCCCCTAAAGCGTTGTCGTACCCTCACCTGGACACTAAACCGTCCCCGTCCCCAAACCTAACCCTAACCCTAGCCCGAACCCTAACCCTAACCCTTCCCCGAAGCCTGACCCTCACCCGTCCCCTAATCCTAACCCGTACGCTAACACTAACCCGCGCCCTCACACGTACGCTCCCCCTAAAGCGTTGTCGTACCCTCACCTGGACCCTAAACCGTCCCCGTCCCCTAACCCTAACCCTAGCCCGAACCGTAACCCTAACACTTCCCCGAAGCCTGACCCTCACCCGTCCCCTAATCCTAACCCGTACGCTAACACTATCCCGCGCCCTCACACGTACGCTCCCCCTAAAGCGTTGTCGTACCCTCACCTGGACCCTAAACCGTCCCCGTCCCCTAACCCTAACCCTAGCCCGAACCGTAACCCTAACACTTCCCCGAAGCCTGACCCTCACCCGTCCCGTATTCCTAACCCGTACGCTAACACTAACCCGCGCCCTCACACGTACGCTCCCCCTAAAGCGTTGTCGTACCCTCACCTGGACCCTAAACCGTCCCCGTCCCCTAACCCTAACCCTAGCCCGAGCCCTAACCCCAACCATTCCCCGAAGCCTGACACTCACCGGTCTCCTAATCCTAACACGTAGGCTAAAACTAACCCGCTCCTTCACACGTACGCTCCCCCTAAAGCGTTGTCGTACCCTCACCTGGACCCTAAACCGTCCCCGTCCCCTAATCCTAACACTAGCCCTAACCCTAACCCTAACCCTTCCCTGAACCCTGACCCTCACCCGTCCCCTAATCCTAACCCGTACGCTAACACTAACCCGCGCCCTCAAACGTACGCTCCCCCTAAAGCGTTGTCCTACTCTCACCTGGACCCTAAACCGTCCCCGTCCCTTAACCCTAACCCTAGCCCTAACCCTAACCCTAACCCTTCCCCGAAGCCTGACCCTCACTTGTCCCATAATCCTAACCCGTACGCTAACAGTAACCCACGCCCTCACACGTACGCTCCCCCTAAAGTGTTGTCGTACTCTCACCTGGACCCTAAACCGTCCCCGTCCCCTAACACTAACCCTAGCCCGAACCCTAACCCTAACACTTCCCTGAAGCCTGACCCTCACCCCTCCCCTAATCCTAACCCTTACGCTAACAGTAACCCACGCCCTCACACGTACGCTCCCCCTAAAATGTTGTCGTACCCTCACCTGGACCCTAAACCGTCCCCGTCCCATAACCCTAACCCTAGCCCGAACCCTAACCCTAACCCTTCCCCGAAGCCTGACCCTCACCCGTCCCCTAATCCTAAACCATACGCTAACACTAACCAGCGCCCTCACACGCACGCTCCACCTAAAGCATTGTCTTACCCTCACCTGGACTCTAAACCGTCCCCGTCCCCTAACCCTAACCCTAGCCCGAACCCTAACCCTAACACTTCCCTGAATCCTGCCCTCACCTGTCCCCTAATACTAACGCGTACGCTAACACTAACCCGCACCCTCACACTTACGCTCCCCCTAAAGCGTTGTCGTACCCTCACCTGGACCCTAAACCGTCCCCGTCCCCTAACCCTAACCCTAGACTGAACCCTAACCCTAACCCTTCCCCGAAGCCTAACCCTCACCCGTCCCCTAATACTAACCCGTACGCTAACACTAACCCGCGCCCTCACACGTACGCTCCCCCTAAAGTGCTGTCATACCCTCACCAGGACCCTAAACCGTCACCGTCCCCTAAACTTAACCCTATCCCGAACCCTAACCCTAACCCTTCCCCGAAGCCTGACCCTCACCCGTCCCCTAATCCTAACCCGTACGCTAACAATAACCCGCGCCCTCACACGTACGCTACACCTAAAGCGTTATCATACCCTCACCTGGACCCTAAACCGTCCCTGTCCCCTAACCCTAACCTATCCCGAACCCTAACCCTAACCCTTCCCCAGAGCCTGATCCTCATCCGTCCCGTAATCCTAACCCGTACGTTGAAACTAACCCGAGCCCTCACACGTACGCTCCCCCTAAAGCGTTGTCGTACCCTCACTTGGACCCTAAACCGTCCCCGTCCCCTAACCCTAACCCTAGCCCGAACACTAACCCTATCCCTTCGCCGAAGCCTAACCCTCACCCGTCCTCTAATCCTAACCCGTACGCTAAAACTAACCCGCGCCTCACACGTATGCTCCCCCTAAAGCGTTGTCGCACCCTCACCTGTACCCTAAACCGTCCCCATCCCCTAAACCTAACCCTAGCCCCAACCCTAACCCTAACAGTTCCCCGAAGCCTGACACTCACCCGTCCCCTAATCCTAACACGTACGCTAACACTAACCCGCGCCCTCACACGTACGTTCCCCCTAAAGCGTTGTCGTACACTCACCTGGACCCTAAACTTTCCCCGTCCCCTAACCCTAAACCTATCCCGAACCCTGACCCTAAACCTTCCCCGAAGCCTGACCCTCACCAGTCCCCTAATCCTAACCTGTACGCTAACACTAACCCCCGCCCTCACACGTACGCTCCCCCTAAAGCGTTGTCGTACCCTCACCTGGACCCTAAATGTCCCCGTCCCCTAACCCTAACCGTAGCCCGAACCCTAACCCTAACACTTCCCCGAAGCCTGACCCTCACCCGTCCCCTAATCCTAACCCGTACGCTAACACTAACCCGCGCCCTCACACGTACGCTCCCCCTAAAGCGTTGTCGTACCCTCAACTGGACCCTAAACCGTCCCCGTCCCCTAACCCTAACCCTAGCCCGAACCCTAACCCTTCCCCGAAGCCTGACCCTCACCCGTCCCCTAATCCTAAACCGTACGCTAACACTAACCCACGCACTCACACGTACGCTCCCTCTAAAGCGTTGTGGTACCTTCACCTGGACCCTAAGCCGTCCCTGTCCCCTAACCCTAACCCTATCCCGAACCCTAATCCTAATCCTTCCCCAAAGCCTGACCCTCATCCGTCCCCTAATCCTACCCGGTACGCTAACACTAACCCACACCCTCACACGTATGCTACCCCTAAAGAAATGGCGTACCCTCACCTGGACCCTAAACCGTCCCCGTCCCCTAAACCTAACCCTAACCCTAGCCCGAACCCTAAACCTATTCCTTCCCCAAAGCCTGACTCTCAACCGTCCCCTAATACTAACCCGTAGGCTAACACTAACCCATGCCCTCACACGTACGCTCCCCCTAAAGCGTTGTCGTACACTCACCAGGACCCTAAACCGTCCCAGACCCTAAACCTAACCCTAGCCCGAACCCTAACCCTAACACTTCCCTAAAGCCTGACCCTCATCCGTCCCCTAATCCTATACTTTACGCTAACACTAACCCGCGCCCTCACACGTACGCTCCCCCTAAAGCGTTGTCGTACCCTCACCTGGACCCTTAACCGTCCTCGTCTTCTAACCCTAACCCTCTCCCGATACCTAACCCTAACCCTTCCCCGAAGCCTGACTCTCACCCGTCACATAATCCTAACCCATATGCTAACACTAACCCGCGCCCTCACACGTACGCTCCCCCTAAAGCATTGTCGTACCCTCACCTGGAACCTAAACCGTCCCCGTCCCCTAACCCTAGCCCAAACCCTAACCCTAACACTTCCCCGAAGCCTGACCCTCACCCGTCCCCTAATCCTAAACCGTACGCTAACACTAACCCGCGCCCTCACATGTACGCTCCCCCTAAAGCGTTGTCGTACCCTCACCTGGACCATAAGCCGTCCCTGTCCCCTAACCCTAACCCTATTCCGAATCCTATTCCTAACACTTCCCCAAAGCCTGACCCTCATCCGTCACCTAATCCTACCCGGTACGCTAACACTAACCCGCGCCCTCACACGTACGCTCCCCCTAAAGCGTTGTCGTACCCTCACCTGGACCCTAAACCGTCCCCGTCCCCTAAACCTAACAATACCCCGAACCCTTACCCTAACCCTTCCCCGAAGCCTAACCCTCACCCGTCACCTAATCTTAACCCGTACGCTAACACTAACCCACGCCCTCACACGTACGCTCCCCCTAAAGTGTTGTCGTACCGTCACCTGGACCCTAAACCGTCCCCATCCCCTAACCCTAACCCTAGCCCGAACCCTAACGCTAAACCTTTCCCGAAGCCCGACCCTCACCCGTCCCTTAATCCTAACCCGTACGCTAACAGTAACCCGCGTACTCACACGTACGCTACCCCTAAAGCGTTGTCGTACCCTCACCTGGACCCTAAACCGTCCCCGTCCTCTAACCCTAACGGTAGCCCGACCCCTAACCCTAACCCTTCCCCGAAGCCTGACCCTCACCCGTCCCCTAATCCTAACCCGTACGCTAACACTAACCCATGCCCACACACGTACGCTCCCCCTAAAGCGTTGTCGTACCCTCACCTGGACCCTAAACTTTCCCCGTCCCCTAACCCTAACTCTAGCCCGAACCCTAACCCTAACCCTTCCCCGAAGCCTGACCCTCAACCGTCCCCTCATCCTAACCCGTACGCTAACACTAACCCGCGCCCTCACACGTACGCTCCACCTAAAGCGTTTTCGTACCCTCACCTGGACCCTAAACCGTCCCCGTCCCCTAACCCTAACCCTAGCCCGAACCCCAACCCTAAACCTTCCCAGAGCCTGACCCTCACCCGTCCCATAATCGTAAACCGTACGCTAACACTAACCCGCGCCCTCACACGTACGCTCCCCCTAAAGTGTTGTCGTACTCTCACCTGGACCTTAAACCGTCTCCGTCCCCTAACCCTAACCGTAGCCCAAACCCTAACACTAACACTTCCCCGAATCCTGACCCTCACCCTTCCCCTAATCCTAACCCGTACACTACACTAACCCGCGCCCTCACACGTAAGCTCCCCCTAAAGCATTGCCGTACCCTCACCTGGACCCTAAACCGTCCCCGTCCCCTAACCCTAACCCTAGCCCGAACCCTAAGCCTAACCCTACCCAAAGCCTGACCTTCACCCGTCCCCTAATCCTAAACCGTACGCTAACACTAACCCGCGCCCTCACACGTACGCTCCCCCTAAAGCGTTGTGGTACCTTCACCTGGACGCTAAGCCGTCCCTGTCCCCTAACCCTAACCCTATCCCGAACCCTAATCCTAACCCTTCCCCAAAGCCTGACCCTCATCCGTCCCCTAATCCTACCCGGTACGCTAACACTAACCCGCGCCCTCACACGTATGCTACCCCTAAAGCGTTGTCGTACCCTCACCTGGACCCTAAACCGTCCCCGTCCCCTAAACCTAACCCTAACCCTAGCCCGATCCCTAAACCTATTCCTTCCCCAAAGCCTGACTCTCAACCGTCCCCTAATACTAACCCGTACGCTAACACTACCCCGCGCCCTCACACGTACGCTACCCCTAAAGCGTTGTCGTACCCTCACCTGGACCCTAAACCGTCACCGTCCCCTAACCCTAACCCTAGCCCGAACCCTAACCATAACCCTTCCCCGAAGCCTGACCCTCACCCGTCCCCTAATCCTAACCTGTACGCTAACACTAACCCGTGCCCTCACATGTACGCTCCCCCTAAAGCGTTGTTGTACCCTCACCTGGACTCTAAACCTTCCCCGTACCCTAAACCTAACCCTAAACCTAGCCCAAACCTTAAACCTACCCCTTCCCCAAAGCCTGACACTCACCCGTCCCCTAATCCTAAACCGTACGCTAAAAATAACCCGCGCCCTCACACATACGCTCCCCCTAAAGTGTTGTCATACCCTCACCTGGACAGTAAACCGTCCCCGCCCCCAAACCTAACCCTAACCCTAGCCCGAACCCTAACCTAACCCTTCCCTAAAGCTTGACCCTCACACGTCCCCTAATCCTAACCCGTATGCTAACACTAACCCTCGCCCTAACACGTACGCTCCCACTAAAGCGTTGTCCTACCCTCACCTGGACCCTAAACCGTCCCCGTCCCATAACCCTTACCCTAGCCCAAACCCTAACCCTAACACTTCCCCGAAGCCTGACCCTCACCCGTCCCCTAATCCTAACCCGTACGCTAACACTAACCCGCGCCCTCACACGTACGCTACCCCTAAAGCGTTGTCGTACACTCACCTGGACCCTAAACCGTCCCCATCCCCTAACCCTAACCCTAGCCCGAACCGTAACCCTAACACTTCCCCGAAGCCTGACCCTCACCCGTCCCCTAATCCTAACCCGTACGCTAACACTATCCCCTGCCCTCACACGTACGCTCCCCCTAAAGCGTTGTCGTACCCTCACCTGGACCCTAAACCGTCCCCGTCCCCTAACCCTAACCCTAGCCCGAACCGTAACCCTAACACTTCCCCGAAGACTGACCCTCACCCGTCCCCTATTACTAACCCGTACGCTAACACTAACCCGCGCCCTCACACATACGCTACCCCTAAAGCGTTGTCATACCCTCACCTGGACCCTAAACCGTCCCCGTCCCCTAATCCTAACACTAGCCCTAACCCTAACCCTAACCCTTCCCTGAAGCCTGACCCTCACCCGTCCCCTAATCCTAACCCGTACGCTAACAGTAACCCACGCCCTCACACGTACGCTCCCCCTAAAGTGTTGTCGTACTCTCAACTGGACCATAAACCGTCCCCGTCCCCTAACACTAACCCTAGCCCGAAACCTAACCCTAACACTTCCCTGAAGCCTGACCCTCACCCGTCCCCTAATCCTAACCCGTACGCTAACACTAACCCGCGCCCTCACACGTACGCTACCCCTAAAGCGTTGTCGTTCCCTCACCTGGACCTTAAACCATCCCCGTCCCCTAAACCTAACCCTAACCCTAGCCTGAACCCTAAACCTAACACTTCCCCAAAGCCTGACTCTCAACCGTCCCATAATACTAACCCGTACGCAAACACTAACCCGCGCCCTCACACGTACGCTACTCCTAAAGCGTTGTCATACCCTCACCTGGACCCTAAACCGTCCCCGTCCCCTAACCCTAACCCTAGCCCGAACCCTAACCCTAACCCTTCCCCGAAACCTGACCCTCACCCTTCCCCTAATCCTAACTCGTACGCTAACACTAACCCGCGCCCTCACACGTAAGCTACCCCTAAAGCGTTGTCGTACCCTCACCTGGACCCTAAACAGTCCCCGTCCCCTAACCCTAACCCTAGCCCGAACCCTAACCCTAACACTTCCCCGAAGCCTGACCCTCACACGTCCCCTAATCCTGACCCGTACTCTAACACTAAACTGCGACCTCACACGTACGCTCCCCCTAAAGCGTTGTCGTACCCTCACCTGGACCCTAAACCGTCCCCATCCCCTAACCCTAACCCTAGCCTGAACCCTAACCCTAACCCTTCCTCGAAGCCTAACACACACGCGTCCCCTAATGCTAACACGGACGCTAACACTAACCCGCGCCCTCACACGTACGCTCCCCCTAAAGTGTTCTCGTACCCTCACCTGGACCCTAAAACGTCCCTGTCCCCTTACCCTTACCCTAGCCCGAACCCTAACCCTAACCCTTCCCCGAAGCCTGACCCTCACCCGTCCCCTAACCCTAACACGTACGCTAACACTAACCCACAACCTCACACGTACGCTCCCCCTAAAGCGTTGTCGTACCCTCAACTGGACCCCAAACCGTCCCCATCCCCTAACCCTAACCCTAGCCCGAACCCTAACCGAAACACTTTCCCGAAGCCAGACCCTCACCCGTCCCCTAATCCTAACCCGTACGCTAACACTAACTCGCGCCCTCACATGTACGCTCCCCCTAAAGCGTTGTCGTACCCTCACCTGGACCCTAAGCCGTCCCTGTCCCCTAACCCTAACCCTATCCCGAACCCTATTTCTAACCCTTCCCCAAAGCCTGACCCTCATCCGTCACCTAATCCTACCCGGTACGCTAACACTAACCCGCGCCCTCACACGTACGCTCCCCCTAAAGCGTTGTCGTACCCTCACTTGGACCCTAAACCGTCCCCGTCCCCTAAACCTAACCCTAACCCTAGCCCGATCCCTAAACCTATTCCTTCCCCAAAGCCTGAATCTCAACCGTCCCCTAATACTAACCCGTACGCTAACACTAACCCACGCCCTCACACGTACGCTCCCCCTAAAGCGTTGTCGTACCCTCACCTGGACCCTTAACCGTCCTCGTCTTCTAACCCTAACCCTCTCCCGAAACCTAACCCTAACCCTTCCCCGAAGCCTGACCCTCACCCGACACATAATCCTAACCCATATGCTAACACTAACCCGCGCCTTCACACGTACGCTCCCCCTAAAGCATTGTCGTACCCTCACCTGGAACCTAAACCGTCCCCGTCCCCTAACCCTAGCCCAAACCCTAACCCTAACACTTCCCCGAAGCCTGACCCTCACCCGTCCCCTAATCCTAAACCGTACGCTAACACTAACCCGCGCCCTCACATGTACGCTCCCCCTAAAGCGTTGTCGTACCCTCACCTGGACCATAAGCCGTCCCTGTCCCCTAACCCTAACCCTATTCCGAACCCTATTCCTAACCCTTCCCCAAAGCCTGACCCTCATCCGTCACCTAATCCTACCCGGTTCGCTAACACTAACCCGCGCCCTCACACGTACGCTCCCCCTAAAGCGTTGTCGTACCCTCACCTGGACCCTAAACCGTCCCCGTCCCCTAACCCTAACACTAGCCCGAACCCTAACCCTAACCCTTCCCCGAAGCCTGACCCTCACCCGTCCCCTAATCCTAACCCGTACGCTAACACTAACCCGCTCCCTCACACGTACTCTCCCCCTAAAGCGTTGTCGTACCCTCACCTGGACCCTAAACCGTCCCCGTCCCCTAACCCTAACCCTAGCCAGAACGCTAACCCTAACCCTTCCCCGAAGCCTGACCCTCACCCGTCCCCTAATCCTAACCCGTACGCTACACTAACCCGCGCCCTCACACGTACGCTCCCCCTAAAGTGTTGTCGTACCGTCACCTGGACCCTAAACCGTCCCCATCCCCTAACCCTAACCCTAGCCCGTACCCTAACGCTAAACCTTTCCCGAAGCCCGACCCTCACCCGTCCCCTAATCCTAACCCGTACGCTAACACTAACCCGCGTACTCACATGTACGCTACCCCTAAAGCGTTGTCGTACCCTCACCTGGACCCTAAACCGTCCCCGTCCCCTAACCCTAACGGTAGCCCGAACCCTAACCCTAACCCTTCCCCGAAGCCTGACCCTCACCCGTCCCCTAATCCTAACCCGTACGCTAACACTAACCCATGCCCCCACAGGTACGCTCCCCCTAAAGCGTTGTCGTACCATCACCTGGACCCTAAGCCGTCCCTGTCCCCTAAACCTAACCCTAACCCTATCCCGAACCCTAAACCTAACCCTTCCCCAAAGCCTGACTCTCAACCGTCCCCTAATACTAACCCGTACACTAACACTAACACGCGCCCTCACACGTACGCTACCCATAAAGCATTGTCGTACCCTCACCTGGACCCTAAACCTTCCCCGTTCCCTAACCCTAACCCTAGCCCGAACCCTAACCCTAACCCTAACCCTTCCCCGAAGCCTGACCCTCACCCGTCCCATATTCCTAACCCGTACGCTAAAACTAAGCCGCGCCCTCACACGTATGCTCCCCCTAAAGCGTTGTCGTACCCTCACCTGGACCCTAAACCGTCCCCGTCCCCTAAACCTAACCCTAGCCCGAACTCTAACCCTATACCTTCCGCGAAGCCTGACCCTCACCCGTCCCCTAATCCTAAGCCATACGCAAACAGTATCCCGCACCCTCACACGTACGCTCCCCCTAAAGCGTTTTCGCACCCTCACCTGGACCCTAAACCATCCCCGTCCCCTAAACCTAACCCTAGCCCCAACCCTAACCCTAACCGTTCCCCGAAGCCTGACCCTCACACGTCCCCTAATCCTAGCCCGTACGTTGAATCTAACCAGCGCCCTCACACGTACGCTTCCCCTAAAGCGTTGTTGTACCCTCACCTGGATCCTAAACCGTCCCCGTCCCCTAACCCTAACCCTAGCCCGAACCCTAACCCTTCCCCGAAGCCTGACCCTCACCGGTCCCCTAATCCTAACCCGTATGCTAACACTAACCCTCGCACTAACACGTACGCTCCCCCTAAAGCGTTGTCGTACCCTCACCTGGACCCTAAACCGTCCCCGTCCCATAACCCTTACCCTAGCCCAAACCCTAACCCTAACACTTCCCGAAGCCTGACCCTCACCCGTCCCCTAATCCTAACCCGTACGCTAACACTATCCCACGCCCTCACACGGACGCTCCCCCTAAAGCGTTGTCGTACCCTCACCTGGATCCTAAACCGTCCCCGTCCCCTAACCCTAACCCTAGCCCGAACCCAAACCCTAACACTTCCCCGAAGCCTGACCCTCACCTGTCCCCTAATCCTAACCCGTACGCTAACACTAACCTGCGCCCTCACACGTACGCTCCCCCTAAAGTGTTGTCGTACCCTCACCTGGACCCTAAACCGTCCCCGTCCCCTAACACTAACCCGAGCCCGCACCCTAACCCTAACACTTCCCCGAAGCCTGACCCTCACCCGTCCCCAAATCCTAACCCGTACGCTAACACTAACCCGCGCCCTCAAACGTACGCTCCCCCTAGAGCGTTGTCGTACCCTCACCTGGACCCTAACCCGTCCCCGCCCCTAACCCTAACCCTAGCCCGAAAACTAACCCTAACCCTTCCCCGAAGCCTGACCCTCACCCGTCGCCTAATCCTAACCCGTACGCTAACATTAACCCGCGCCCTCACACGTACGCTCCCCCTAAAGCGTTGTCGTACCCTCACCTGCACCCTAAACCGTTCCCGTCCCCTAACCCTAACCTTTGCCCGAACACTAACCCTAACCCTTCCCCGAAGCCTGACCTTCACCCGTCCCCTAATCCTATCCCGTACACACACTTACCCGCGCCCTCACATGTACGCTCCCCCTAAAGCGTTGTCGTACACTCACCTGGACCCTAAACTGTCCCCGTCCCCTAACCCTAACCCTAGCCCGAACCCTAACCCTAACCCTTCCCCGAAGCCTGACCCTGACCCGTCTCCTAATCCTAACCCGTACGCTAACACTAACCCACGCCATCACACGTACGCTCCCCCTAAAGGGTTGTCGTAACCTCACCTGGACCCTAAACCGTCCCTGTCCCCTAACACTAACCCTAGCCCGAACCCTAACCCTAACACTTACCGAAGCCTGACCCTCACCCGTCCCCTAATCCTAACCTGTACGCTAACACTAACCCGCGCCCTCACACGTTTGCTCACCCTAAAGCGTTTTCGCACCCTCACCTGGACCGTAAACCGTCCCCGTCCCCTAAACCTAACCCTAGCCCCAACCCTAACCCAAACCGTTCCCCGAAGCCTGACCCTCACCCGTCCCCTAATCCTAACCTGTACGCTAACACTAACCCGCGCCCTCACACGTACGCTCCCCCTAAAGCGTTGTCGTACCCTCAACTGGACCCTAAACTGTCCCCGTCCCATAACACTAACCCTAGCCCGAACCCTAACCCTAACCCTTCCCCGAAGCCTGACCCTCACCCGTCCCCTAATCCTAACCCGTACACTAACACTAACCCACGCCCTCACACATACGCTCCCCCTAAAGCGTTGTCGTACCCTAACCAGGACCCTAAACCGTCCCCGTCCCCTAAACCTAACCCTAGCCCGAACCCTAAACCTAACCCTTCCCCGAAGCCTGACCCTCACCCGTCCCCTAATCCTAACCTGAACGCTAACACTAACCCACGCCCTCACTCATACGCTCCCCCTAAAGCGTTGTCGTACCCTCACCTGGACCCTAAACTGTCCCCATCCCCTAACCCTAACCCTAGCCCGAACCCTAACCCAAAACCTTCCCCGAATCCTGACCCTCACCCGTCCCCTAATCCTAACAAGTACGCTAACACTAACCCGCACCCTCACATGTACGCTCCCCCTAAAGCGTTGTCGTACCCTCACCAGGACCCTAAACCGTCCCCGTCCCCTAAATCTAACCCTAGACTGAACCCTAATCCTAACCCTTCCCCAAAGCCTGACCCTCATCCGACCCCTAATCCTACCCGGTACGCTAACACTAACCCGCGCCCTCACACGTACGCTCCCCCTAAAGCGTTGTCGTACCCTCACCTGGACCCTAAACCGTCCCCGTCCCATAAACCTAACCCTAACCCTAGCACGAACCCTAAACCTAACCCTTCCCCAAAGCCTGACTCTCAAACATCCCCTAATACTAACCCCTACGCTAACACTAAACCGCGCCATCACACGTACGCTACCCCTAAGGCATTGTCGTACCCTCACCTGGACCCTAAACCGTCCCCGTCCTCTAACCCTAACCCTAGCCCGAACCCTAACCCTAACCCTTCCCCGAAGCCTGACCCTCACCCTTCCCCTAATCCTAAAACGTACGCTAAAACTAACCCGCGCCCTCACACGTACGCTCCCCCAAAAGCGTCGTCGTACCCTCACCTGGACCCTACACCGTCCCCGTCCCCTAACCCTAACCCTAGCCCGAACCCTAACACTACCTCTTCCCCGAAGCCTGACCCTCACCCGTCCCCTAATCCTAACCCGTACGCTAACACTAACCCGCGCCCTCACATGTACGCTCCCCCTAAAGCGTTGTCGTACCCTCACCTGGACCCTAAACCGTCCCCGTCCCCTAACCCTAACCCTAGCCCGAACCCTAACCCTAACCCTTCCCCGAAGCCTGACCCTCACCCGTCCCCTAATGCTAAACCGTACGCTAACACTAACCCGCGCCCTCACATTTACGCTCCCCCTATAGCATTGTCGTACCCTCACCTGGAACCTAAGCCGTCCCTGTCCCCTAACCCTAACCCTATCCCGAACCCTAATCCTAACCCTTCCCCAAAGCCTGACCCTCAACCGTCCCCAATAATATCCGGTACGCTAACACTAACCCACGCCCTCACACGTACGCTCCCCCTAAAGCGTTTTCGTACCCTCACCTGGATCCTGAACCGTCCCCGTCCCCTAAAACTAACCCTAACCCTACCACGCACCCTAAACCTAACCCTTCCCCAATGCCTGACTCTCAACCGTTCCCTAATACTAACCCGTACGCTAACACTAACCCGCGCCCTCACACGTACGCTACCCCTAAAGCGTTGTCGTACCCTCACCTGGAACCTAAACCGTCCCCGTCCCCTAACCCTAACCCTAGCCCGAACCCTAACCCTTCCCCGAAGCCTGACCCTCAACCGTCCCCTAATCCTAACCCGTACGCTAACACTAACCCACGCCCTCACACGTATGCGCCCCCTAACCGTTGTCGTACCCTCACCTGGACCCTAAACCGTCCCCGTCCCCTAAACCTAACCCTAGCCCGAAACTAACCCTAACCCTTCCCCGAAGCCTGACCCTCACCCGTCCCCTAATCCTAAACCGTACGCTAACACTAACCCGCACCCTCACATTTACGCTCCCCCTAAAGCGTTGTTGTACCCTCACCTGGACCCTAAACTGTCCCCGTTCCCTAACCCTAACCCTAGCCCGAACCCTAACCCTAACCCTTCCCCGAAGCCTGACCCTCACCCGTCCCCTATTCCTAACCCGACGCTAAAACTAACCCGCGCCCTCACACGTATGCTCCCCCTAAAGCATTGTCGTACCCTCACCTGGACCCTAAACCGTCCCCGTCCCCTAAACCTAACCCTCACCCTAGCCCGAACCCTAAACCTAATCCTTCCCCAAAGCCTGACTCTCAACCATCCCCTAATACTAACCCGTACGCTAACACTAACCCGCGCCCTCACACGTACACTACCCCTAAAGCGTTGTCGTACCCTCACCTGGACCCTAAACCGTCCCCGTCCCCTAACCCTAACCCTAGCCCGAACCCTAACCCTAACCCTTCCGCGAAGCCTGACCCTCACCCGTCCCCTAATCCTAACCCGTACACTAACACTAACCCGCGCCCTCACACGTACGCTCCCCCTAAAGCGTTGTCGTACCCTCACCTGGACCCTAAACCGTCCCCGTCCCCTAACCCTAACCCTAGCCCGAAACCTAACCCTAACCCTTCCCCGAAGCCTGACGCTCACCAGTCCCCTAATCCTAACCCGTATGCTAAAACTAACCCGCGCCTTCACAAATACGCTCCCCCTAAAGCGTTGTCGTACCCTCACCTGGACCCTAAACCGTCCCCGTCCCCTAACCCTAACCCTAGCCCGAACCCTAACCCTAACCTTTCCCCGAAGCCTGACCCTCACCCGTCCCCTATTCCTAACCCGTACGCTAAAACTAACCCGCGCCCTCACAGGTACGCTCCCCCTAAAGCGTTGTCGTACCCTCACCTGAACCCTAAACCGTCCCCATCCCCTAAACCTAACCCTAACCCTAGCACGAACCCTAAACCTAATCCTTCCCCAAAGCCTGACTCTCAACCGTCCTCTAATACTAAGCCGTACGATAACACTAACCCGCGCCCTCACACGTACGCTCCCCCTAAAGCGTTGTCGTACCCTCACCTGGACCCTAAACTGTCCCCGTCCCCTAACCCTAAACATAGCCCGAACCCGAACCCTAAACCTTACCCGAAGCCTGACCCTCACCCGTCCCCTAATCCTAACCCGTACGCTAACACTAACCCGCTCTCTCACATGTACGCTCCCCCTAAAGCGTTGTCGTACCCTCACCTGGACCCTAAACCGTACCCGTCCCCTAACACTAACCCTAGCCCGAACTTTAACCCTAACCCTTCCCCGAAGCCTGACCCTTACCCGTCCCCTAACCCTAACCCGTACGCTAACACTAACCCGCGTCCTCACACGTACGCTCCCCCTAAAGCGTTGTCGTACCCTCATCTGGAACCTAAACCGTCCCCGTCCCCTAACACTAACCCTAGCCTGAAACCTAACCCTAACACTTCCCCGAAGACTAACCCTCACCCGTCCCATAATCCTAACCCGTACGCTAACACAAACCCGCGCCCTCACACGTACGCTCCCCCTAAAGCATTGTCCTACACTCACCTGGACCCTAAACCGTCCCCGATCCCTAACCCAAACCCTAGCCCGAACCCTAACAGTATCCCTTCCCCGAGGCCTGACCCTCACCCGTCCCCTAATCCTAACCCGTACGCTAACACTAACCTGCGCCCTCACACGTACGCTCCCCCTAAAGCGTTGTCGTACCCTCACCTGGACCCTAAACCGTCCCCGTCCCCTAACCCTAAACCTAGCCCAAACCCTAACCCTAACCCTTCCGCGAAGCCTGACCCTCACCCGTCCACTAATGCAAACCCGTACGCTAACACTAACCCGCGCCCTCACACGTACGCTCCCCCTAAAGCGTTGTCGTACCCTCACCTGGACCCTAAACCGTCCCCGTCCCCTAACACTAACCCTAGCCCGAACCCTAACCCTAACCTTTCCCCGAAGCCTGACCATCACCCGTCCCCTATTCCTAACCCGTACGCTAAAACTAACCCACGCCCTCACACGTACGCTCCCCCTAAAGCGTTGTCGTACCCTCACCTGGACCCTCAACCGTCCCCGTCCCCTAAACCTAACCCTAACCCTAGCCCGAACCCTAAACCTAATCCTTCCCCAAAGCCTGACTCTCAACCGTCCTCTAATACTAAGCCATACGATAACACTAACCCGCGCCCTCACACGTATGCTCCCCCTAAAGCGTTGTCGTACCCTCACCTGGACCCTAAACCGTCCCCGTCCCCTAACCCTAAACCTAGCCCGAACCCGAACCCTAACACTTCCCCGAAGCCTGACCCTCACCCGTCCCCTAATCCTAACCCGTATGCTAACACTAACCCGCGCCCTCACACGTACGCTCCCCCTAAAGCATTGTCGTACCCTCATCTGGACCCTAAACTGTCCCCGATCCCTAACCCTAACCCTAGCCCGAACCCTAAAACTAACCCTTCCCCGAAGCCTGACCCTCACCCGTCCCCTAATCCTAACCCGTACGCTAACACTAACCCACGCCCTCACAGGTACGCTCCATCTAAAGCGTTGTCGTACCATCACCTGGACCCTAAGCCGTCCCTGTCCCCTAAACCTAACCCTAACCCTATCCCGAACCCTAAACCTAACCCTTCCCCAAAGCCTGACTCTCAACCGTCCCCTAATACTAACCCGTACGCTAACACTAACACGCGCCCTCACACGTACGCTACCCATAATGCATTGTCGTACCCTCACCTGGACCCTAAACCTTCCCCGTTCCCTAACCCTAACCCTAGCCCGAACCCTAACCCTAACCCTAACCCTTCCCCGAAGCCTGACCCTCACCCGTCCCATATTCCTAACCCGTACGCTAAAACTAAGCCGCGCCCTCACACGTATGCTCCCCCTAAAGCGTTGTCGTACCCTCACCTGGACCCTAAACCATCCCCGTCCCCTAAACCTAACCCTAGCCCGAACTCTAACCCTATACCTTCCGCGAAGCCTGACCCTCACCCGTCCCCTAATCCTAAGCCATACGCTAACACTAACACGCACCCTCACACGTACGCTCCCCCTAAAGCGTTTTCGCACCCTCACCTGGACCCTAAGCCGTCCCCGTCCCCTAAACCTAACCCTAGCCCCAACCCTAACCCTAACCGTTCCCCGAAGCCTGACCCTCACACGTCCCCTAATCCTAGCCCGTACGTTGAAACTAACCAGCGCCCTCACACGTACGCTTCCCCTAAAGCGTTGTTGTACCCTCACCTGGATCCTAAACCGTCCCCGTCCCCTAACCGTAACCCTAGCCCGAATGCTAACCCTAAACCTTCCCCGATAACTGACCCTCACCTGTCCCCTAATCCTAACCCGTACGCTAACACTAACCCGCTCCCTCACACGTACGCGCCCCCTAAAGCGTTGTCGTACCCTCACCTGGACCCTAAACCGTCCCCGTCCCCTAACCCTAACCCTAGCCCGAACTTTAACCCTAACCCTTCCCTGAAGCCTGACCCTCACGCGTCCCCTAATCCTAACCCGTACGCTAACACTAACCCGCGCCCTCATACGTACGCTACACCTAAAGCGTTGTCGTACCCTCACCTACACCCTAAATCCTCCTCGTCCCCTAAACCTAACCCTAGCCCGAACCCTAACCCTTCCCCGAAGCCTGACCCTCACCGGTCCCCTAATCCTAACCCGTATGCTAACACTAACCCTCGCACTAACACGTACGCTCCCACCAAAGCGTTGTCGTACCCTCACCTGGACCCTAAACCGTCCCCGTCCCATAACCCTTACCCTACCCCAAACCCTAACCCTAACACTTCCCGAAGCCTGACCCTCACCCGTCCCCTAATCCTAACCCGTACGCTAACACTATCCCACGCCCTCACACGTACGCTCTCCCTAAAGCGTTGTCGTACCCTCACCTGGACCCTAAACCGTCCCCGTCCCCTAACCCTAACCCTAGCCCGAACCCAAACCCTAACACTTCCCCGAAGCCTGACCCTCACCCGTCCCCTAATCCTAACCCGTACGCTAACACTAACCTGCGCCCTCACACGTACGCTCCCCCTAATGTGTTGTCGTACCCTCACCTGGACCCTAAACCGTCCCCGTCCCCTAACTCTAACCCTAGCCCGAACCCTAACCCTAACCCTTCCCTGAAGCCTGACCCTCACCCGTCCCCTAATCCTAAACCGTACGCTAACACTAACCCGCGCCCTCACACGTATGCTCCCCCTAAAGCATTTTTGTATCCTCACCTGGACCCTAAGCCGTCCCTGTCCCCTAAACCTAACCCTAACCCTATCCCGAACCCTAAACCTAACCCTTCCCCAAAGCCTGACTCTCAACAGGCGCCTAATACTAACCCGTACGCTAACACTAACCCGCGCCCTCACACGTACGCTACCCCTAAAGCATTATCGTACCCTCACCTGGACCCTAAACCTTCCCCGTTCCCTAACCCTAACCCTAGCCCGAACCCTAACCCTAACCCTTACCCGAAGCCTGACCCTCACCCGTCCCATATTCCTAACCCGTACGCTAAAACTAACCTGCGCCCTCACACGTATGCTCCCCCTAAAGCGTTGTCGTACCCTCACCTGGACCCTAAACCGTCCCCGTCCCCTAAACCTAACCCTAGCCCGAACCCTAACCCTATACCTTCCGCGAAGCCTGACCCTCACCCGTCCCATAATCCTAAGCCGTACGCTAACACTAACCCGCACCCTCACATGTACGCTCCCCCTAAAGCGTTGTCGTATCCTCACCTGGACCCTAAACCGTCCCCGTCCCCTACCGTAACCCTAGCCCGAACCCTAACCCTAACCCTTCCCCGAAGCCTGACCCTCACCCGTCCCCTTATCCTAACCCGTACGCTAACACTAACCAGCGCCCTCACACGCACGCTCCCCCTAAAGCATTGTCGTACCCTCAACTGTACCCTAAACCGTCCCCGTCCCCTAACCCTAACCCTAGCCCGAACCCTAACCCTAACACTTCCCCGAAGCCTGACCCTCACCCGTCCCCTAATCCTAACCCGTACGCTAACACTAACCCACGCCCTCACACGTACGCTCCCCCTAAAGCGTTGTCATACCCTCACCTGAACCCTAAACGGTCCCCGCCCCCTAACACTAACCCTAGCCCGAACCCTAACCCTAACCCTTCCCCGAAGCCTGACCCTCACCCGTCCCCTAATGCTAACCCGTACGCTAACACTAACCCGCGCCCTCAAACGTACGCTCCCCCTAAAGCGTTGTCGTACCCTCACCTGGACCCTAAACCGTCCCTGTCCCCTAACCGTAACCCTAGCCCGAACCCTAACCCTAACACTTCCCCGAAGCCTGACCCTCACACGTCGCCTAATCCTAACCCGTACGCTAACGCTAACCCGCGCCCTCACACGTACGCTCCCCCAAAAGCGTTCTCGTACCCTCATTTGGACCCTAAACTGTCCCCGTCCCCTAACACTAACCCTAGCCCGAACCCTAACCCTAACCCTTCCCTGAAGCCTGACCCTCACACGTCCCCTAATCCTAACCCGTACACTAACGCTAACCCGCGCCCTCACACGTACGCTCCCCCTAAAGCGTTGTCATACCCTCACCTGGACCCTAAACCGTCCCCGTCCCCTAACCCTAACCCTAGCCCGAACCCTAACCCTAACAGTTCCCCGAAGCCTGACCCTGAACCGTCCCGTAAACCTAACCCGTACGATAACACTAACCCACGCCCTCACACGTACGCTCCCCCTAAATCGTTGTCGTACCCTCACCTGGACCCTAAACCGTCCCTGTCCCCTAACCCTTACCCTAGCCCGAACCCTAACCAAAACACTTTCCTGAAGGCAGACCCTCACCCGTCCCCTAATCCTAACCTGTACGCTAACACTAACCCGCGCCCTCACACGTACACTCCCCCTAAAGCGTTGTCGTACCCTCACCTGAACCCTAAACCGTCCCTGTCCCCTAACCCTAACCCTAGCCCGAAGCCTAACCCTAATCCTTCCCCGAAGCCTGACACTCACCCGTCACCTAATCCTAACCCGTACGCAAACACTAACCCGCGCCCTCACACGTACGCTCCCCCTAAAGCGTTGTCGTACCCTCAACTGGACCCTAAACCGTCCCCGTCCCCTAACCCTAACCCTAGCCCGAACCTTAACCCTAACTCTTCCCCGAAGCCTGACGCTCACCCGTCCCCTAATCCTAACCCGTACGCTAACACTAACCCGCACCCTCACACGTACGCTCCCCCTAAAGCGTTATCGTAGCCTCACCTACACCCTAATCCGTCCCCATCCTCTAACCCTAACCCTAGCCCGAACCCTAACCCTAACCCTTCCCCAAAGCCTGACCCTCACCCGTCCCCTAATCCTAACCCGTACGCTAACACTAACCCACGCCCTCACACGTACGCTCCCCCTAAAGCGTTATCGTACCCTCACCTTGACCCTAAACCGTCCCCGTCCCCTAACCCTAACCCTAGCCCGAACCCTAAACGAAACCCTTTCCCGAAGCCAGATCCTCACCCGTCCCCTAATCCTAAACCGTACGCTAACACTAACCCACGCCCTCACACGTACGCTGCCCCTAAAGCGTTGTCATATCCTCACGTGGACCCTTAACCGTCCCTGTCGCCTAACCCTAACCCTAGACCGAACACTAACCCTAACCCTTCACCGAAGCCTGACCCTCACCCGTCCCCTATTCCTAACCCGTACGCTAAATCTAACCCGCGCCCTCACACGTACGCTCCCCCTAAAGCGTTGTCGTACCCTCACCTGGACCCTAAACCGTCCCGGTCCCATAACACTAACCCTAGCCCGAACCCTAACCCTAACCCTTCCCTGAAGCCTGACCCTCACCCGTCCCCTATTCCTAACCCGTACGCTAACACTAACCTGCGCCCTAACACGTACGCTCCCCCTAAAGCGTTGTCGTACCCTCACCTGGACCCTAAACCGTCCCCGTCCCCGAACACTAACCCTAACCCGAACCCCAACCCTAACCCTTCCGCAAAGCCTGATCCTCACCCGTCCCCTAATCCTAACCCGTACGCTAACACTAACCCGCGCCCTCACATGTACGCTCCCTCTAAAGCGTTGTCGTACCCTCACCTGGACCCTAAACCGTGCTCGTCCCCTAACCCTAACCCTAGCCCGAACCCTAACCCTAACCCTTCCCCGAAGCCTGTCCCTCACCCGTCCCCAATCCTAACCCGTACGCTAACACTAACCCACGCCATCACACGTACGCTCCCCCTAAAGCGTTACCGTACCCTCACCTGGACCCTAAACCGTCCCCATCCCCTAACCCTAACCCTAGCCCGATCCGGAACCCTAACCCTTCCCAGAAGCCTGACCCTCACCCGTCACCTAATCCTAACCCGTACGCTAACACTAACCCGCGCCCTCTCACGTACACTCCCCCTAAACCGTTGTCGTACCCTCACCTGGACCCTAAACCGTCCCCGTCACCTAACCCTAACCCTAGCCCGAACCCTAACCCTAACCCTTCTCCGAAGCCTGACACTCACCCGTCCCCTAATCGTACACCGTACGCTAACACTAACCCGCGCCCTCACACGTACGCTCCCCCTAAAGAGGTGTCGTACCCTCACCTGGACCCTAAGCCGTCCCTGTCCCCTAAACCTATCCTTAACCCTAGCCCGAACCCAAACCTAACCCTTCCCCAAAGCCTGACTCGCAACCGTCCCCTAATACTAACCCGTACGCTAACACTAACCCGCGCCCTCACACGTACGCTACCCCTAAAGCATTGTCGTACCCTCACCTGGACCCTAAACCTTCCCCGTTCCCTAACCCTAACCCTAGCCCGAACCCTAACCCTAACACTTCCCCGAAGCCTGACCCTCACCCGTCGCCTAATCCTAATCCGTACGCTAACGCTAACCCGCGCCCTCACACGTACGCTCCCCCTAAAGCGTTGTCATACCCTCATCTGGACCCTAAACTGTCCCCGTCCCCTAACACTAACCCTAGCCCGAACCCTAACCCTAACCCTTCCCCGAAGCCTGACCCTCACACGTCCCCTAATCCTAACACATACACTAACGCTAACCCGCGCCCTCACACGTACGCTCCCCCTAAAGCGTTGTCATACCCTCACCTGGACCCTAAACCGTCCCCGTCCCCTAACCCTAACCCTAGCCCGAACCCTAACACTAAACCTTCCCCGAAGCCTGACCATCACACGTCCCCTAATCCTAAACCGTACTCTAACACTAACCCGTGCCCTCACACATACGCTCCCCCTAAAGCGTTGTCTTACCCTCACCTGGACCCTAAACCGTCCCCGTCCCCTAACCCTAACCCTAGCCCGAACCTTAACCCTAACCCTTCCCCGAAGCCTGACCCTCACCCGTCCCCTAATCCTAACCCGTACGGTAACATTAACCCGCACCCTCACACGTACGCTCCCCCTAAAGCGTTGTCGTACCCTCACCTGGACCCTAAACCGTCTCCGTCCCCTAACCCTAACCCTTGCCCGAACCCTAACCCTAACCCTTCCCCGAAGCCTGATCCTCACCCGTCCCCATATCCTAACCCGTACACTAACACTTACCCACGCCCTCACACGTACGCTCCCCCTAAAGCGTTGTCGTACACTCACCTGGACCCTAAACCGTCCCCGTCCCCTAACCCTAACCCTAGCCCGAACCCTAACCCTAACAGTTCCCCGAAGCCTGACCCTGACCCGTCCCCTAATCCTAACCTGTACGATAACACTAACCCACGCCCTCACACGTACGCTCCCCCTAAATCGTTGTCGTACCCTCACCTGGACCCTAAACCGTCCCTGTCCCCTAACCCTAACCCTAGCCCGAACCCTAACCGAAACACTTTCCCGAAGGCAGACCCTCACCCGTCCCCTAATCCTAACCTTTACGCTAACACTAACCCGCGCCCTACACGTACGCTCCCCCTAAAGCGTTGTCGTACCCTCACCTGGACCCTAAACCGTCCCTGTCCCCTAACCCTAACCCTAGCCCGAAGCCTAACCCTAATCCTTCCCCGAAGCCTGACACTCACCCGTCACCTAATCCTAACCCGTACGCAAACACTAACCCGCGCCCTCACACGTACGCTCCCACTAAAGCGTTGTCGTACCCTCACCTGGACCCTAAACCATCCCCGTCCCCTAACCCTAACCCTAGCCCGATCCCGAACCCTAACCCTTCCCCGAAGCCTGACCCTCAACCGTCACCTAATCCTAACCCGTACGCTAACACTAACCCGCGCCCTCTCACGTACGCTCCCCCTAAACTGTTGTCGTACCCTCACCTGCACCCTAAACCGTCCCCGTCACCTAACCCTAACCCTAGCCCGAACCCTAACCCTAACCCTTCCCCGAAGCCTGACACTCACCCGTCCCCTAATCGTACACCGTACGGTAACACTAACCCGCGCCCTCACACGTACGCTCCCCCTAAAGAGGTGTCGTACCCTCACCTGGACCCTAAGCCGTCCCTGTCCCCTAAACCTAACCTTAACCCTAGCCCAAACCCTAAACCTAACCCTTCCCCAAAGCCTACTCGCAACCGTCCCCTAATACTAACCCGTACGCTAACACTAACCCGCGCCCTCACACGTACGCTACCCCTAAAGCATTGTCGTACCCTCACCATGACCCTAAACCTTCCCCGTTCCCTAAACCTAACCCTAGCCCGAACACTAACCCTAACCCTTCCCCGAAGCCTGACCCTCACCCGTCCCATATTCCTAACCCGTAGGCTAAAGCTAACCCGCGCCCTCACACGTATGCTCCCCGTAAAGCGTTGTCGTACCCTCACCTGGACCCTAAACCGTCCCCGTCCCCTAACACTAACACTAGCCGGAACCCTAACCCTAACCCTTCCCCAAAGACTGACCCTCACCCGTCCCCTAATCCTAACCCGTACACTAACACTAACCCGCGCTCTCACACGTACGCTCCCCCTAAAGCGTTGTCGTACCCTCACCTGGACCCTAAACCGTCCCCGTCCCCTAACCCTAACCCTAGCCCGAACCCTAATCCTAACGCTTCTCCGAAGCCTGACCATCACCCGTCCCCTATTCCTACACCGTACGCTAACACTAACCCGCGCCCTCACACGTACGCTCCCCCTAAAGAGGTGTCGTAACCTCACCTGGACCCTAAGCCGTCCCTGTCCCCTAAACCTAACCTTAACCCTAGCCCGAACCCTAAACCTAACCCTTCCCCAAAGCCTGACTCTCAAACGTCCCCTAATACTAACCCGTACGCTAACACTAACCCGCGCCCTCACACGTACCCTCCCCCTAAAGCATTGTCGTACGCTCACCTGGACCCTCAACCGTGCCCGTCCCCTAACCCTAACCCTAGCCCGAACACTAACCCTAAACCTTCCCCGAAGCCTGACACTCACCCGTCCCCAATCCTAACCCGTACGCTAACACTAACCCACGCCCTCACATGTACGCTCCCCCTAAAGCGTTACCGTACCCTCACCTGGACCCTAAAGCGTACCCGTCCCCTAACCCTAACCCTAGCACGAACCCGAACCCTAACCCTTCCCCGAAGCCTGACACTCACACGTCCCCTAATCCTAACCCGTACGCTAACACTAACCCGCGCCCTCACACGTACGCTACCCCTAAAGCGTTGTCGTACCCTCACCTGGACCCTAAACCGTCCCCGTCCGCTAACCCTAACCCTAGCCCGAACCCTAACCCTAACCCTTCCCCGAAGCCTGACCCTCACCCGTCCCCTAATCCTACACCGTACGCTAACACTAACCCGCGCCCTCACACATACGCTCCCCCTAAAGAGGTGTCGTACCCTCACCTGGACCCTAAGCCGTCCCTGTCCCCTAAACCTAACCCTAACCCTAGCCCGAACCCTAAACCTAACCCTTCTCCAAAGCCTAACTCTCAACCGTCCCCTAATACTAACCCGTATGCTAACACTAACCTGCGCCCTCACACGTACGCTACCCCTAAAGCATTGTCGTACCCTCACCTGGACCCTAAACCTTCCCCGTTCCCTAACCCTAACCCTAGCCCGAACCCTAACCCTAACACTTCCCCGAAGCCTGACCCTCACCCGTCGCCTAATCCTAATCCGTACGCTAACGCTAACCCGCGCCCTCACACGTACGCTCCCCCAAAAGTGTTGTCATACCCTCATCTGGACCCTAAACTGTCCCCGTCCCCTAACACTAACCCTAGCCCGAACCCTAACCCTAACCCTTCCCCGAAGCCTGACCCTCACACGTCCCCTAATCCTAACCCATACACTAACGCTAAACCGCGCCCTCACACGTACGCTCCCCGTAAAGCGTTGTCATACCCTCACCTGGACCCTAAACCGTCCCCGTCCCCTAACCCTAACCCTAGCCCGAACCCTAACCCTGAACCTTCCCCGAAGCCTGACCATCACACGTCCCCTAATCCTAAACCGTACGCTAACACTAACCCGTGCCCTCACACATACGCTCCCCCTAAAGCGTTGTCGTACCCTCACCTGGACCCTAAACCGTCCCCGTCCCCTAACCCTAACCCTAGCCCGAACCTTAACCCTAACACTTCCCCGAAGCCTGAGCCTCACCCGTCCCCTAATCCTAACCCGTACGCTAACATTAACCCGCACCCTCACACGTACGCTCCCCCTAAAGCGTTGTCGTACCCTCACCTGGACCCGAAACCGTCCTCGTCCCCTAACCCTAACCCTTGCCCGAACACTAACCCTAACCCTTCCCCGAAGCCTGATCCTCACCCGTCCCCATATCCTAACCCGTACACTAACACTTACCCACGCCCTCACACGTACGCTCCCCCTAAAGCGTTGTCGTACACTCACCTGGACCCTAAACCGTCCCCGTCCCCTAACCCTAACCCTAGCCCGAACCCTAACCCTAACAGTTCCCCGAAGCCTGACCCTGACCCGTCCCCTAATCCTAACCTGTACGATAACACTAACCCACGCCCTCACACGTACGCTCCCCCTAAATCGTTGTCGTACCCTCACCTGGACCCTAAACCGTCCCTGTCCCCTAACCCTAACCCTAGCCCGAACCCTAACCGAAACCCTTTCCCGAAGGCAGACCCTCACCCGTCCCCTAATCCTAAACTTTACGCTAACACTAACCCGCGCCCTCACACGTACGCTCCCCCTAAAGCGTTGTCGTACCCTCACCTGGACCCTAAACCGTCCCTGTCCCCTAACCCTAACCCTAGCCCGAAGCCTAACCCTAATCCTTCCCCGAAGCCTGACACTCACCCGTCACCTAATCCTAACCCGTACGCAAACACTAACCCGCGCCCTCACACGTACGCTCCCACTAAAGCGTTGTCGTACCCTCACCTGGACCCTAAACCGTCCCCGTCCCCTAACCCTAACCCTAGCCCGAACCTTAACCCTAACACTTCCCCGAAGCCTGACGCTCACCCGTCCCCTAATCCTAACCCGTACGCTAACACTAACCCGCGCCCTCACAGGTACGCTCCATCTAAAGCGTTGTCGTACCATCACCTGGACCCTAAGCCGTCCCTGTCCCCTAAACCTAACCCTAACCCTATCCCGAACCCTAAACCTAACCCTTCCCCAAAGCCTGACTCTCAACCGTCCCCTAATACTAACCCGTACGCTAACACTAACACGCGCCCTCACACGTACGCTACCCATAAAGCATTGTCGTACCCTCACCTGGACCCTAAACCTTCCCCGTTCCCTAACCCTAACCCTAGCCCGAACCCTAACCCTAACCCTAACCCTTCCCCGAAGCCTGACCCTCACCCGTCCCATATTCCTAACCCGTACGCTAAAACTAAGCCGCGCCCTCACACGTATGCTCCCCCTAAAGCGTTGTCGTACCCTCACCTGGACCCTAAACTGTCCCCGTCCCCTAAACCTAACCCTAGCCCGAACTCTAACCCTATACCTTTCGCGAAGCCTGACCCTCACCCGTCCCCTAATCCTAAGCCATACGCTAACACTAACCCGCACCCTCACACGTACGCTCCCCCTAAAGCGTTTTCGCACCCTCACCTGGACCCTAAACCGTCCCCGTCCCCTAAACCTAACCCTAGCCCCAACCCTAACCCTAACCGTTCCCCGAAGCCTGACCCTCACACGTCCCCTAATCCTAGCCCGTACGTTGAAACTAACCAGCGCCCTCACACGTACGCTTCCCTAAAGCGTTGTTGTACCCTCACCTGGATCCTAAACCGTCCCCGTCCCCTAACCCTAACCCTAGCCCGAATGCTAACCCTAAACCTTCCCCGATAACTGACCCTCACCTGTCCCCTAATCCTAACCCGTACGCTAACACTAACCCGCGCCCTCACACGTACGCGCCCCCTAAAGCGTTGTCGTACCCTCACCTGGACCCTAAACCGTCCCCGTCCCCTAACCCTAACCCTAGCCCGAACTTTAACCCTAACCCTTCCCTGAAGCCTGACCCTCACAAGTCCCCTAATCCTAACCCGTACGCTAACACTAACCCGCGCCCTCACACGTACGCTACACCTAAAGCGTTGTCGTACCCTCACCTACACCCTAAATCGTCCCCGTCCCCTAAACCTAACCCTAGCCCGAACCCTAACCCTTCCCCGAAGCCTGACCCTCACCGGTCCCCTAATCCTAACCCGTATGCTAACACTAACCCTCGCACTAACACGTACGCTCCCACTAAAGCGTTGTCGTACCCTCATCTGGAACCTAAACCGTTCCCGTCCCAAAACCCTTACCCTAGCCCAAACCCTAACCCTAACACTTCCCGAAGCCTGACCCTCACCCGTCCCCTAATCCTAACCCGTACGCTAACACTATCCCACGCCCTCACACGTACGCTCCCCCTAAAGCGTTGTCGTACCCTCACCTGGACCCTAAACCGTCCCCATCCCCTAACCCTAACCCTAGCCCGAACCCTAACCCTAACACTTCCCCGAAGCCTGACCCTCACCCGTCCCCTAATCCTAACCCGTACGCTAACACTAACCTGCGCCCTCACACGTACGCTCCCCCTAAAGTGTTGTCGTACCCTCACCTGGACCCTAAACCGTCCCCGTCCCCTAACCCTAACCCTAGCCCGAACCCTAACCCTAAACCTTCCCCGAAGCCTGACCCTCACCCGTCCCCTAATCCTAAACCGTACGCTAACACTAACCCGCGCCCTCACACGTACGCTCCCCCTAAAGCATTGTTGTATCCTCACCTGGACCCTAAGCCGTCCCTGTCCCCTAAACCTAACCCTAACCCTAGCCCGAACCCTAAACCTAACCCTTCCCCAAAGCCTGACTCTCAACCGTCGCCTAATACTAACCCGTACGCTAACACTAACCCGCGCCCTCACACGTACGCTACCCCTAAAGCATTATCGTACCCTCACCTGGACCCTAAACCTTCCCCGTTCCCTAACCCTAACCCTAGCCCGAACCCTAACCCTAAACCTTACCCGAAGCCTGACCCTCACCCCTCCCATATTCCTAACCCGTACGCTAAAACTAACCTGCGCCCTCACACGTATGCTCCCCCTAAAGCGTCGTACCCTCACTTGGACCCTAAACCGTCCCCGTCCCCTAAACCTAACCCTAGCCCGAACCCTAACCCTATACCTTCCGCGAAGCCTGACCCTCACCCGTCCCATAATCCTAAGCCGTACGCTAACACTAACCCGCACCCTCACATGTACGCTCCCCCTAAAGCGTTGTCGTATCCTCACCTGGACCCTAAACCGTCCCCGTCCCCTACCGTAACCCTAGCCCGAACCCTAACCCTAACCCTTCCCCGAAGCCTGACCCTCACACGTCCCCTAATCCTAACCCATACACTAACGCTAACCCGCGCCCTCACACGTACGCTCCCCCTAAAGCGTTGTCATACCCTCACCTGGACCCTAAACCGTCCCCGTCCCCTAACCCTAACACTAGCCCGAACCCTAACCCTAAACCTTCCCCGAAGCCTGACCATCACACGTCCCCTAATCCTAAACCGTACGCTAACATTAACCCGTGCCCTCACACATACGCTCCCCCTAAAGCGTTGTCGTACCCTCACCTGGACCCTAAACCGTCCCCGTCCCCTAACCCTAACCCTAGCCCGAACCTTAACCCTAACCCTTCCCCGAAGCCTGACCCTCACCCGTCCCCTAATCCTAACCCGTATGCTAACATTAACCCGCACCCTCACACGTACGCTCCCCCTAAAGCGTTGTCGTACCCTCACCTGGACCCTAAACCGTCCCCGTCCCCTAACCCTAACCCTTGCCCTAACACTAACCCTAACCCTTCCCCGAAGCCTGATCCTCACCCGTCCCCATATCCTAACCCGTACACTAACACTTACCCACGCCCTCACACGTACGCTCCCCCTAAAGCGTTGTCGTACACTCACCTGGACCCTAAACCGTCCCCGTCCCCTAACCCTAACCCTAGCCCGAACCCTAACCCTAACAGTTCCCCGAAGCCTGACCCTGACCCGTCCCCTAATCCTAACCTGTACGATAACACTAACCCACGCCCTCACACGTACGCTCCCCCTAAATCGTTGTCGTACCCTCACCTGGACCCTAAGCCGTCCCTGTCCCCTAACCCTAACCCTAGCCCGAACCCTAACCGAAACCCTTTCCCGAAGGCAGACCCTCACCCGTCCCCTAATCCTAACCTTTACGCTAACACTAACCCGCGCCCTCACACGTACGCTCCCCCTAAAGCGTTGTCGTACCCTCACCTGGACCCTAAACCGTCCCTGTCCCCTAACCCTAACCCTAGCCCGAAGCCTAACCCTAATCCTTCCCCGAAGCCTGACACTCACCCGTCACCTAATCCTAACCCGTACGCAAACACTAACCCGCGCCCTCACACGTACGCTCCCACTAAAGCGTTGTCGTACCCTCACCTGGACCCTAAACCGTCCCCGTCCCCTAACCCTAACCCTAGCCCGAACCTTAACCCTAACCCTTCCCCGAAGCCTGACGCTCACCCGTCCCCTAATCCTAACCCGTACGCTAACACTAACCCGCACCCTCACACGTACGCTCCCCCTAAAGCGTTGTCGTAGCCTCACCTACACCCTAATCCGTCCCCATCCTCTAACCCTAACCCTAGCCCGAACCCTAACCCTAACCCTTCCCCGAAGCCTGACCCCCACCCGTCCCCTAATCCTAACCCGTACGCTAACACTAACCCACGCCCTCACACGTACGCTCCCCCTAAAGCGTTGTCGTACCCTCACCTTGACCCTAAACCGTCCCCGTCCCCTAACCCTAACCCTAGCCCGAACCCTAACCGAAACACTTTCCCGAAGCCAGACCCTCACCCGTCCCCTAATCCTAAACCGTACGCTAACACTAACCCACGCCCTCACACGTACGCTGCCCCTAAAGCGTTGTCATACCCTCACGTGGACCCTTAACCGTCCCTGTCGCCTAACCCTAACCCTAGACCGAACACTAACCCTAACCCTTCACCGAAGCCTGACCCTCACCCGTCCCCTATTCCTAACCCGTACGCTAACACTAACCTGCGCCCTAACACGTACGCTCCCACTAAAGCGTTGTCGTACCCTCACCTCGACCCTAAACCGTCCCCGTCCCCTAACCCTAACCCTAGCCCGATCCCGAACCCTAACCCTTCCCCGAAGCCTGACCCTCAACCGTCACCTAATCCTAACCCGTACGCTAACACTAACCCGCGACCTCTCACGTACGCTCCCCCTAAACCGTTGTCGTACCCTCACCTGGACCCTAAACCGTCCCCGTCACCTAACCCTAACCCTAGCCCGAACCCTAACCCTAACCCTTCCCCGAAGCCTGACCCTCACCCGTCCCCTAATCGTACACCGTACGCTAACACTAACCCGCGCCCTCACACGTACGCTCCCCCTAAAGAGGTGTCGTACCCTCACCTGGACCCTAAGCCGTCCCTGTCCCCTAAACCTAACCTTAACCCTAGCCCGAACCCTAAACCTAACCCTTCCCCAAAGCCTGACTCGCAACCGTCCCCTAATACTAACCCGTACGCTAACACTAACCCGCGCCCTCACACGTACGCTACCCCTAAAGCATTGTCGTACCCTCACCATGACCCTAAACCTTCCCCGTTCCCTAACCCTAACCCTAGCCCGAACACTAACCCTAACACTTCCCCGAAGCCTGACCCTCACCCGTCCCATATTCCTAACCCGTAGGCTAAAGCTAACCCGCGCCCTCACACGTATGCTCCCCGTAAAGTGTTGTCGTACCCTCACCTGGACCCTAAACCGTCCCCGTCCCCTAACACTAACACTAGCCGGAACCCTAACCCTAACCCTTCCCCAAAGCCTGACCCTCACCCGTCCCCTAATCCTAACCCGTACACTAACACTAACCCGCGCTATCACACGTACGCTCCCCCTAAAGCGTTGTCGTACCCTCACCTGGACCCTAAACCGTCCCCGTCCCCTAACCCTAACCCTAGCCCGAACCATAATCCTAACGCTTCTCCGAAGCCTGACCCTCACCCGTCCCCTAATCCTACACCGTACGCTAACACTAACCCGCGCCCTCACACGTACGCTCCCCCTAAAGAGGTGTCGTAACCTCACCTGGACCCTAAGCCGTCCCTGTCCCCTAAACCTAACCCTAATCCTAGCCCGAACCCTAAACCTAACCCTTCTCCAAAGCCTGACTCTCAACCGTCCCCTAATACTAACCCGTACGCTAACAATAACCCGGGCCCTCACACGTACGCTACCCCTAAATCATTATCGTACCCTCACCTGGACCCTAAACCTTCCCCGTTCCCTAACCCTAACCCTAGCCCGAACCCTAACCCTAACCCTTACCCGAAGCCTGACGCTCACCCGTCCACTAATCCTAACCCGTACGCTAACACTAACACGCGCCTTCACACGTACGCTACCCTAAATCGTTGTCGTACCCTCACCTGGACCCTAAACCGTCCCTGTCCCCTAACCCTAACCCTAGCCCGAACCCTAACCGAAACACTTTCCCGAAGGCAGACCCTCACCCGTCCCCTAATCCTAACCCGTACGCTAACACTAACCCGCACCCTCACACGTACGCTCCCCCTAAAGCGTTGTCGTACCCTCACCTGGACCCTAAACCGTCCCTGTCCCCTAACCCTAATCCTTCCCCGAAGCCTGACACTCACCCGTCACCTAATCCTAACCCGTACGCTAACACTAACCTGCGCCCTCACACGTACGCTCCCACTAAAGCGTTGTCGTACCCTCAACTGGACCCTAAACCGTCCCCGTCCCCTAACCCTAACCCTAGCCCGAACCTTAACCCTAACCCTTCCCCGAAGCCTGACGCTCACCCGTCCCCTAATCCTAACCCGTACGCTTACACTACCCCGCACCCTCACACGTACGCTCCCCCTAAAGCGTTGTCGTAGCCTCACCTACACCCTAAACCGTCCCCATCCCCTAACCCTAACCCTAGCCCGAACCCTAACCCTAACCCTTCCCTGAAGCCTGACCCTCACCCGTCCCCTAATCCTAACCCGTACGCTAACACTAACCCGCGCCCTCACACGTACGCTCCCCCTAAAGCGTTGTCGTACCCTCACCTTGACCCTAAACCGTCCCCGTCCCCTAACCCTAACCCTAGCCCGAACCCTAACCGAAACCCTTTCCCGAAGCCAGACCCTCACCCATCCCCTAATGCTAAACCGTACGCTAACACTAATCCACGCCCTCACACGTACGCTGCCCCTAAAGCGTTGTCATACCCTCACCTGGACCCTTAACCGTCCCTGTCGCCTAACCCTAACCCTAGACCGAACACTACCCTTAACCCTTCACCGAAGCCTGACCCTCACCCGTCCCCTAATCCTAACCCATACGCTAACACTAACCCGCGCCCTCACACGTACGCTCCCCCTAAAGCGTTGTCGTACCCTCACCTGGACCCTAAACCGTCCCCGTCTCCTAAACCTACCCCTAGCCCGAATCCTAACCCTAACCCTTCCCTGAAGCCTGACCCTCACCCGTGCCCTATTCCTAACGCGTACGCTAACACTAACCCGCGCCCTCACACGTACGCTCCCCCTAAAGCATTGTCGTACCCTCACCTGGACCCTAAACCGTCCCGGTCCCATAACACTAACCCTAGCCCGAACACTAACCCTAACCTTTCCCTGAAGCCTGACCCTCACCCGTCCCCTAATCCTACACCGTACGCTAACACTAACCCGCGCCCTCACACGTACGCTCCCCCTAAAGAGGTGTCGTACCCTCACCTGGACCCTAAGCCGTCCCTGTCCCCTAAACCTAACCTTAACCCTAGCCCGAACCCTAAACCTAACCCTTCCCCAAAGCCTGACTCTCAAACGTCCCCTAATACTAACCCATACGCTAACACTAACCCGCGCCCTCACACGTACGCTCCCCCTAAAGCATTGCCGTACCCTCACCTGAACCCTAAACCGTCCCCGTCCCCTAACCCTAACCCTAGCCCGAACCCTAATCCTAACGCTTCTCCGAAGCCTGACCCTCACCCGTCCCCTAATCCTAACCCGTACGCTAACACTAACCTGCACCCTCACACGTAAGCTCCCCCTAAAGCGTTGTCGTACCCTCACCTGGACCCTGAACCGTGCCCGTCCCCTAACCCTAACCCTAGCCCGAACACTAACCCTAACCCTTCCCCGAAGCCTGACCCTCACCCGTCCCCAATCCTAACCCGTACGCTAACACTAACCCACGCCCTCACATGTACACTCCCCCTAAAGCGTTACCGAACCCTCACCTGGACCCTAAAGCGTACCCGTCCCCTAACCCTAACCCTAGCCCGAACCCGAACCCTAACCCTTCCCCGAAGCCTGACACTCACACGTCCCCTAATCCTAACCTGTACGCTAACACTAACCCGCGCCCTCACACGTACGCTACCCCTAAAGCGTTGTCGTACCCTCACCTGGACCCTAAACCGTCCCCGTCCCCTAACCCTAACCCTAGCCCGAACCCTAACCCTAACCCTTCCCCGAAGCCTGACCCTCACCCGTCCCCTAATCCTACACCGTACGCTAACACTAACCCGCGCCCTCACACATACGCTCCCCCTAAAGAGGTGTCGTACCCTCACCTGGACCCTAAGCCGTCCCTGTCCCCTAAACCTAACCCTAACCCTAGCCCGAACCCTAAACCTAACCCTTCTCCAAAGCCTAACTCTCAACCGTCCCCTAATACTAACCCGTACGGTAACATTAACCCGCACCCTCACACGTACGCTCCCCCTAAAGCGTTGTCGTACCCTCACCTGGACCCTAAACCGTCCCCGTCCCCTAACATTAACCCTTGCCCGAACACTAACACTAACCCTTCCCCGAAGCCTGATCCTCACCCGTCCCCATATCCTAACCCGTACACTAACACTTACCCACGCCCTCACACGTACGCTCCCCCTAAAGCGTTGTCGTACACTCACCTGGACCCTAAACCGTCCACGTCCCCTAACCCTAACCCTAGCCCGAACCCTAACCCTAACAGTTCCCCGAAGCCTGACCCTGACCCGTCCCCTAATCCTAACCTGTACGATAACACTAACCCACGCCCTCACACGTACGCTCCCACTAAATCGTTGTCGTACCCTCACCTGGACCCTAAACCGTCCCTGTCCCCTAACCCTAACCCTAGCCCGAACCCTAACCGAAACCCTTTCCCGAAGGCAGACCCTCACCCGTCCCCTAATCCTAAACATTACGCTAACACTAACCCGCGCCCTCACACGTACGCTCCCCCTAAAGCGTTGTCGTACCCTCACCTGGACCCTAAACCGTCCCTGTCCCCTAACCCTAACCCTAGCCCGAACCCTAACCCTAATCCTTCCCCGAAGCCTGACACTCACCCGTCACCTAATCCTAACCCGTACGCAAACACTAACCCGCGCCCTCACACGTACGCTCCCACTAAAGCGTTGTCGTACCCTCACCTGGACCCTAAACCGTCCCCGTCCCCTAACCCTAACCCTAGCCCGAACCTTAACCCTAACCCTTCCCCGAAGCCTGACGCTCACCCGTCCCCTAATCCTAACCCGTACGCTAACACTAACCCGCACCCTCACACATACGCTCCCCCTAAAGTGTTCTCGTAGCCTCACCTACACCCTAATCCTTCCCCATCCTCTAACCCTAACCCTAGCCCGAACCCTAACCCTAACCCTTCCCCGAAGCCTGACCCTCACCCGTCCCCTAATCCTAACCCGTACGCTAACACTAACCCACGCCCTCACACGTACGCTCCCCCTAAAGCGTTGTCGTACCCTCACCTTGACCCTAAACAGTCCCCGTCCCCTAACCCTAACCCTAGCCCGAAACCTAACCGAAACACTTTCCCGAAGCCAGACCCTCACCCGTCCCCTAATCCTAAACCGTACGCTAACACTAACCCACGCCCTCACACATACGCTGCCCCTAAAGCGTTGTCATACCCTCACGTGGACCCTTAACCGTCCCTGTCGCCTAAGCCTAACCCTAGACCGAACACTAACCCTAACCCTTACCCAAAGCCTGACCCTCACCCGTCCCCTAATCCTAACCCGTACACTAACACTAACACGTGCCCTCACACGTACGCTCCCCCTAAAGCGTTGTCGTACCCTCACCTGGACCCTAAACCGTCCCCGTCCCCTAACCTTAACCCTAGCCCAAACCCTAACCCTAACAGTTCCCCGAAACCTGACCCTCACCCGTCCCCTAATCCTAACCCGTACGCTAACACTAACCCGCTCCCTCACACGTACGCTCCCACTAAAGCGTTGTCGTACCCTCACCTGGACCCTAAACCGTCCCCGTCCCCTAACCTTAACCCTAGCCCAAACCCTAACCCTAACAGTTCCCCGAAACCTGACCCTCACCCGTCCCCTAATCCTAACCCGTACGCTAACACTAACCCGCTCCCTCACACGTACGCTCCCACTAAAGCGTTGTCGTACCCTCACCTGGACCCTAAACCGTCCCCGTCCCCTAACCCTAACCCTAGCCCGAACCCCAACCCTAAACCTTCCCAGAGCCTGACCCTCACCTGTCCCCTAATCCTAACCCGTACGCTAACACTAACCCACGCCCTCACACGTACGCCTCCCCTAAAGCGTTGTCATACCCTCACCTGGAACCTAAACCGTCCCCGTCCCCTAACCCTAACCCTAGCCCTAACCATAACCCTAACCCTTCTCCGAAGCCTGACCCTCACCCGTCCCCTAATCCTAACCCGTACGCTACACTAACCCGCGCCCTCACACGTAAGCTCCCCCTAAAGCATTGTCGTACCCTCACTTGGACCCTAAACCGTCCCCGTCCCCTAACCCTAACCCTAGCCTGAACCCTAAGGCTAAACCTACCCAAAGCCTGACCCTCACCCGTCCCCTAATCCTAAACCGTACGCTAACACTAACCCGCGCACTCACACGTACGCTCCCCCTAAAGCGTTGTGGTATCTTCACCTGGACGCTAAGCCGTCCCTGTCCCCTAACCCTAACCCTATCCCGAACCCTAACCCTAACCCTTCCCCGAAGCCTGACCCTCACCCGTCCCCTAATCGTACACCGTACGCTAACACTAACCCGCGCCCTCACACGTACGCTCCCCCTAAAGAGGTGTCGTACCCTCACCTGGACCCTAAGCCGTTCCTGTCCCCTAAACCTAACCTTAACCCTAGCCCGAACCCTAAACCTAACCCTTCCCCAAAGCCTGACTCGCAACCGTCCCCTAATACTAACCCGTACGGTAACACTAACCCGCGCCCTCACACGTACGCTACCCCTAAAGCATTGTCGTACCCTCACCATGACCCTAAACCTTCCCCGTTCCCTAACCCTAACCCTAGCCCGAACACTAACCCTAACACTTCACCGAAGCCTGACCCTCACCCGTCCCATATTCCTAACCCGTAGGCTAAAGCTAACCCGCGCCCTCACACGTATGCTCCCCGTAAAGCGTTGTCGTACCCTCACCTGGACCCTAAACCGTCCCCGTCCCCTAACACTAACACTAGCCGGAACCCTAACCCTAACCCTTCCCCAAAGCCTGACCCTCACCCGTCCCCTAATCCTAACCCGTACACTAACACTAACCCGCGCTATCACACGTACGCTCCCCCTAAAGCGTTGTCGTACCCTCACCTGGACCCTAAACCGTCCCCGTCCCCTAACCCTAACCCTAGCCCGAACCATAATCCTAACGCTTCTCCGAAGCCTGACCCTCACCCGTCCCCTAATCCTACACCGTACGCTAACACTAACCCGCGCCCTCACACGTACGCTCCCCCTAAAGAGGTGTCGTAACCTCACCTGGACCCTAAGCCGTCCCTGTCCCCTAAACCTAACCCTAACCCTAGCCCGAACCCTAAACCTAACCCTTCTCCAAAGCCTGACTCTCAACCGTCCCCTAATACTAACCCGTACGCTAACAATAACCCGCGCCCTCACACGTACGCTACCCCTAAATCATTATCGTACCCTCACCTGGACCCTAAACCTTCCCCGTTCCCTAACCCTAACCCTAGCCCGAACCCTAACCCTAACCCTTCCCCGAAGCCTGACCCTCACCCGTCCCCTAATCCTAACCCCTACGCTAACACTAACACGCGCCTTCACACGTACGCTCCCCCTAAATCGTTGTCGTACCCTCACCTGGACCCTAAACCGTCCCTGTCCCCTAACCCTAACCCTAGCCCGAACCCTAACCGAAACACTTTCCCGAAGGCAGACCCTCACCCGTCCCCTAATCCTAACCCGTACGCTAACACTAACCCGCACCCTCACACGTACGCTCCCCCTAAAGCGTTGTTGTACCCTCACCTGGACCCTAAACCGTCCCTGTCCCCTAACCCTAATCCTTCCCCGAAGCCTGACACTCACCCGTCACCTAATCCTAACCCGTACGCTAACACTAACCTGCGCCCTCACACGTACGCTCCCACTAAAGCGTTGTCGTACCCTCAACTGGACCCTAAACCGTCCCCGTCCCCTAACCCTAACCCTAGCCCGAACCTTAACCCTAACCCTTCCCCGAAGCCTGACGCTCACCCGTCCCCTAATCCTAACCCGTACGCTAACACTAACCCGCACCCTCACACGTACGCTCCCCCTAAAGCGTTGTCGTAGCCTCACCTACACCCTAAACCGTCCCCATCCCCTAACCCTAACCCTAGCCCGAACCCTAACCCTAACCCTTCCATGAAGCCTGACCCTCACCCGTCCCCTAATCCTAACCCGTACGCTAACACTAACCCGCGCCCTCACACGTACGCTCCCCCTAAAGCGTTGTCGTACCCTCACCTTGACCCTAAACCGTCCCCGTCCCCTAACCCTAACCCTACCCCGAACCCTAACCGAAACCCTTTCCCGAAGCCAGACCCTCACCCATCCCCTAATGCTAAACCGTACGCTAACACTAATCCACGCCCTCACACGTACGCTGCCCCTAAAGCGTTGTCATACCCTCACCTGGACCCTTAACCGTCCCTGTCGCCTAACCCTAACCCTAGACCGAACACTACCCTTAACCCTTCACCGAAGCCTGACCCTCACCCGTCCCCTAATCCTAACCCGTACGCTAACACTAACCTGCACCCTCACACGTAAGCTCCCCCTAAAGCGTTGTCGTACCCTCACCTGGACCCTGAACCGTGCCCGTCCCCTAACCCTAACCCTAGCCCGAACACTAACCCTAACCCTTCCCCGAAGCCTGACCCTCACCCGTCCCCAATCCTAACCCGTACGCTAACACTAACCCACGCCCTCACATGTACACTCCCCCTAAAGCGTTACCTTACCCTCACCTGGACCCTAAAGCGTACCCGTCCCCTAACCCTAACCCTAGCCCGAACCCGAACCCTAACCCTTCCCCGAAGCCTGACACTCACACGTCCCCTAATCCTAACACGTACGCTAACACTAACCCGCGCCCTCACACGTACGCTACCCCTAAAGCGTTGTCGTACCCTCAGCTGGACCCTAAACCGTCCCCGTCCCCTAACCCTAACCCTAGCCCGAACCCTAACCCTAACCCTTCCCCGAAGCCTGACCCTCACCCGTCCCCTAATCCTACACCGTACGCTAACACTAACCCGCGCCCTCACACATACGCTCCCCCTGAAGAGGTGTCGTACCCTCACCTGGACCCTAAGCCGTCCCTGTCCCCTAAACCTAACCCTAACCCTAGCCCGAACCCTAAACCTAACCCTTCTCCAAAGCCTAACTCTCAACCGTCCCCTAATACTAACCCGTACGCTAACATTAACCCGCACCCTCACACGTACGCTCCCCCTAAAGCGTTGTCGTACCCTCACCTGGACCCTAAACCGTCCCCGTCCCCGTCCCCTAACCCTTGCCCGAACACTAACCCTAACCCTTCCCCGAAGCCTGATCCTCACCCGTCCCCATATCCTAACCCGTACACTAACACTTACCCACGCCCTCACACGTATGCTCCCCCTAAAGCGTTGTCGTACACTCACCTGGACCCTAAACCGTCCCCGTCCCCTAACCCTAACCCTAGCCCGAACCCTAACCCTAACAGTTCCCCGAAGCCTGACCCTGACCCGTCCCCTAATCCTAACCTGTACGATAACACTAACCCACGCCCTCACACGTACGTTCCCCCTAAATCGTTGTCGTACCCTCACCTGGACCCTAAACCGTCCCTGTCCCCTAACCCTAACCCTAGCCCAAACCCTAACCGAAACCCTTTCCCGAAGGCAGACCCTCACCCATCCCCTAATCCTAAACTTTACGCTAACACTAACCCGCGCCCTCACACGTACGCTCCCCCTAAAGCGTTGTCGTACCCTCACCTGGACCCTAAACCGTCCCTGTCCCCTAACCCTAACCCTAGCCCGAAGCCTAACCCTAATCCTTCCCCGAAGCCTGACACTCACCCGTCACCTAATCCTAACCCGTGCGCAAACACTAACCCGCGCCCTCACACGTACGCTCCCACTAAAGCGTTGTCGTACCCTCACCTGGACCCTAAACCGTCCCCGTCCCCTAACCCTAACCCTAGCCCGAACCTTAACCCTAACCCTTCCCCGAAGCCTGACGCTCACCCGTCCCCTAATCCTAACCCGTACGCTAACACTAACCCGCACCCTCACACGTACGCTCCCCCTAAAGCGTTGTCGTACCCTCACCTGGACCCTAAACCGTCCCTGTCCCCTAACCCTAATCCTTCCCCGAAGCCTGACACTCACCCGTCACCTAATCCTAACCCGTACGCTAACACTAACCTGCGCCCTCACACGTACGCTCCCACTAAAGCGTTGTCGTACCCTCAACTGGACCCTAAACCGTCCCCGTCCCCTAACCCTAACCCTAGCCCGAACCTTAACCCTAACCCTTCCCCGAAGCCTGACGCTCACCCGTCCCCTAATCCTAACCCGTACGCTAACACTAACCCGCACCCTCACACGTACGCTCCCCCTAAAGCGTTGTCGTACCCTCACCTACACCCTAAACCGTCCCCTTCCCCTAACCCTAACCCTAGCCCGAACCCTAACCCTAACCCTTCCCTGAAGCCAGACCCTCACCCATCCCCTAATGCTAAACCGTACGCTAACACTAATCCACGCCCTCACACGTACGCTGCCCCTAAAGCGTTGTCATACCCTCACCTGGACCCTTAACCGTCCCTGTCGCCTAACCCTAACCCTAGACCGAACACTACCCTTAACCCTTCACCGAAGCCTGATCCTCACCCGTCCCCTAATCCTAACCCATACGCTAACACTAACCCGCGCCCTCACACGTACGCTCCCCCTAAAGCGTTGTCGTACCCTCACCTGGACCCTAAACCGTCCCCGTCTCCTAAACCTAACCCTAGCCCGAATCCTAACCCTAACCCTTCCCTGAAGCCTGACCCTCACCCGTGCCCTATTCCTAACGCGTACGCTAACACTAACCCGCGCCCTCACACGTACGCTCCCCCTAAAGCGTTGTCGTACCCTCACCTGGACCCTAAACCGTCCCGGTCCCATAACACTAACCCTAGCCCGAACACTAACCCTAACCTTTCCCTGAAGCCTGACCCTCACCCGTCCCCTAATCCTACACCGTACGCTAACACTAACCCGCGCCCTCACACGTACGCTCCCCCTAAAGAGGTGTCGTACCCTCACCTGGACCCTAAGCCGTCCCTGTCCCCTAAACCTAACCTTAACCCTAGCCCGAACCCTAAACCTAACCCTTCCCCAAAGCCTGACTCTCAAACGTCCCCTAATACTAACCCGTACGCTAACACTAACCCGCGCCCTCACACGTACGCTCCCCCTAAAGCATTGCCGTACCCTCACCTGGACCCTAAACCGTCCCCGTCCCCTAACCCTAACCCTAGCCCTAACCCTAATCCTAACGCTTCTCCGAAGCCTGACCCTCACCCGTCCCCTAATCCTAACCCGTACGCTAACACTAACCCGCACCCTCACACGTAAGCTCCCCCTAAAGCGTTGTCGTACCCTCACGTGGACCCTGAACCGTGCCCGTCCCCTAACCCTAACCCTAGCCCGAACACTAACCCTAACCCTTCCCCGAAGCCTGACCCTCACCCGTCCCCAATCCTAACCCGTACGCTAACACTAACCCACGCCCTCACATGTACACTCCCCCTAAAGCGTTACCGTACCCTCACCTGGACCCTAAAGCGTACCCGTCCCCTAACCCTAACCCTAGCCCGAACCCGAACCCTAACCCTTCCCCGAAGCCTGACACTCACACGTCCCCTAATCCTAACACGTACGCTAACACTAACCCGCGCCCTCACACGTACGCTACCCCTAAAGCGTTGTCGTACCCTCACCTGGACCCTAAACCGTCCCCGTCCCCTAACCCTAACCCTAGCCCGAACCCTAACCCTAACCCTTCCCCGAAGCCTGACCCTCACCCGTCCCCTAATCCTACACCGTACGCTAACACTAACCCGCGCCCTCACACATACGCTCCCCCTAAAGAGGTGTCGTACCCTCACCTGGACCCTAAGCCGTCCCTGTCCCCTAAACCTAACCCTAACCCTAGCCCGAACCCTAAACCTAACCCTTCTCCAAAGCCTAACTCTCAACCGTCCCCTAATACTAACCCGTACGCTAACATTAACCCGCACCCTCACACGTACGCTCCCCCTAAAGCGTTGTCGTACCCTCACCTGGACCCTAAACCGTCCCCGTCCCCTAACCCTAACCCTTGCCCGAACACTAACCCTAACCCTTCCCCGAAGCCTGATCCTCACCCGTCCCCATATCCTAACCCGTACACTAACACTTACCCACGCCCTCACACGTACGCTCCCCCTAAAGCGTTGTCGTACACTCACCTGGACCCTAAACCGTCCCCGTCCCCTAACCCTAACCCTAGCCCGAACCCTAACCCTAACAGTTCCCCGAAGCCTGACCCTGACCCGTCCCCTAATCCTAACCTGTACGATAACATTAACCCACGCCCTCACACGTACGTTCCCACTAAATCGTTGTCGTACCCTCACCTGGACCCTAAACGGTCCCTGTCCCCTAACCCTAACCCTAGCCCGAACCCTAACCGAAACCCTTTCCCGAAGGCAGACCCTCACCCATCCCCTAATCCTAAACTTTACGCTAACACTAACCCGCGCCCTCACACGTACGCTCCCCCTAAAGCGTTGTCGTACCCTCACCTGGACCCTAAACCGTCCCTGTCCCCTAACCCTAACCCTAGCCCGAAGCCTAACCCTAATCCTTCCCCGAAGCCTGACACTCACCCGTCACCTAATCCTAACCCGTACGCAAACACTAACCCGCGCCCTCACACGTACGCTCCCACTAAAGCGTTGTCGTACCCTCACCTGGACCCTAAACCGTCCCCGTCCCCTAACCCTAACCCTAGCCCGAACCTTAACCCTAACCCTTCCCCGAAGCCTGACGCTCACCCGTCCCCTAATCCTAACCCGTACGCTAACACTAACCCGCGCCCTCACACGTACGCTCCCCCTAAAGCGTTGTCGTACCCTCACCTGGAACCTAAACCGTCCCCGTCCCCTAACCCACCCCTAGCCCGAATCCTAACCCTAAACCTTCCCCGATAACTGACCCTCACCCGTCCCCTAATCCTAAACCGTATGCTAACACTAACCCGCGCCCTCACACGTACGCGCCCCCTAAAGCGTTGTCGTACCCTCACCTGGACCCTAAACCGTCCCCGTCCCCTAACCCTAACCCTAGCCCGATCCCAAACCGTAACCCTTCCCCAAAGCCTGACCCTCACCCGTCCCCTAATCCTAACCCGAACGCTAACACTAACCCACGCCCTCACACGTACGTTCCCCCTAAAGTGTTGTCGTACCCTCACCTGGACCCTAAACCGTCCCCGTCCCCTAACCCTAACCCTAGCCCGAACCCTAACCCTAACCATTCCCCGAAGCCTGACCCTCACCCGTCCCCTAATCCTAACCCGTACGCTAACACTAACCCGCTCCCTCACACGTACGCTACACCTAAAGCGTTGTCGTACCCTCACCTACACCCTAAACCGTCCCCGTCCCCTAACCCTAACCCTAGCCCGAACCCTAACCCTTCCCCGAAGCCTGACCCTCACCCGTCCCCTAATCCTAACCCGTATGCTAACACTAACCCTCGCACTAACACGTACGCTCCCCGTAAAGCGTTGTCGTACCCTCAACTGGACCCTAAACCGTCCCCGTCCCCTAACCCTAATGGTAGCCCGAACCTAACCCTAACACTTCCCCGAAGCCTGACCCTCACCCGTCCCCTAATCCTAACCCGTACGCTAACAATAACCCGCGCCCTCACACGTACGCTACACCTAAAGCGTTATCATACCCTCACCTGGACCCTAAACCGTCCCTGTCCCCTAACCCTAACCTATCCCGTATCCTAACCCTAACCCTTCCCCAGAGCCTGATCCTCATCCGTCCCGTAATCCTAACCCGTACGTTGAAACTAACCCGAGCCCTCACACGTACGCTCCCCCTAAAGCGTTGTCGTACCCTCACTTGGACCCTAAACCGTCCCCGTCCCCTAACCCTAACCCTAGCCCGAACACTAACCCTATCCCTTCGCCGAAGCCTAACCCTCACCCGTCCTCTAATCCTAACCCGTACGCTAAAACTAACCCGCGCCTCACACGTATGCTCCCCCTAAAGCGTTGTCGCACCCTCACCTGTACCCTAAACCGTCCCCATCCCCTAAACCTAACCCTAGCCCCAACCCTAACCCTAACAGTTCCCCGAAGCCTGACACTCACCCGTCCCCTAATCCTAACACGTACGCTAACACTAACCCGCTCCCTCACACGTACGTTCCCCCTAAAGCGTTGTCGTACACTCACCTGGACCCTAAACTTTCCCCGTCCCCTAACCCTAAACCTATCCCGAACCCTGACCCTAAACCTTCCCCGAAGCCTGACCCTCACCAGTCCCCTAATCCTAACCTGTACGCTAACACTAACCCCCGCCCTCACACGTACGCTCCCCCTAAAGCGTTGTCGTACCCTCACCTGGACCCTAAATGTCCCCGTCCCCTAACCCTAACCGTAGCCCGAACCCTAACCCTAACACTTCCCCGAAGCCTGACCCTCACCCGTCCCCTAATCCTAACCCGTACGCTAACACTAACCCGCGCCCTCACACGTACGCTCCCCCTAAAGCGTTGTCGTACCCTCAACTGGACCCTAAACCGTCCCCGTCCCCTAACCCTAACCCTAGCGCGAACCCTAACCCTTCCCCGAAGCCTGACCCTCACCCGTCCCCTAATCCTAAACCGTACGCTAACACTAACCCACGCACTCACACGTACGCTCCCTCTAAAGCGTTGTGGTACCTTCACCTGGACCCTAAGCCGTCCCTGTCCCCTAACCCTAACCCTATCCCGAACCCTAATCCTAATCCTTCCCCAAAGCCTGACCCTCATCCGTCCCCTAATCCTACCCGGTACGCTAACACTAACCCACACCCTCACACGTATGCTACCCCTAAAGAAATGGCGTACCCTCACCTGGACCCTAAACCGTCCCCGTCCCCTAAACCTAACCCTAACCCTAGCCCGAACCCTAAACCTATTCCTTCCCCAAAGCCTGACTCTCAACCGTCCCCTAATACTAACCCGTAGGCTAACACTAACCCATGCCCTCACACGTACGCTCCCCCTAAAGCGTTGTCGTACACTCACCAGGACCCTAAACCGTCCCAGACCCTAAACCTAACCCTAGCCCGAACCCTAACCCTAACACTTCCCCGAAGCCTGACCCTCACCCGTCCCCTAATCCTAAACCGTACGCTAACACTAACCCGCGCCCTCACATGTACGATCCCCCTAAAGCGTTGTCGTACCCTCACCTGGAGCCTAAGCCGTCCCCGTCCCCTAACCCTAACCCTATCCCGAACCCTAATCCTAACACTTCCCTAAAGCCTGACCCTCATCCGTCCCCTAATCCTATACTTTACGCTAACACTAACCCGCGCCCTCACACGTACGCTCCCCCTAAAGCGTTGTCGTACCCTCACCTGGACCCTTAACCGTCCTCGTCTTCTAACCCTAACCCTCTCCCGATACCTAACCCTAACCCTTCCCCGAAGCCTGACTCTCACCCGTCACATAATCCTAACCCATATGCTAACACTAACCCGCGCCCTCACACGTACGCTCCCCCTAAAGCATTGTCGTACCCTCACCTGGAACCTAAACCGTCCCCGTCCCCTAACCCTAGCCCAAACCCTAACCCTAACACTTCCCCGAAGCCTGACCCTCACCCGTCCCCTAATCCTAAACCGTACGCTAACACTAACCCGCGCCCTCACATGTACGCTCCCCCTAAAGCGTTGTCGTACCCTCACCTGGACCATAAGCCGTCCCTGTCCCCTAACCCTAACCCTATTCCGAATCCTATTCCTAACACTTCCCCAAAGCCTGACCCTCATCCGTCACCTAATCCTACCCGGTACGCTAACACTAACCCGCGCCCTCACACGTACGCTCCCCCTAAAGCGTTGTCGTACCCTCACCTGGACCCTAAACCGTCCCCGTCCCCTAAACCTAACAATACCCCGAACCCTTACCCTAACCCTTCCCCGAAGCCTAACCCTCACCCGTCACCTAATCTTAACCCGTACGCTAACACTAACCCTCTCCCTCACACGTACGCTCCCCCTAAAGCGTTGTCGTACCCTCACCTGGACCCTAAAATGTCCCCGTCCCCTAACCCTAACCGTAGCCCGAACCCTAACCCTAACACTTCCCCGAAGCCTGACCCTCACCCGTCCCCTAATCCTAACCCGTACGCTAACACTAACCCGCGCCCTCACACGTACGCTCCCCCTAAAGCATTGTCGTACCCTCAACTGGACCCTAAACCGTCCCTGTCCCCTAACCCTAACCCTAGCCCGAACCCTAACCCTAACCCTTCCCCGAAGCCTGACCCTCATATTTCCCCTAATCCTAACCAGTACGCTAACACTAACCCGCGCTCCCACACGTACGCTCCCCCTAAAGCGCTGTCGTATCCTCACCTGGACCCTAAACCGTGCCCGTCCCCTAAGCCGAACCCAGCCCGAACCCTGACCCTAACCCTTCCCCGAAGCCTGACCCTCACCTGTCCCCTAATCCTAACCCGTACGCGAACACTAACCCGCACTCTCACACGTACGCACCCCCTAAAGCGTTGTCGTACCCTCACCTGGACACTAAACCGTCCCCGTCCCGAACCCTAACCCTAGACCAAACCCTAACACTAACCCTTCCCTGAAGCCTGAACCTCACCTGTCCCATAATCCTAACCCATACGCTAACACTAACGCGCGCCTCACACCTGTGCTCCCCCTAAAGCGTTTTCACACCCTCACCTGGACCCTAAACCGTCCCCGTCCCCTAAACCTAACCCTAGCCCGAACCCTAACCCTAACCCTTCCCCGAAGCCTGACCCTCACCCGTCCCCTAATCCTAACCCGTACGCTAACACTAACCCGCGCCCTCACACGTACGCTACATCTAAAGCGTTGTCGTACCCTCACCTACCACCTAAACCGTCCCCGTCCCCTAACCCTAACCCTAGCCCGAACCCTAACCCTTCCCCGAAGCCTGACCCTCACCCGTCCCCTAATCCTAAACCGTACGCTAACACTAACCCACGCACTCACACGTACGCTCCCCCTAAAGCGTTGTGGTACCTTCACCTGGACCCTAAGCCGTCCCTGTCCCCTAACCCTAACCCTATCCCGAACCCTAATCCTAACCCTTCCCCAAAGCCTGACCCTCATCCGTCCCCTAATCCTACCCGGTACGCTAACACTAACCCACAACCTCACACGTATGCTACCCCTAAAGAAATGGCGTACCCTCACCTGGACCCTAAACCGTCCCCGTCCCCTAAACCTAACCCTAACCCTAGCCCGAACCCTAAACCTATTCCTTCCCCAAAGCCTGACTCTCAACCGTCCCCTAATACTAACCCGTAGGCTAACACTAACCCATGCCCTCACACGTACGCTCCCCCTAAAGCGTTGTCGTACACTCACCAGGACCCTAAACCGTCCCAGACCCTAAACCTAACCCTAGCCCGAACCCTAACCCTAACCCTTCCCCGAAGCCTGACCCTCACCCGTCCCCTAATCCTAAACCGTACGCTAACACTAACCCGCGCCCTCACATGTACGATCCCCATAAAGCGTTGTCGTACCCTCACCTGGATCCTAAGCCGTCCCCGTCCCCTAACCCTAACCCTATCCCGAACCCTAATCCTAACACTTCCCTAAAGCCTGACCCTCACCCGTCCCCTAATCCTAAACTTTACGCTAACACTAACCCGCGCCCTCACACGTACGCTCCCCCTAAAGCGTTGTCGTACCCTCACCTGGACCCTAAACCGTCCCTGTCCCCTAACCCTAACCCTAGCCCGAAGCCTAACCCTAACCCTTCCCCGAAGCCTAACCCTCACCCGTCACATAATCCTAACCCATATGCTAACACTAACCCGCGCCCTCACACGTACGCTCCCCCTAAAGCATTGTCGTACCCTCACCTGGATCCTAAACCGTCCCCGTCCCCTAACCCTAGCCCAAACCCTAACCCTAACACTTCCCCGAAGCCTGACCCTCACCCGTCCCCTAATCCTAAACCGTACGCTAACACTAACCCGCGCCCTCACATGTACGCTCCCCCTAAAGCGTTGTCGTACCCTCACCTGGACCATAAGCCGTCCCTGTCCCCTAACCCTAACCCTATTCCGAACCCTATTCCTAACCCTTCCCCAAAGCCTGACCCTCATCCGTCACCTAATCCTACCCGGTACGCTAACACTAACCCGCGCCCTCACACGTACGCTCCCCCTAAAGCGTTGTCGTACCCTCACCTGGACCCTAAACCGTCCCCGTCCCCTAAACCTAACAATACCCCGAACCCTTACCCTAACCCTTCCCCGAATCCTAACCCTCACCCGTCACCTAATCTTAATCCGTACGCTAACACTAACCCACGCCCTCACACGTACGCTCCCCCTAAAGTGTTGTCGTACCCTCACCTGGACCCTAAACCGTCCCCATCCCCTAACCCTAACCCTAGCCCGAACCCTAACGCTAAACCTTTCCCGAAGCCCGACCCTCACCCGTCCCTTAATCCTAACCCGTACGCTAACAGTAACCCGCGTACTCACACGTACGCTACCCCTAAAGCGTTGTCGTACCCTCACCTGGACCCTAAACCGTCCCCGTCCTCTAACCCTAACGGTAGCCCGACCCCTAACCCTAACCCTTCCCCGAAGCCTGACCCTCACCCGTCCCCTAATCCTAACCCGTACGCTAACACTAACCCATGCCCACACACGTACGCTCCCCCTAAAGCGTTGTCGTACCCTCACCTGGACCCTAAACTTTCCCCGTCCCCTAACCCTAAATCTAGCCCGAACCCTAACCCTAACCCTTCCCCGAAGCCTGACCCTCAACCGTCCCCTCATCCTAACCCGTACGCTAACACTAACCCGCGCCCTCACACGTACGCTCCACCTAAAGCGTTTTCGTACCCTCACCTGGACCCTAAACCGTCCCCGTCCCCTAACCCTAACCCTAGCCCGAACCCCAACCCTAAACCTTCCCAGAGCCTGACCCTCACCCGTCCCATAATCGTAAACCGTACGCTAACACTAACCCGCGCCCTCACACGTACGCTCCCCCTAAAGTGTTGTCGTACTCTCACCTGGACCTTAAACCGTCTCCGTCCCCTAACCCTAACCGTAGCCCAAACCCTAACACTAACACTTCCCCGAATCCTGACCCTCACCCTTCCCCTAATCCTAACCCGTACACTACACTAACCCGCGCCCTCACACGTAAGCTCCCCCTAAAGCATTGCCGTACCCTCACCTGGACCCTAAACCGTCCCCGTCCCCTAACCCTAACCCTAGCCCGAACCCTAAGCCTAACCCTACCCAAAGCCTGACCTTCACCCGTCCCCTAATCCTAAACCGTACGCTAACACTAACCCGCGCCCTCACACGTACGCTCCCCCTAAAGCGTTGTGGTACCTTCACCTGGACGCTAAGCCGTCCCTGTCCCCTAACCCTAACCCTATCCCGAACCCTAATCCTAACCCTTCCCCAAAGCCTGACCCTCATCCGTCCCCTAATCCTACCCGGTACGCTAACACTAACCCACGCCCTCACACGTATGCTACCCCTAAAGCGTTGTCGTACCCTCACCTGGACCCTAAACCGTCCCCGTCCCCTAAACCTAACCCTAACCCTAGCCCGATCCCTAAACCTATTCCTTCCCCAAAGCCTGACTCTCAACCGTCCCCTAATACTAACCCGTACGCTAACACTACCCCGCGCCCTCACACGTACGCTACCCCTAAAGCGTTGTCGTACCCTCACCTGGACCCTAAACCGTCACCGTCCCCTAACCCTAACCCTAGCCCGAACCCTAACCATAACCCTTCCCCGAAGCCTGACCCTCACCCGTCCCCTAATCCTAACCTGTACGCTAACACTAACCCGTGCCCTCACATGTACGCTCCCCCTAAAGCGTTGTTGTACCCTCACCTGGACTCTAAACCTTCCCCGTACCCTAAACCTAACCCTAAACCTAGCCCAAACCTTAAACCTACCCCTTCCCCAAAGCCTGACACTCACCCGTCCCCTAATCCTAAACCGTACGCTAAAAATAACCCGCGCCCTCACACATACGCTCCCCCTAAAGTGTTGTCATACCCTCACCTGGACAGTAAACCGTCCCCGCCCCCAAACCTAACCCTAACCCTAGCCCGAACCCTAACCTAACCCTTCCCTAAAGCTTGACCCTCACACGTCCCCTAATCCTAACCCGTATGCTAACACTAACCCTCGCCCTAACACGTACGCTCCCACTAAAGCGTTGTCCTACCCTCACCTGGACCCTAAACCGTCCCCGTCCCATAACCCTTACCCTAGCCCAAACCCTAACCCTAACACTTCCCCGAAGCCTGACCCTCACCCGTCCCCTAATCCTAACCCGTACGCTAACACTAACCCGCGCCCTCACACGTACGCTACCCCTAAAGCGTTGTCGTACCCTCACCTGGACCCTAAACCGTCCCCATCCCCTAACCCTAACCCTAGCCCGAACCGTAACCCTAACACTTCCCCGAAGCCTGACCCTCACCCGTCCCCTAATCCTAACCCGTACGCTAACACTATCCCCTGCCCTCACACGTACGCTCCCCCTAAAGCGTTGTCGTACCCTCACCTGGACCCTAAACCGTCCCCGTCCCCTAACCCTAACCCTAGCCCGAACCGTAACCCTAACACTTCCCCGAAGACTGACCCTCACCCGTCCCCTATTACTAACCCGTACGCTAACACTAACCCGCGCCCTCACACATACGCTCCCCCTAAAGCGTTGTCATACCCTCACCTGGACCCTAAACCGTCCCCGTCCCCTAATCCTAACACTAGCCCTAACCCTAACCCTAACCCTTCCCTGAAGCCTGACCCTCACCCGTCCCCTAATCCTAACCCGTACGCTAACAGTAACCCACGCCCTCACACGTACGCTCCCCCTAAAGTGTTGTCGTACTCTCAACTGGACCATAAACCGTCCCCGTCCCCTAACACTAACCCTAGCCCGAAACCTAACCCTAACACTTCCCTGAAGCCTGACCCTCACCCGTCCCCTAATCCTAACCCGTACGCTAACACTAACCCGCGCCCTCACACGTACGCTACCCCTAAAGCGTTGTCGTACCCTCACCTGGACCCTAAAATGTCCCCGTCCCCTAACCCTAACCGTAGCCCGAACCCTAACCCTAACACTTCCCCGAAGCCTGACCCTCACCCGTCCCCTAATCCTAACCCGTACGCTAACACTAACCCGCGCCCTCACACGTACGCTCCCCCTAAAGCATTGTCGTACCCTCAACTGGACCCTAAACCGTCCCTGTCCCCTAACCCTAACCCTAGCCCGAACCCTAACCCTAACCCTTCCCCGAAGCCTGACCCTCATATTTCCCCTAATCCTAACCAGTACGCTAACACTAACCCGCGCTCCCACACGTACGCTCCCCCTAAAGCGCTGTCGTATCCTCACCTGGACCCTAAACCGTGCCCGTCCCCTAAGCCGAACCCAGCCCGAACCCTGACCCTAACCCTTCCCCGAAGCCTGACCCTCACCTGTCCCCTAATCCTAACCCGTACGCGAACACTAACCCGCACTCTCACACGTACGCACCCCCTAAAGCGTTGTCGTACCCTCACCTGGACACTAAACCGTCCCCGTCCCGAACCCTAACCCTAGACCAAACCCTAACACTAACCCTTCCCTGAAGCCTGAACCTCACCTGTCCCATAATCCTAACCCATACGCTAACACTAACGCGCGCCTCACACCTGTGCTCCCCCTAAAGCGTTTTCACACCCTCACCTGGACCCTAAACCGTCCCCGTCCCCTAAACCTAACCCTAGCCCGAACCCTAACCCTAACCCTTCCCCGAAGCCTGACCCTCACCCGTCCCCTAATCCTAACCCGTACGCTAACACTAACCCGCGCCCTCACACGTACGCTACATCTAAAGCGTTGTCGTACCCTCACCTACCACCTAAACCGTCCCCGTCCCCTAACCCTAACCCTAGCCCGAACCCTAACCCTTCCCCGAAGCCTGACCCTCACCCGTCCCCTAATCCTAAACCGTACGCTAACACTAACCCACGCACTCACACGTACGCTCCCCCTAAAGCGTTGTGGTACCTTCACCTGGACCCTAAGCCGTCCCTGTCCCCTAACCCTAACCCTATCCCGAACCCTAATCCTAACCCTTCCCCAAAGCCTGACCCTCATCCGTCCCCTAATCCTACCCGGTACGCTAACACTAACCCACAACCTCACACGTATGCTACCCCTAAAGAAATGGCGTACCCTCACCTGGACCCTAAACCGTCCCCGTCCCCTAAACCTAACCCTAACCCTAGCCCGAACCCTAAACCTATTCCTTCCCCAAAGCCTGACTCTCAACCGTCCCCTAATACTAACCCGTAGGCTAACACTAACCCATGCCCTCACACGTACGCTCCCCCTAAAGCGTTGTCGTACACTCACCAGGACCCTAAACCGTCCCAGACCCTAAACCTAACCCTAGCCCGAACCCTAACCCTAACCCTTCCCCGAAGCCTGACCCTCACCCGTCCCCTAATCCTAAACCGTACGCTAACACTAACCCGCGCCCTCACATGTACGATCCCCATAAAGCGTTGTCGTACCCTCACCTGGATCCTAAGCCGTCCCCGTCCCCTAACCCTAACCCTATCCCAAACCCTAATCCTAACACTTCCCTAAAGCCTGACCCTCACCCGTCCCCTAATCCTAAACTTTACGCTAACACTAACCCGCGCCCTCACACGTACGCTCCCCCTAAAGCGTTGTCGTACCCTCACCTGGACCCTAAACCGTCCCTGTCCCCTAACCCTAACCCTAGCCCGAAGCCTAACCCTAACCCTTCCCCGAAGCCTAACCCTCACCCGTCACATAATCCTAACCCATATGCTAACACTAACCCGCGCCCTCACACGTACGCTCCCCCTAAAGCATTGTCGTACCCTCACCTGGATCCTAAACCGTCCCCGTCCCCTAACCCTAGCCCAAACCCTAACCCTAACACTTCCCCGAAGCCTGACCCTCACCCGTCCCCTAATCCTAAACCGTACGCTAACACTAACCCGCGCCCTCACATGTACGCTCCCCCTAAAGCGTTGTCGTACCCTCACCTGGACCATAAGCCGTCCCTGTCCCCTAACCCTAACCCTATTCCGAACCCTATTCCTAACCCTTCCCCAAAGCCTGACCCTCATCCGTCACCTAATCCTACCCGGTACGCTAACACTAACCCGCGCCCTCACACGTACGCTCCCCCTAAAGCGTTGTCGTACCCTCACCTGGACCCTAAACCGTCCCCGTCCCCTAAACCTAACAATACCCCGAACCCTTACCCTAACCCTTCCCCGAATCCTAACCCTCACCCGTCACCTAATCTTAATCCGTACGCTAACACTAACCCACGCCCTCACACGTACGCTCCCCCTAAAGTGTTGTCGTACCCTCACCTGGACCCTAAACCGTCCCCATCCCCTAACCCTAACCCTAGCCCGAACCCTAACGCTAAACCTTTCCCGAAGCCCGACCCTCACCCGTCCCTTAATCCTAACCCGTACGCTAACAGTAACCCGCGTACTCACACGTACGCTACCCCTAAAGCGTTGTCGTACCCTCACCTGGACCCTAAACCGTCCCCGTCCTCTAACCCTAACGGTAGCCCGACCCCTAACCCTAACCCTTCCCCGAAGCCTGACCCTCACCCGTCCCCTAATCCTAACCCGTACGCTAACACTAACCCATGCCCACACACGTACGCTCCCCCTAAAGCGTTGTCGTACCCTCACCTGGACCCTAAACTTTCCCCGTCCCCTAACCCTAAATCTAGCCCGAACCCTAACCCTAACCCTTCCCCGAAGCCTGACCCTCAACCGTCCCCTCATCCTAACCCGTACGCTAACACTAACCCGCGCCCTCACACGTACGCTCCACCTAAAGCGTTTTCGTACCCTCACCTGGACCCTAAACCGTCCCCGTCCCCTAACCCTAACCCTAGCCCGAACCCCAACCCTAAACCTTCCCAGAGCCTGACCCTCACCCGTCCCATAATCGTAAACCGTACGCTAACACTAACCCGCGCCCTCACACGTACGCTCCCCCTAAAGTGTTGTCGTACTCTCACCTGGACCTTAAACCGTCTCCGTCCCCTAACCCTAACCGTAGCCCAAACCCTAACACTAACACTTCCCCGAATCCTGACCCTCACCCTTCCCCTAATCCTAACCCGTACACTACACTAACCCGCGCCCTCACACGTAAGCTCCCCCTAAAGCATTGCCGTACCCTCACCTGGACCCTAAACCGTCCCCGTCCCCTAACCCTAACCCTAGCCCGAACCCTAAGCCTAACCCTACCCAAAGCCTGACCTTCACCCGTCCCCTAATCCTAAACCGTACGCTAACACTAACCCGCGCCCTCACACGTACGCTCCCCCTAAAGCGTTGTGGTACCTTCACCTGGACGCTAAGCCGTCCCTGTCCCCTAACCCTAACCCTATCCCGAACCCTAATCCTAACCCTTCCCCAAAGCCTGACCCTCATCCGTCCCCTAATCCTACCCGGTACGCTAACACTAACCCACGCCCTCACACGTATGCTACCCCTAAAGCGTTGTCGTACCCTCACCTGGACCCTAAACCGTCCCCGTCCCCTAAACCTAACCCTAACCCTAGCCCGATCCCTAAACCTATTCCTTCCCCAAAGCCTGACTCTCAACCGTCCCCTAATACTAACCCGTACGCTAACACTACCCCGCGCCCTCACACGTACGCTACCCCTAAAGCGTTGTCGTACCCTCACCTGGACCCTAAACCGTCACCGTCCCCTAACCCTAACCCTAGCCCGAACCCTAACCATAACCCTTCCCCGAAGCCTGACCCTCACCCGTCCCCTAATCCTAACCTGTACGCTAACACTAACCCGTGCCCTCACATGTACGCTCCCCCTAAAGCGTTGTTGTACCCTCACCTGGACTCTAAACCTTCCCCGTACCCTAAACCTAACCCTAAACCTAGCCCAAACCTTAAACCTACCCCTTCCCCAAAGCCTGACACTCACCCGTCCCCTAATCCTAAACCGTACGCTAAAAATAACCCGCGCCCTCACACATACGCTCCCCCTAAAGTGTTGTCATACCCTCACCTGGACAGTAAACCGTCCCCGCCCCCAAACCTAACCCTAACCCTAGCCCGAACCCTAACCTAACCCTTCCCTAAAGCTTGACCCTCACACGTCCCCTAATCCTAACCCGTATGCTAACACTAACCCTCGCCCTAACACGTACGCTCCCACTAAAGCGTTGTCCTACCCTCACCTGGACCCTAAACCGTCCCCGTCCCATAACCCTTACCCTAGCCCAAACCCTAACCCTAACACTTCCCCGAAGCCTGACCCTCACCCGTCCCCTAATCCTAACCCGTACGCTAACACTAACCCGCGCCCTCACACGTACGCTACCCCTAAAGCGTTGTCGTACCCTCACCTGGACCCTAAACCGTCCCCATCCCCTAACCCTAACCCTAGCCCGAACCGTAACCCTAACACTTCCCCGAAGCCTGACCCTCACCCGTCCCCTAATCCTAACCCGTACGCTAACACTATCCCCTGCCCTCACACGTACGCTCCCCCTAAAGCGTTGTCGTACCCTCACCTGGACCCTAAACCGTCCCCGTCCCCTAACCCTAACCCTAGCCCGAACCGTAACCCTAACACTTCCCCGAAGACTGACCCTCACCCGTCCCCTATTACTAACCCGTACGCTAACACTAACCCGCGCCCTCACACATACGCTCCCCCTAAAGCGTTGTCATACCCTCACCTGGACCCTAAACCGTCCCCGTCCCCTAATCCTAACACTAGCCCTAACCCTAACCCTAACCCTTCCCTGAAGCCTGACCCTCACCCGTCCCCTAATCCTAACCCGTACGCTAACAGTAACCCACGCCCTCACACGTACGCTCCCCCTAAAGTGTTGTCGTACTCTCAACTGGACCATAAACCGTCCCCGTCCCCTAACACTAACCCTAGCCCGAAACCTAACCCTAACACTTCCCTGAAGCCTGACCCTCACCCGTCCCCTAATCCTAACCCGTACGCTAACACTAACCCGCGCCCTCACACGTACGCTACCCCTAAAGCGTTGTCGTTCCCTCACCTGGACCTTAAACCATCCCCGTCCCCTAAACCTAACCCTAACCCTAGCCTGAACCCTAAACCTAACACTTCCCCAAAGCCTGACTCTCAACCGTCCCATAATACTAACCCGTACGCAAACACTAACCCGCGCCCTCACACGTACGCTACTCCTAAAGCGTTGTCATACCCTCACCTGGACCCTAAACCGTCCCCGTCCCCTAACCCTAACCCTAGCCCGAACCCTAACCCTAACCCTTCCCCGAAACCTGACCCTCACCCTTCCCCTAATCCTAACTCGTACGCTAACACTAACCCGCGCCCTCACACGTAAGCTACCCCTAAAGCGTTGTCGTACCCTCACCTGGACCCTAAACAGTCCCCGTCCCCTAACCCTAACCCTAGCCCGAACCCTAACCCTAACACTTCCCCGAAGCCTGACCCTCACACGTCCCCTAATCCTGACCCGTACTCTAACACTAAACTGCGACCTCACACGTACGCTCCCCCTAAAGCGTTGTCGTACCCTCACCTGGACCCTAAACCGTCCCCATCCCCTAACCCTAACCCTAGCCTGAACCCTAACCCTAACCCTTCCTCGAAGCCTAACACACACGCGTCCCCTAATGCTAACACGGACGCTAACACTAACCCGCGCCCTCACACGTACGCTCCCCCTAAAGCGTTCTCGTACCCTCACCTGGACCCTAAAACGTCCCTGTCCCCTTACCCTTACCCTAGCCCGAACCCTAACCCTAACCCTTCCCCGAAGCCTGACCCTCACCCGTCCCCTAACCCTAACACGTACGCTAACACTAACCCACAACCTCACACGTACGCTCCCCCTAAAGCGTTGTCGTACCCTCAACTGGACCCCAAACCGTCCCCATCCCCTAACCCTAACCCTAGCCCGAACCCTAACCGAAACACTTTCCCGAAGCCAGACCCTCACCCGTCCCCTAATCCTAACCCGTACGCTAACACTAACTCGCGCCCTCACATGTACGCTCCCCCTAAAGCGTTGTCGTACCCTCACCTGGACCCTAAGCCGTCCCTGTCCCCTAACCCTAACCCTATCCCGAACCCTATTTCTAACCCTTCCCCAAAGCCTGACCCTCATCCGTCACCTAATCCTACCCGGTACGCTAACACTAACCCGCGCCCTCACACGTACGCTCCCCCTAAAGCGTTGTCGTACCCTCACTTGGACCCTAAACCGTCCCCGTCCCCTAAACCTAACCCTAACCCTAGCCCGATCCCTAAACCTATTCCTTCCCCAAAGCCTGAATCTCAACCGTCCCCTAATACTAACCCGTACGCTAACACTAACCCACGCCCTCACACGTACGCTCCCCCTAAAGCGTTGTCGTACCCTCACCTGGACCCTTAACCGTCCTCGTCTTCTAACCCTAACCCTCTCCCGAAACCTAACCCTAACCCTTCCCCGAAGCCTGACCCTCACCCGTCACATAATCCTAACCCATATGCTAACACTAACCCGCGCCCTCACACGTACGCTCCCCCTAAAGCATTGTCGTACCCTCACCTGGAACCTAAACCGTCCCCGTCCCCTAACCCTAGCCCAAACCCTAACCCTAACACTTCCCCGAAGCCTGACCCTCACCCGTCCCCTAATCCTAAACCGTACGCTAACACTAACCCGCGCCCTCACATGTACGCTCCCCCTAAAGCGTTGTCGTACCCTCACCTGGACCATAAGCCGTCCCTGTCCCCTAACCCTAACCCTATTCCGAACCCTATTCCTAACCCTTCCCCAAAGCCTGACCCTCATCCGTCACCTAATCCTACCCGGTTCGCTAACACTAACCCGCGCCCTCACACGTACGCTCCCCCTAAAGCGTTGTCGTACCCTCACCTGGACCCTAAACCGTCCCCGTCCCCTAACCCTAACACTAGCCCGAACCCTAACCCTAACCCTTCCCCGAAGCCTGACCCTCACCCGTCCCCTAATCCTAACCCGTACGCTAACACTAACCCGCTCCCTCACACGTACTCTCCCCCTAAAGCGTTGTCGTACCCTCACCTGGACCCTAAACCGTCCCCGTCCCCTAACCCTAACCCTAGCCAGAACGCTAACCCTAACCCTTCCCCGAAGCCTGACCCTCACCCGTCCCCTAATCCTAACCCGTACGCTACACTAACCCGCGCCCTCACACGTACGCTCCCCCTAAAGTGTTGTCGTACCGTCACCTGGACCCTAAACCGTCCCCATCCCCTAACCCTAACCCTAGCCCGTACCCTAACGCTAAACCTTTCCCGAAGCCCGACCCTCACCCGTCCCCTAATCCTAACCCGTACGCTAACACTAACCCGCGTACTCACATGTACGCTACCCCTAAAGCGTTGTCGTACCCTCACCTGGACCCTAAACCGTCCCCGTCCCCTAACCCTAACGGTAGCCCGAACCCTAACCCTAACCCTTCCCCGAAGCCTGATCCTCACCCGTCCCCTAATCCTAACCCGTACGCTAACACTAACCCATGCCCCCACAGGTACGCTCCCCCTAAAGCGTTGTCGTACCATCACCTGGACCCTAAGCCGTCCCTGTCCCCTAAACCTAACCCTAACCCTATCCCGAACCCTAAACCTAACCCTTCCCCAAAGCCTGACTCTCAACCGTCCCCTAATACTAACCCGTACACTAACACTAACACGCGCCCTCACACGTACGCTACCCATAAAGCATTGTCGTACCCTCACCTGGACCCTAAACCTTCCCCGTTCCCTAACCCTAACCCTAGCCCGAACCCTAACCCTAACCCTAACCCTTCCCCGAAGCCTGACCCTCACCCGTCCCATATTCCTAACCCGTACGCTAAAACTAAGCCGCGCCCTCACACGTATGCTCCCCCTAAAGCGTTGTCGTACCCTCACCTGGACCCTAAACCGTCCCCGTCCCCTAAACCTAACCCTAGCCCGAACTCTAACCCTATACCTTCCGCGAAGCCTGACCCTCACCCGTCCCCTAATCCTAAGCCATACGCAAACAGTATCCCGCACCCTCACACGTACGCTCCCCCTAAAGCGTTTTCGCACCCTCACCTGGACCCTAAACCATCCCCGTCCCCTAAACCTAACCCTAGCCCCAACCCTAACCCTAACCGTTCCCCGAAGCCTGACCCTCACACGTCCCCTAATCCTAGCCCGTACGTTGAATCTAACCAGCGCCCTCACACGTACGCTTCCCCTAAAGCGTTGTTGTACCCTCACCTGGATCCTAAACCGTCCCCGTCCCCTAACCCTAACCCTAGCCCGAATGCTAACCCTAAACCTTCCCCGATAACTGACCCTCACCTGTCCCATAATCCTAACCCGTACGCTAACACTAACCCGCGCCCTCACACGTACGCGCCCCCTAAAGCGTTGTCGTACCCTCACCTGGACCTTAAACCGTCCCCGTCCCCTAACCCTAACCCTAGCCCGAACTTTAAGCCTAACCCTTCCCTGAAGCCTGACCCTCACGCGTCCCCTAATCCTAACCCGTACGCTAACACTAACCCGCGCCCTCACACGTACGCTACACCTAAAGCGTTGTCGTACCCTCACCTACACCCTAAATCGTCCCCGTCCCCTAAACCTAACCCTAGCCCGAACCCTAACCCTTCCCCGAAGCCTGACCCTCACCGGTCCCCTAATCCTAACCCGTATGCTAACACTAACCCTCGCACTAACACGTACGCTCCCCCTAAAGCGTTGTCGTACCCTCACCTGGACCCTAAACCGTCCCCGTCCCATAACCCTTACCCTAGCCCAAACCCTAACCCTAACACTTCCCGAAGCCTGACCCTCACCCGTCCCCTAATCCTAACCCGTACGCTAACACTATCCCACGCCCTCACACGGACGCTCCCCCTAAAGCGTTGTCGTACCCTCACCTGGACCCTAAACCGTCCCCGTCCCCTAACCCTAACCCTAGCCCGAACCCTAACCCTAACACTTCCCCGAAGCCTGACCCTCACCTGTCCCCTAATCCTAACCCGTACGCTAACACTAACCTGCGCCCTCACACGTACGCTCCCCCTAAAGTGTTGTCGTACCCTCACCTGGACCCTAAACCGTCCCCGTCCCCTAACACTAACCCGAGCCCGCACCCTAACCCTAACACTTCCCCGAAGCCTGACCCTCACCCGTCCCCAAATCCTAACCCGTACGCTAACACTAACCCGCGCCCTCAAACGTACGCTCCCCCTAGAGCGTTGTCGTACCCTCACCTGGACCCTAACCCGTCCCCGCCCCTAACCCTAACCCTAGCCCGAAAACTAACCCTAACCCTTCCCCGAAGCCTGACCCTCACCCGTCGCCTAATCCTAACCCGTACGCTAACATTAACCCGCGCCCTCACACGTACGCTCCCCCTAAAGCGTTGTCGTACCCTCACCTGCACCCTAAACCGTTCCCGTCCCCTAACCCTAACCTTTGCCCGAACACTAACCCTAACCCTTCCCCGAAGCCTGACCTTCACCCGTCCCCTAATCCTATCCCGTACACACACTTACCCGCGCCCTCACATGTACGCTCCCCCTAAAGCGTTGTCGTACACTCACCTGGACCCTAAACTGTCCCCGTCCCCTAACCCTAACCCTAGCCCGAACCCTAACCCTAACCCTTCCCCGAAGCCTGACCCTGACCCGTCCCCTAATCCTAACCCGTACGCTAACACTAACCCACGCCATCACACGTACGCTCCCCCTAAAGGGTTGTCGTAACCTCACCTGGACCCTAAACCGTCCCTGTCCCCTAACACTAACCCTAGCCCGAACCCTAACCCTAACACTTACCGAAGCCTGACCCTCACCCGTCCCCTAATCCTAACCTGTACGCTAACACTAACCCGCGCCCTCACACGTTTGCTCACCCTAAAGCGTTTTCGCACCCTCACCTGGACCGTAAACCGTCCCCGTCCCCTAAACCTAACCCTAGACCCAACCCTAACCCAAACCGTTCCCCGAAGCCTGACCCTCACCCGTCCCCTAATCCTAACCTGTACGCTAACACTAACCCGCGCCCTCACACGTACGCTCCCCCTAAAGCGTTGTCGTACCCTCAACTGGACCCTAAACTGTCCCCGTCCCATAACACTAACCCTAGCCCGAACCCTAACCCTAACCCTTCCCCGAAGCCTGACCCTCACCCGTCCCCTAATCCTAACCCGTACACTAACACTAACCCACGCCCTCACACATACGCTCCCCCTAAAGCGTTGTCGTACCCTAACCAGGACCCTAAACCGTCCCCGTCCCCTAAACCTAACCCTAGCCCGAACCCTAAACCTAACCCTTCCCCGAAGCCTGACCCTCACCCGTCCCCTAATCCTAACCTGAACGCTAACACTAACCCACGCCCTCACTCATACGCTCCCCCTAAAGCGTTGTCGTACCCTCACCTGGACCCTAAACTGTCCCCATCCCCTAACCCTAACCCTAGCCCGAACCCTAACCCAAAACCTTCCCCGAATCCTGACCCTCACCCGTCCCCTAATCCTAACAAGTACGCTAACACTAACCCGCACCCTCACATGTACGCTCCCCCTAAAGCGTTGTCGTACCCTCACCAGGACCCTAAACCGTCCCCGTCCCCTAAATCTAACCCTAGACTGAACCCTAATCCTAACCCTTCCCCAAAGCCTGACCCTCATCCGACCCCTAATCCTACCCGGTACGCTAACACTAACCCGCGCCCTCACACGTACGCTCCCCCTAAAGCGTTGTCGTACCCTCACCTGGACCCTAAACCGTCCCCGTCCCATAAACCTAACCCTAACCCTAGCACGAACCCTAAACCTAACCCTTCCCCAAAGCCTGACTCTCAAACATCCCCTAATACTAACCCCTACGCTAACACTAAACCGCGCCATCACACGTACGCTACCCCTAAGGCATTGTCGTACCCTCACCTGGACCCTAAACCGTCCCCGTCCTCTAACCCTAACCCTAGCCCGAACCCTAACCCTAACCCTTCCCCGAAGCCTGACCCTCACCCTTCCCCTAATCCTAAAACGTACGCTAAAACTAACCCGCGCCCTCACACGTACGCTCCCCCAAAAGCGTCGTCGTACCCTCACCTGGACCCTACACCGTCCCCGTCCCCTAACCCTAACCCTAGCCCGAACCCTAACACTACCTCTTCCCCGAAGCCTGACCCTCACCCGTCCCCTAATCCTAACCCGTACGCTAACACTAACCCGCGCCCTCACATGTACGCTCCCCCTAAAGCGTTGTCGTACCCTCACCTGGACCCTAAACCGTCCCCGTCCCCTAACCCTAACCCTAGCCCGAACCCTAACCCTAACCCTTCCCCGAAGCCTGACCCTCACCCGTCCCCTAATGCTAAACCGTACGCTAACACTAACCCGCGCCCTCACATTTACGCTCCCCCTATAGCATTGTCGTACCCTCACCTGGAACCTAAGCCGTCCCTGTCCCCTAACCCTAACCCTATCCCGAACCCTAATCCTAACCCTTCCCCAAAGCCTGACCCTCAACCGTCCCCAATAATATCCGGTACGCTAACACTAACCCACGCCCTCACACGTACGCTCCCCCTAAAGCGTTTTCGTACCCTCACCTGGATCCTGAACCGTCCCCGTCCCCTAAAACTAACCCTAACCCTACCACGCACCCTAAACCTAACCCTTCCCCAATGCCTGACTCTCAACCGTTCCCTAATACTAACCCGTACGCTAACACTAACCCGCGCCCTCACACGTACGCTACCCCTAAAGCGTTGTCGTACCCTCACCTGGAACCTAAACCGTCCCCGTCCCCTAACCCTAACCCTAGCCCGAACCCTAACCCTTCCCCGAAGCCTGACCCTCAACCGTCCCCTAATCCTAACCCGTACGCTAACACTAACCCACGCCCTCACACGTATGCGCCCCCTAACCGTTGTCGTACCCTCACCTGGACCCTAAACCGTCCCCGTCCCCTAAACCTAACCCTAGCCCGAAACTAACCCTAACCCTTCCCCGAAGCCTGACCCTCACCCGTCCCCTAATCCTAAACCGTACGCTAACACTAACCCGCACCCTCACATTTACGCTCCCCCTAAAGCGTTGTTGTACCCTCACCTGGACCCTAAACTGTCCCCGTTCCCTAACCCTAACCCTAGCCCGAACCCTAACCCTAACCCTTCCCCGAAGCCTGACCCTCACCCGTCCCCTATTCCTAACCCGACGCTAAAACTAACCCGCGCCCTCACACGTATGCTCCCCCTAAAGCATTGTCGTACCCTCACCTGGACCCTAAACCGTCCCCGTCCCCTAAACCTAACCCTCACCCTAGCCCGAACCCTAAACCTAATCCTTCCCCAAAGCCTGACTCTCAACCATCCCCTAATACTAACCCGTACGCTAACACTAACCCGCGCCCTCACACGTACACTACCCCTAAAGCGTTGTCGTACCCTCACCTGGACCCTAAACCGTCCCCGTCCCCTAACCCTAACCCTAGCCCGAACCCTAACCCTAACCCTTCCGCGAAGCCTGACCCTCACCCGTCCCCTAATCCTAACCCGTACACTAACACTAACCCGCGCCCTCACACGTACGCTCCCCCTAAAGCGTTGTCGTACCCTCACCTGGACCCTAAACCGTCCCCGTCCCCTAACCCTAACCCTAGCCCGAAACCTAACCCTAACCCTTCCCCGAAGCCTGACGCTCACCAGTCCCCTAATCCTAACCCGTATGCTAAAACTAACCCGCGCCTTCACAAATACGCTCCCCCTAAAGCGTTGTCGTACCCTCACCTGGACCCTAAACCGTCCCCGTCCCCTAACCCTAACCCTAGCCCGAACCCTAACCCTAAACTTTCCCCGAAGCCTGACCCTCACCCGTCCCCTATTCCTAACCCGTACGCTAAAACTAACCCGCGCCCTCACAGGTACGCTCCCCCTAAAGCGTTGTCGTACCCTCACCTGAACCCTAAACCGTCCCCATCCCCTAAACCTAACCCTAACCCTAGCACGAACCCTAAACCTAATCCTTCCCCAAAGCCTGACTCTCAACCGTCCTCTAATACTAAGCCGTACGATAACACTAACCCGCGCCCTCACACGTACGCTCCCCCTAAAGCGTTGTCGTACCCTCACCTGGACCCTAAACTGTCCCCGTCCCCTAACCCTAAACATAGCCCGAACCCGAACCCTAACCCTTACCCGAAGCCTGACCCTCACCCGTCCCCTAATCCTAACCCGTACGCTAACACTAACCCGCTCTCTCACATGTACGCTCCCCCTAAAGCGTTGTCGTACCCTCACCTGGACCCTAAACCGTACCCGTCCCCTAACACTAACCCTAGCCCGAACTTTAACCCTAACCCTTCCCCGAAGCCTGACCCTTACCCGTCCCCTAACCCTAACCCGTACGCTAACACTAACCCGCGTCCTCACACGTACGCTCCCCCTAAAGCGTTGTCGTACCCTCATCTGGAACCTAAACCGTCCCCGTCCCCTAACACTAACCCTAGCCTGAAACCTAACCCTAACACTTCCCCGAAGACTAACCCTCACCCGTCCCATAATCCTAACCCGTACGCTAACACAAACCCGCGCCCTCACACGTACGCTCCCCCTAAAGCATTGTCCTACCCTCACCTGGACCCTAAACTGTCCCCGATCCCTAACCCAAACCCTAGCCCGAACCCTAACAGTATCCCTTCCCCGAGGCCTGACCCTCACCCGTCCCCTAATCCTAACCCGTACGCTAACACTAACCTGCGCCCTCACACGTACGCTCCCCCTAAAGCGTTGTCGTACCCTCACCTGGACCCTAAACCGTCCCCGTCCCCTAACCCTAAACCTAGCCCAAACCCTAACCCTAACCCTTCCGCGAAGCCTGACCCTCACCCGTCCACTAATGCAAACCCGTACGCTAACACTAACCCGCGCCCTCACACGTACGCTCCCCCTAAAGCGTTGTCGTACCCTCACCTGGACCCTAAACCGTCCCCGTCCCCTAACACTAACCCTAGCCCGAACCCTAACCCTAACCTTTCCCCGAAGCCTGACCATCACCCGTCCCCTATTCCTAACCCGTACGCTAAAACTAACCCACGCCCTCACACGTACGCTCCCCCTAAAGCGTTGTCGTACCCTCACCTGGACCCTCAACCGTCCCCGTCCCCTAAACCTAACCCTAACCCTAGCCCGAACCCTAAACCTAATCCTTCCCCAAAGCCTGACTCTCAACCGTCCTCTAATACTAAGCCATACGATAACACTAAACCGCGCCCTCACACGTATGCTCCCCCTAAAGCGTTGTCGTACCCTCACCTGGACCCTAAACCGTCCCCGTCCCCTAACCCTAAACCTAGCCCGAACCCGAACCCTAACACTTCCCCGAAGCCTGACCCTCACCCTTCCCCTAATCCTAACCCGTATGCTAACACTAACCCGCGCCCTCACACGTACGCTCCCCCTAAAGCATTGTCGTACCCTCATCTGGACCCTAAACTGTCCCCGATCCCTAACCCTAACCCTAGCCCGAACCCTAAAACTAACCCTTCCCCGAAGCCTGACCCTCACCCGTCCCCTAATCCTAACCCGTACGCTAACACTAACCCACGCCCTCACAGGTACGCTCCATCTAAAGCGTTGTCGTACCATCACCTGGACCCTAAGCCGTCCCTGTCCCCTAAACCTAACCCTAACCCTATCCCGAACCCTAAACCTAACCCTTCCCCAAAGCCTGACTCTCAACCGTCCCCTAATACTAACCCGTACGCTAACACTAACACGCGCCCTCACACGTACGCTACCCATAATGCATTGTCGTACCCTCACCTGGACCCTAAACCTTCCCCGTTCCCTAACCCTAACCCTAGCCCGAACCCTAACCCTAACCCTAACCCTTCCCCGAAGCCTGACCCTCACCCGTCCCATATTCCTAACCCGTACTCTAAAACTAAGCCGCGCCCTCACACGTATGCTCCCCCTAAAGCGTTGTCGTACCCTCACCTGGACCCTAAACCATCCCCGTCCCCTAAACCTAACCCTAGCCCGAACTCTAACCCTATACCTTCCGCGAAGCCTGACCCTCACCCGTCCCCTAATCCTAAGCCATACGCTAACACTAACACGCACCCTCACACGTACGCTCCCCCTAAAGCGTTTTCGCACCCTCACCTGGACCCTAAGCCGTCCCCGTCCCCTAAACCTAACCCTAGCCCCAACCCTAACCCTAACCGTTCCCCGAAGCCTGACCCTCACACGTCCCCTAATCCTAGCCCGTACGTTGAAACTAACCAGCGCCCTCACACGTACGCTTCCCCTAAAGCGTTGTTGTACCCTCACCTGGATCCTAAACCGTCCCCGTCCCCTAACCGTAACCCTAGCCCGAATGCTAACCCTAAACCTTCCCCGATAACTGACCCTCACCTGTCCCCTAATCCTAACCCGTACGCTAACACTAACCCGCTCCCTCACACGTACGCGCCCCCTAAAGCGTTGTCGTACCCTCACCTGGACCCTAAACCGTCCCCGTCCCCTAACCCTAACCCTAGCCCGAACTTTAACCCTAACCCTTCCCTGAAGCCTGACCCTCACGCGTCCCCTAATCCTAACCCGTACGCTAACACTAACCCGCGCCCTCATACGTACGCTACACCTAAAGCGTTGTCGTACCCTCACCTACACCCTAAATCCTCCTCGTCCCCTAAACCTAACCCTAGCCCGAACCCTAACCCTTCCCCGAAGCCTGACCCTCACCGGTCCCCTAATCCTAACCCGTATGCTAACACTAACCCTCGCACTAACACGTACGCTCCCACCAAAGCGTTGTCGTACCCTCACCTGGACCCTAAACCGTCCCCGTCCCATAACCCTTACCCTACCCCAAACCCTAACCCTAACACTTCCCGAAGCCTGACCCTCACCCGTCCCCTAATCCTAACCCGTACGCTAACACTATCCCACGCCCTCACACGTACGCTCTCCCTAAAGCGTTGTCGTACCCTCACCTGGACCCTAAACCGTCCCCGTCCCCTAACCCTAACCCTAGCCCGAACCCAAACCCTAACACTTCCCCGAAGCCTGACCCTCACCCGTCCCCTAATCCTAACCCGTACGCTAACACTAACCTGCGCCCTCACACGTACGCTCCCCCTAATGTGTTGTCGTACCCTCACCTGGACCCTAAACCGTCCCCGTCCCCTAACTCTAACCCTAGCCCGAACCCTAACCCTAACCCTTCCCTGAAGCCTGACCCTCACCCGTCCCCTAATCCTAAACCGTACGCTAACACTAACCCGCGCCCTCACACGTATGCTCCCCCTAAAGCATTTTTGTATCCTCACCTGGACCCTAAGCCGTCCCTGTCCCCTAAACCTAACCCTAACCCTATCCCGAACCCTAAACCTAACCCTTCCCCAAAGCCTGACTCTCAACAGGCGCCTAATACTAACCCGTACGCTAACACTAACCCGCGCCCTCACACGTACGCTACCCCTAAAGCATTATCGTACCCTCACCTGGACCCTAAACCTTCCCCGTTCCCTAACCCTAACCCTAGCCCGAACCCTAACCCTAACCCTTACCCGAAGCCTGACCCTCACCCGTCCCATATTCGTAACCCGTACGCTAAAACTAACCTGCGCCCTCACACGTATGCTCCCCCTAAAGCGTTGTCGTACCCTCACCTGGACCCTAAACCGTCCCCGTCCCCTAAACCTAACCCTAGCCCGAACCCTAACCCTATACCTTCCGCGAAGCCTGACCCTCACCCGTCCCATAATCCTAAGCCGTACGCTAACACTAACCCGCACCCTCACATGTACGCTCCCCCTAAAGCGTTGTCGTATCCTCACCTGGACCCTAAACCGTCCCCGTCCCCTACCGTAACCCTAGCCCGAACCCTAACCCTAACCCTTCCCCGAAGCCTGACCCTCACCCGTCCCCTTATCCTAACCCGTACGCTAACACTAACCAGCGCCCTCACACGCACGCTCCCCCTAAAGCATTGTCGTACCCTCAACTGTACCCTAAACCGTCCCCGTCCCCTAACCCTAACCCTAGCCCGAACCCTAACCCTAACACTTCCCCGAAGCCTGACCCTCACCCGTCCCCTAATCCTAACCCGTACGCTAACACTAACCCACGCCCTCACACGTACGCTCCCCCTAAAGCGTTGTCATACCCTCACCTGAACCCTAAACGGTCCCCGCCCCCTAACACTAACCCTAGCCCGAACCCTAACCCTAACCCTTCCCCGAAGCCTGACCCTCACCCGTCCCCTAATGCTAACCCGTACGCTAACACTAACCCGCGCCCTCAAACGTACGCTCCCCCTAAAGCGTTGTCGTACCCTCACCTGGACCCTAAACCGTCCCTGTCCCCTAACCGTAACCCTAGCCCGAACCCTAACCCTAACACTTCCCCGAAGCCTGACCCTCACACGTCGCCTAATCCTAACCCGTACGCTAACGCTAACCCGCGCCCTCACACGTACGCTCCCCCAAAAGCGTTCTCGTACCCTCATTTGGACCCTAAACTGTCCCCGTCCCCTAACACTAACCCTAGCCCGAACCCTAACCCTAACCCTTCCCTGAAGCCTGACCCTCACACGTCCCCTAATCCTAACCCGTACACTAACGCTAACCCGCGCCCTCACACGTACGCTCCCCCTAAAGCGTTGTCATACCCTCACCTGGACCCTAAACCGTCCCCGTCCCCTAACCCTAACCCTAGCCCGAACCCTAACCCTAACAGTTCCCCGAAGCCTGACCCTGAACCGTCCCGTAAACCTAACCCGTACGATAACACTAACCCACGCCCTCACACGTACGCTCCCCCTAAATCGTTGTCGTACCCTCACCTGGACCCTAAACCGTCCCTGTCCCCTAACCCTTACCCTAGCCCGAACCCTAACCAAAACACTTTCCTGAAGGCAGACCCTCACCCGTCCCCTAATCCTAACCTGTACGCTAACACTAACCCGCGCCCTCACACGTACACTCCCCCTAAAGCGTTATCGTAGCCTCACCTACACCCTAATCCGTCCCCATCCTCTAACCCTAACCCTAGCCCGAACCCTAACCCTAACCCTTCCCCAAAGCCTGACCCTCACCCGTCCCCTAATCCTAACCCGTACGCTAACACTAACCCACGCCCTCACACGTACGCTCCCCCTAAAGCGTTATCGTACCCTCACCTTGACCCTAAACCGTCCCCGTCCCCTAACCCTAACCCTAGCCCGAACCCTAAACGAAACCCTTTCCCGAAGCCAGATCCTCACCCGTCCCCTAATCCTAAACCGTACGCTAACACTAACCCACGCCCTCACACGTACGCTGCCCCTAAAGCGTTGTCATATCCTCACGTGGACCCTTAACCGTCCCTGTCGCCTAACCCTAACCCTAGACCGAACACTAACCCTAACACTTCACCGAAGCCTGACCCTCACCCGTCCCCTATTCCTAACCCGTACGCTAAATCTAACCCGCGCCCTCACACGTACGCTCCCCCTAAAGCGTTGTCGTACCCTCACCTGGACCCTAAACCGTCCCGGTCCCATAACACTAACCCTAGCCCGAACCCTAACCCTAACCCTTCCCTGAAGCCTGACCCTCACCCGTCCCCTATTCCTAACCCGTACGCTAACACTAACCTGCGCCCTAACACGTACGCTCCCCCTAAAGCGTTGTCGTACCCTCACCTGGACCCTAAACCGTCCCCGTCCCCGAACACTAACCCTAACCCGAACCCCAACCCTAACCCTTCCGCAAAGCCTGATCCTCACCCGTCCCCTAATCCTAACCCGTACGCTAACACTAACCCGCGCCCTCACATGTACGCTCCCTCTAAAGCGTTGTCGTACCCTCACCTGGACCCTAAACCGTGCTCGTCCCCTAACCCTAACCCTAGCCCGAACCCTAACCCTAACCCTTCCCCGAAGCCTGACCCTCACCCGTCCCCAATCCTAACCCGTACGCTAACACTAACCCACGCCATCACACGTACGCTCCCCCTAAAGCGTTACCGTACCCTCACCTGGACCCTAAACCGTCCCCATCCCCTAACCCTAACCCTAGCCCGATCCGGAACCCTAACCCTTCCCAGAAGCCTGACCCTCACCCGTCACCTAATCCTAACCCGTACGCTAACACTAACCCGCGCCCTCTCACGTACACTCCCCCTAAACCGTTGTCGTACCCTCACCTGGACCCTAAACCGTCCCCGTCACCTAACCCTAACCCTAGCCCGAACCCTAACCCTAACCCTTCTCCGAAGCCTGATACTCACCCGTCCCCTAATCGTACACCGTACGCTAACACTAACCCGCGCCCTCACACGTACGCTCCCCCTAAAGAGGTGTCGTACCCTCACCTGGACCCTAAGCCGTCCCTGTCCCCTAAACCTATCCTTAACCCTAGCCCGAACCCTAAACCTAACCCTTCCCCAAAGCCTGACTCGCAACCGTCCCCTAATACTAACCCGTACGCTAACACTAACCCGCGCCCTCACACGTACGCTACCCCTAAAGCATTGTCGTACCCTCACCTGGACCCTAAACCTTCCCCGTTCCCTAACCCTAACCCTAGCCCGAACCCTAACCCTAACACTTCCCCGAAGCCTGACCCTCACCCGTCCCTAATCCTAATCCGTACGCTAACGCTAACCCGCGCCCTCACACGTACGCTCCCCCTAAAGCGTTGTCATACCCTCATCTGGACCCTAAACTGTCCCCGTCCCCTAACACTAACCCTAGCCCGAACCCTAACCCTAACCCTTCCCCGAAGCCTGACCCTCACACGTCCCCTAATCCTAACACATACACTAACGCTAACCCGCGCCCTCACACGTACGCTCCCCCTAAAGCGTTGTCATACCCTCACCTGGACCCTAAACCGTCCCCGTCCCCTAACCCTAACCCTAGCCCGAACCCTAACACTAAACCTTCCCCGAAGCCTGACCATCACACGTCCCCTAATCCTAAACCGTACTCTAACACTAACCCGTGCCCTCACACATACGCTCCCCCTAAAGCGTTGTCTTACCCTCACCTGGACCCTAAACCGTCCCCGTCCCCTAACCCTAACCCTAGCCCGAACCTTAACCCTAACCCTTCCCCGAAGCCTGACCCTCACCCGTCCCCTAATCCTAACCCGTACGGTAACATTAACCCGCACCCTCACACGTACGCTCCCCCTAAAGCGTTGTCGTACCCTCACCTGGACCCTAAACCGTCTCCGTCCCCTAACCCTAACCCTTGCCCGAACCCTAACCCTAACCCTTCCCCGAAGCCTGATCCTCACCCGTCCCCATATCCTAACCCGTACACTAACACTTACCCACGCCCTCACACGTACGCTCCCCCTAAAGCGTTGTCGTACACTCACCTGGACCCTAAACCGTCCCCGTCCCCTAACCCTAACCCTAGCCCGAACCCTAACCCTAACAGTTCCCCGAAGCCTGACCCTGACCCGTCCCCTAATCCTAACCTGTACGATAACACTAACCCACGCCCTCACACGTACGCTCCCCCTAAATCGTTGTCGTACCCTCACCTGGACCCTAAACCGTCCCTGTCCCCTAACCCTAACCCTAGCCCGAACCCTAACCGAAACACTTTCCCGAAGGCAGACCCTCACCCGTCCCCTAATCCTAACCTTTACGCTAACACTAACCCGCGCCCTCACACGTACGCTCCCCCTAAAGCGTTGTCGTACCCTCACCTGGACCCTAAACCGTCCCTGTCCCCTAACCCTAACCCTAGCCCGAAGCCTAACCCTAATCCTTCCCCGAAGCCTGACACTCACCCGTCACCTAATCCTAACCCGTACGCAAACACTAACCCGCGCCCTCACACGTACGCTCCCACTAAAGCGTTGTCGTACCCTCACCTGGACCCTAAACCATCCCCGTCCCCTAACCCTAACCCTAGCCCGATCCCGAACCCTAACCCTTCCCCGAAGCCTGACCCTCAACCGTCACCTAATCCTAACCCGTACGCTAACACTAACCCGCGCCCTCTCACGTACGCTCCCCCTAAACTGTTGTCGTACCCTCACCTGCACCCTAAACCGTCCCCGTCACCTAACCCTAACCCTAGCCCGAACCCTAACCCTAACCCTTCCCCGAAGCCTGACACTCACCCGTCCCCTAATCGTACACCGTACGGTAACACTAACCCGCGCCCTCACACGTACGCTCCCCCTAAAGAGGTGTCGTACCCTCACCTGGACCCTAAGCCGTCCCTGTCCCCTAAACCTAACCTTAACCCTAGCCCAAACCCTAAACCTAACCCTTCCCCAAAGCCTACTCGCAACCGTCCCCTAATACTAACCCGTACGCTAACACTAACCCGCGCCCTCACACGTACGCTACCCCTAAAGCATTGTCGTACCCTCACCATGACCCTAAACCTTCCCCGTTCCCTAACCCTAACCCTAGCCCGAACACTAACCCTAACCCTTCCCCGAAGCCTGACCCTCACCCGTCCCATATTCCTAACCCGTAGGCTAAAGCTAACCCGCGCCCTCACACGTATGCTCCCCGTAAAGCGTTGTCGTACCCTCACCTGGACCCTAAACCGTCCCCGTCCCCTAACACTAACACTAGCCGGAACCCTAACCCTAACCCTTCCCCAAAGCCTGACCCTCACCCGTCCCCTAATCCTAACCCGTACACTAACACTAACCCGCGCTCTCACACGTACGCTCCCCCTAAAGCGTTGTCGTACCCTCACCTGGACCCTAAACCGTCCCCGTCCCCTAACCCTAACCCTAGCCCGAACCCTAATCCTAACGCTTCTCCGAAGCCTGACCATCACCCGTCCCCTATTCCTACACCGTACGCTAACACTAACCCGCGCCCTCACACGTACGCTCCCCCTAAAGAGGTGTCGTAACCTCACCTGGACCCTAAGCCGTCCCTGTCCCCTAAACCTAACCTTAACCCTAGCCCGAACCCTAAACCTAACCCTTCCCCAAAGCCTGACTCTCAAACGTCCCCTAATACTAACCCGTACGCTAACACTAACCCGCGCCCTCACACGTACCCTCCCCCTAAAGCATTGTCGTACGCTCACCTGGACCCTCAACCGTGCCCGTCCCCTAACCCTAACCCTAGCCCGAACACTAACCCTAAACCTTCCCCGAAGCCTGACACTCACCCGTCCCCAATCCTAACCCGTACGCTAACACTAACCCACGCCCTCACATGTACGCTCCCCCTAAAGCGTTACCGTACCCTCACCTGGACCCTAAAGCGTACCCGTCCCCTAACCCTAACCCTAGCACGAACCCGAACCCTAACCCTTCCCCGAAGCCTGACACTCACACGTCCCCTAATCCTAACCCGTACGCTAACACTAACCCGCGCCCTCACACGTACGCTACCCCTAAAGCGTTGTCGTACCCTCACCTGGACCCTAAACCGTCCCCGTCCGCTAACCCTAACCCTAGCCCGAACCCTAACCCTAACCCTTCCCCGAAGCCTGACCCTCACCCGTCCCCTAATCCTACACCGTACGCTAACACTAACCCGCGCCCTCACACATACGCTCCCCCTAAAGAGGTGTCGTACCCTCACCTGGACCCTAAGCCGTCCCTGTCCCCTAAACCTAACCCTAACCCTAGCCCGAACCCTAAACCTAACCCTTCTCCAAAGCCTAACTCTCAACCGTCCCCTAATACTAACCCGTATGCTAACACTAACCTGCGCCCTCACACGTACGCTACCCCTAAAGCATTGTCGTACCCTCACCTGGACCCTAAACCTTCCCCGTTCCCTAACCCTAACCCTAGCCCGAACCCTAACCCTAACACTTCCCCGAAGCCTGACCCTCACCCGTCGCCTAATCCTAATCCGTACGCTAACGCTAACCCGCGCCCTCACACGTACGCTCCCCCAAAAGTGTTGTCATACCCTCATCTGGACCCTAAACTGTCCCCGTCCCCTAACACTAACCCTAGCCCGAACCCTAACCCTAACCCTTCCCCGAAGCCTGACCCTCACACGTCCCCTAATCCTAACCCATACACTAACGCTAAACCGCGCCCTCACACGTACGCTCCCCGTAAAGCGTTGTCATACCCTCACCTGGACCCTAAACCGTCCCCGTCCCCTAACCCTAACCCTAGCCCGAACCCTAACCCTGAACCTTCCCCGAAGCCTGACCATCACACGTCCCCTAATCCTAAACCGTACGCTAACACTAACCCGTGCCCTCACACATACGCTCCCCCTAAAGCGTTGTCGTACCCTCACCTGGACCCTAAACCGTCCCCGTCCCCTAACCCTAACCCTAGCCCGAACCTTAACCCTAACACTTCCCCGAAGCCTGAGCCTCACCCGTCCCCTAATCCTAACCCGTACGCAAACACTAACCCGCGCCCTCACACGTACGCTCCCACTAAAGCGTTGTCGTACCCTCACCTGGACCCTAAACCATCCCCGTCCCCTAACCCTAACCCTAGCCCGATCCCGAACCCTAACCCTTCCCCGAAGCCTGACCCTCAACCGTCACCTAATCCTAACCCGTACGCTAACACTAACCCGCGCCCTCTCACGTACGCTCCCCCTAAACTGTTGTCGTACCCTCACCTGCACCCTAAACCGTCCCCGTCACCTAACCCTAACCCTAGCCCGAACCCTAACCCTAACCCTTCCCCGAAGCCTGACACTCACCCGTCCCCTAATCGTACACCGTACGGTAACACTAACCCGCGCCCTCACACGTACGCTCCCCCTAAAGAGGTGTCGTACCCTCACCTGGACCCTAAGCCGTCCCTGTCCCCTAAACCTAACCTTAACCCTAGCCCAAACCCTAAACCTAACCCTTCCCCAAAGCCTACTCGCAACCGTCCCCTAATACTAACCCGTACGCTAACACTAACCCGCGCCCTCACACGTACGCTACCCCTAAAGCATTGTCGTACCCTCACCATGACCCTAAACCTTCCCCGTTCCCTAACCCTAACCCTAGCCCGAACACTAACCCTAACCCTTCCCCGAAGCCTGACCCTCACCCGTCCCATATTCCTAACCCGTAGGCTAAAGCTAACCCGCGCCCTCACACGTATGCTCCCCGTAAAGCGTTGTCGTACCCTCACCTGGACCCTAAACCGTCCCCGTCCCCTAACACTAACACTAGCCGGAACCCTAACCCTAACCCTTCCCCAAAGCCTGACCCTCACCCGTCCCCTAATCCTAACCCGTACACTAACACTAACCCGCGCTCTCACACGTACGCTCCCCCTAAAGCGTTGTCGTACCCTCACCTGGACCCTAAACCGTCCCCGTCCCCTAACCCTAACCCTAGCCCGAACCCTAATCCTAACGCTTCTCCGAAGCCTGACCATCACCCGTCCCCTATTCCTACACCGTACGCTAACACTAACCCGCGCCCTCACACGTACGCTCCCCCTAAAGAGGTGTCGTAACCTCACCTGGACCCTAAGCCGTCCCTGTCCCCTAAACCTAACCTTAACCCTAGCCCGAACCCTAAACCTAACCCTTCCCCAAAGCCTGACTCTCAAACGTCCCCTAATACTAACCCGTACGCTAACACTAACCCGCGCCCTCACACGTACCCTCCCCCTAAAGCATTGTCGTACGCTCACCTGGACCCTCAACCGTGCCCGTCCCCTAACCCTAACCCTAGCCCGAACACTAACCCTAAACCTTCCCCGAAGCCTGACACTCACCCGTCCCCAATCCTAACCCGTACGCTAACACTAACCCACGCCCTCACATGTACGCTCCCCCTAAAGCGTTACCGTACCCTCACCTGGACCCTAAAGCGTACCCGTCCCCTAACCCTAACCCTAGCACGAACCCGAACCCTAACCCTTCCCCGAAGCCTGACACTCACACGTCCCCTAATCCTAACCCGTACGCTAACACTAACCCGCGCCCTCACACGTACGCTACCCCTAAAGCGTTGTCGTACCCTCACCTGGACCCTAAACCGTCCCCGTCCGCTAACCCTAACCCTAGCCCGAACCCTAACCCTAACCCTTCCCCGAAGCCTGACCCTCACCCGTCCCCTAATCCTACACCGTACGCTAACACTAACCCGCGCCCTCACACATACGCTCCCCCTAAAGAGGTGTCGTACCCTCACCTGGACCCTAAGCCGTCCCTGTCCCCTAAACCTAACCCTAACCCTAGCCCGAACCCTAAACCTAACCCTTCTCCAAAGCCTAACTCTCAACCGTCCCCTAATACTAACCCGTATGCTAACACTAACCTGCGCCCTCACACGTACGCTACCCCTAAAGCATTGTCGTACCCTCACCTGGACCCTAAACCTTCCCCGTTCCCTAACCCTAACCCTAGCCCGAACCCTAACCCTAACACTTCCCCGAAGCCTGACCCTCACCCGTCGCCTAATCCTAATCCGTACGCTAACGCTAACCCGCGCCCTCACACGTACGCTCCCCCAAAAGTGTTGTCATACCCTCATCTGGACCCTAAACTGTCCCCGTCCCCTAACACTAACCCTAGCCCGAACCCTAACCCTAACCCTTCCCCGAAGCCTGACCCTCACACGTCCCCTAATCCTAACCCATACACTAACGCTAAACCGCGCCCTCACACGTACGCTCCCCGTAAAGCGTTGTCATACCCTCACCTGGACCCTAAACCGTCCCCGTCCCCTAACCCTAACCCTAGCCCGAACCCTAACCCTGAACCTTCCCCGAAGCCTGACCATCACACGTCCCCTAATCCTAAACCGTACGCTAACACTAACCCGTGCCCTCACACATACGCTCCCCCTAAAGCGTTGTCGTACCCTCACCTGGACCCTAAACCGTCCCCGTCCCCTAACCCTAACCCTAGCCCGAACCTTAACCCTAACACTTCCCCGAAGCCTGAGCCTCACCCGTCCCCTAATCCTAACCCGTACGCTAACATTAACCCGCACCCTCACACGTACGCTCCCCCTAAAGCGTTGTCGTACCCTCACCTGGACCCTAAACCGTCCTCGTCCCCTAACCCTAACCCTTGCCCGAACACTAACCCTAACCCTTCCCCGAAGCCTGATCCTCACCCGTCCCCATATCCTAACCCGTACACTAACACTTACCCACGCCCTCACACGTACGCTCCCCCTAAAGCGTTGTCGTACACTCACCTGGACCCTAAACCGTCCCCGTCCCCTAACCCTAACCCTAGCCCGAACCCTAACCCTAACAGTTCCCCGAAGCCTGACCCTGACCCGTCCCCTAATCCTAACCTGTACGATAACACTAACCCACGCCCTCACACGTACGCTCCCCCTAAATCGTTGTCGTACCCTCACCTGGACCCTAAACCGTCCCTGTCCCCTAACCCTAACCCTAGCCCGAACCCTAACCGAAACCCTTTCCCGAAGGCAGACCCTCACCCGTCCCCTAATCCTAAACTTTACGCTAACACTAACCCGCGCCCTCACACGTACGCTCCCCCTAAAGCGTTGTCGTACCCTCACCTGGACCCTAAACCGTCCCTGTCCCCTAACCCTAACCCTAGCCCGAAGCCTAACCCTAATCCTTCCCCGAAGCCTGACACTCACCCGTCACCTAATCCTAACCCGTACGCAAACACTAACCCGCGCCCTCACACGTACGCTCCCACTAAAGCGTTGTCGTACCCTCACCTGGACCCTAAACCGTCCCCGTCCCCTAACCCTAACCCTAGCCCGAACCTTAACCCTAACACTTCCCCGAAGCCTGACGCTCACCCGTCCCCTAATCCTAACCCGTACGCTAACACTAACCCGCGCCCTCACAGGTACGCTCCATCTAAAGCGTTGTCGTACCATCACCTGGACCCTAAGCCGTCCCTGTCCCCTAAACCTAACCCTAACCCTATCCCGAACCCTAAACCTAACCCTTCCCCAAAGCCTGACTCTCAACCGTCCCCTAATACTAACCCGTACGCTAACACTAACACGCGCCCTCACACGTACGCTACCCATAAAGCATTGTCGTACCCTCACCTGGACCCTAAACCTTCCCCGTTCCCTAACCCTAACCCTAGCCCGAACCCTAACCCTAACCCTAACCCTTCCCCGAAGCCTGACCCTCACCCGTCCCATATTCCTAACCCGTACGCTAAAACTAAGCCGCGCCCTCACACGTATGCTCCCCCTAAAGCGTTGTCGTACCCTCACCTGGACCCTAAACTGTCCCCGTCCCCTAAACCTAACCCTAGCCCGAACTCTAACCCTATACCTTTCGCGAAGCCTGACCCTCACCCGTCCCCTAATCCTAAGCCATACGCTAACACTAACCCGCACCCTCACACGTACGCTCCCCCTAAAGCGTTTTCGCACCCTCACCTGGACCCTAAACCGTCCCCATCCCCTAAACCTAACCCTAGCCCCAACCCTAACCCTAACCGTTCCCCGAAGCCTGACCCTCACACGTCCCCTAATCCTAGCCCGTACGTTGAAACTAACCAGCGCCCTCACACGTACGCTTCCCTAAAGCGTTGTTGTACCCTCACCTGGATCCTAAACCGTCCCCGTCCCCTAACCCTAACCCTAGCCCGAATGCTAACCCTAAACCTTCCCCGATAACTGACCCTCACCTGTCCCCTAATCCTAACCCGTACGCTAACACTAACCCGCGCCCTCACACGTACGCGCCCCCTAAAGCGTTGTCGTACCCTCACCTGGACCCTAAACCGTCCCCGTCCCCTAACCCTAACCCTAGCCCGAACTTTAACCCTAACCCTTCCCTGAAGCCTGACCCTCACAAGTCCCCTAATCCTAACCCGTACGCTAACACTAACCCGCGCCCTCACACGTACGCTACACCTAAAGCGTTGTCGTACCCTCACCTACACCCTAAATCGTCCCCGTCCCCTAACCCTAACCCTAGCCCGAACCTTAACCCTAACCCTTCCCCGAAGCCTGACCCTCACCCGTCCCCTAATCCTAACCCGTATGCTAACATTAACCCGCACCCTCACACGTACGCTCCCCCTAAAGCGTTGTCGTACCCTCACCTGGACCCTAAACCGTCCCCGTCCCCTAACCCTAACCCTTGCCCTAACACTAACCCTAACCCTTCCCCGAAGCCTGATCCTCACCCGTCCCCATATCCTAACCCGTACACTAACACTTACCCACGCCCTCACACGTACGCTCCCCCTAAAGCGTTGTCGTACACTCACCTGGACCCTAAACCGTCCCCGTCCCCTAACCCTAACCCTAGCCCGAACCCTAACCCTAACAGTTCCCCGAAGCCTGACCCTGACCCGTCCCCTAATCCTAACCTGTACGATAACACTAACCCACGCCCTCACACGTACGCTCCCCCTAAATCGTTGTCGTACCCTCACCTGGACCCTAAGCCGTCCCTGTCCCCTAACCCTAACCCTAGCCCGAACCCTAACCGAAACCCTTTCCCGAAGGCAGACCCTCACCCGTCCCCTAATCCTAACCTTTACGCTAACACTAACCCGCGCCCTCACACGTACGCTCCCCCTAAAGCGTTGTCGTACCCTCACCTGGACCCTAAACCGTCCCTGTCCCCTAACCCTAACCCTAGCCCGAAGCCTAACCCTAATCCTTCCCCGAAGCCTGACACTCACCCGTCACCTAATCCTAACCCGTACGCAAACACTAACCCGCGCCCTCACACGTACGCTCCCACTAAAGCGTTGTCGTACCCTCACCTGGACCCTAAACCGTCCCCGTCCCCTAACCCTAACCCTAGCCCGAACCTTAACCCTAACCCTTCCCCGAAGCCTGACGCTCACCCGTCCCCTAATCCTAACCCGTACGCTAACACTAACCCGCACCCTCACACGTACGCTCCCCCTAAAGCGTTGTCGTAGCCTCACCTACACCCTAATCCGTCCCCATCCTCTAACCCTAACCCTAGCCCGAACCCTAACCCTAACCCTTCCCCGAAGCCTGACCCCCACCCGTCCCCTAATCCTAACCCGTACGCTAACACTAACCCACGCCCTCACACGTACGCTCCCCCTAAAGCGTTGTCGTACCCTCACCTTGACCCTAAACCGTCCCCGTCCCCTAACCCTAACCCTAGCCCGAACCCTAACCGAAACACTTTCCCGAAGCCAGACCCTCACCCGTCCCCTAATCCTAAACCGTACGCTAACACTAACCCACGCCCTCACACGTACGCTGCCCCTAAAGCGTTGTCATACCCTCACGTGGACCCTTAACCGTCCCTGTCGCCTAACCCTAACCCTAGACCGAACACTAACCCTAACCCTTCACCGAAGCCTGACCCTCACCCGTCCCCTATTCCTAACCCGTACGCTAACACTAACCTGCGCCCTAACACGTACGCTCCCACTAAAGCGTTGTCGTACCCTCACCTCGACCCTAAACCGTCCCCGTCCCCTAACCCTAACCCTAGCCCGATCCCGAACCCTAACCCTTCCCCGAAGCCTGACCCTCAACTGTCACCTAATCCTAACCCGTACGCTAACACTAACCCGCGACCTCTCACGTACGCTCCCCCTAAACCGTTGTCGTACCCTCACCTGGACCCTAAACCGTCCCCGTCACCTAACCCTAACCCTAGCCCGAACCCTAACCCTAACCCTTCCCCGAAGCCTGACCCTCACCCGTCCCCTAATCGTACACCGTACGCTAACACTAACCCGCGCCCTCACACGTACGCTCCCCCTAAAGAGGTGTCGTACCCTCACCTGGACCCTAAGCCGTCCCTGTCCCCTAAACCTAACCTTAACCCTAGCCCGAACCCTAAACCTAACCCTTCCCCAAAGCCTGACTCGCAACCGTCCCCTAATACTAACCCGTACGCTAACACTAACCCGCGCCCTCACACGTACGCTACCCCTAAAGCATTGTCGTACCCTCACCATGACCCTAAACCTTCCCCGTTCCCTAACCCTAACCCTAGCCCGAACACTAACCCTAACACTTCCCCGAAGCCTGACCCTCACCCGTCCCATATTCCTAACCCGTAGGCTAAAGCTAACCCGCGCCCTCACACGTATGCTCCCCGTAAAGTGTTGTCGTACCCTCACCTGGACCCTAAACCGTCCCCGTCCCCTAACACTAACACTAGCCGGAACCCTAACCCTAACCCTTCCCCAAAGCCTGACCCTCACCCGTCCCCTAATCCTAACCCGTACACTAACACTAACCCGCGCTATCACACGTACGCTCCCCCTAAAGCGTTGTCGTACCCTCACCTGGACCCTAAACCGTCCCCGTCCCCTAACCCTAACCCTAGCCCGAACCATAATCCTAACGCTTCTCCGAAGCCTGACCCTCACCCGTCCCCTAATCCTACACCGTACGCTAACACTAACCCGCGCCCTCACACGTACGCTCCCCCTAAAGAGGTGTCGTAACCTCACCTGGACCCTAAGCCGTCCCTGTCCCCTAAACCTAACCCTAACCCTAGCCCGAACCCTAAACCTAACCCTTCTCCAAAGCCTGACTCTCAACCGTCCCCTAATACTAACCCGTACGCTAACAATAACCCGGGCCCTCACACGTACGCTACCCCTAAATCATTATCGTACCCTCACCTGGACCCTAAACCTTCCCCGTTCCCTAACCCTAACCCTAGCCCGAACCCTAACCCTAACCCTTACCCGAAGCCTGACCCTCACCCGTCCACTAATCCTAACCCGTACGCTAACACTAACACGCGCCTTCACACGTACGCTACCCTAAATCGTTGTCGTACCCTCACCTGGACCCTAAACCGTCCCTGTCCCCTAACCCTAACCCTAGCCCGAACCCTAACCGAAACACTTTCCCGAAGGCAGACCCTCACCCGTCCCCTAATCCTAACCCGTACGCTAACACTAACCCGCACCCTCACACGTACGCTCCCCCTAAAGCGTTGTCGTACCCTCACCTGGACCCTAAACCGTCCCTGTCCCCTAACCCTAATCCTTCCCCGAAGCCTGACACTCACCCGTCACCTAATCCTAACCCGTACGCTAACACTAACCTGCGTCCTCACACGTACGCTCCCACTAAAGCGTTGTCGTACCCTCAACTGGACCCTAAACCGTCCCCGTCCCCTAACCCTAACCCTAGCCCGAACCTTAACCCTAACCCTTCCCCGAAGCCTGACGCTCACCCGTCCCCTAATCCTAACCCGTACGCTTACACTACCCCGCACCCTCACACGTACGCTCCCCCTAAAGCGTTGTCGTAGCCTCACCTACACCCTAAACCGTCCCCATCCCCTAACCCTAACCCTAGCCCGAACCCTAACCCTAACCCTTCCCTGAAGCCTGACCCTCACCCGTCCCCTAATCCTAACCCGTACGCTAACACTAACCCGCGCCCTCACACGTACGCTCCCCCTAAAGCGTTGTCGTACCCTCACCTTGACCCTAAACCGTCCCCGTCCCCTAACCCTAACCCTAGCCCGAACCCTAACCGAAACCCTTTCCCGAAGCCAGACCCTCACCCATCCCCTAATGCTAAACCGTACGCTAACACTAATCCACGCCCTCACACGTACGCTGCCCCTAAAGCGTTGTCATACCCTCACCTGGACCCTTAACCGTCCCTGTCGCCTAACCCTAACCCTAGACCGAACACTACCCTTAACCCTTCACCGAAGCCTGACCCTCACCCGTCCCCTAATCCTAACCCATACGCTAACACTAACCCGCGCCCTCACACGTACGCTCCCCCTAAAGCGTTGTCGTACCCTCACCTGGACCCTAAACCGTCCCCGTCTCCTAAACCTACCCCTAGCCCGAATCCTAACCCTAACCCTTCCCTGAAGCCTGACCCTCACCCGTGCCCTATTCCTAACGCGTACGCTAACACTAACCCGCGCCCTCACACGTACGCTCCCCCTAAAGCATTGTCGTACCCTCACCTGGACCCTAAACCGTCCCGGTCCCATAACACTAACCCTAGCCCGAACACTAACCCTAACCTTTCCCTGAAGCCTGACCCTCACCCGTCCCCTAATCCTACACCGTACGCTAACACTAACCCGCGCCCTCACACGTACGCTCCCCCTAAAGAGGTGTCGTACCCTCACCTGGACCCTAAGCCGTCCCTGTCCCCTAAACCTAACCTTAACCCTAGCCCGAACCCTAAACCTAACCCTTCCCCAAAGCCTGACTCTCAAACGTCCCCTAATACTAACCCATACGCTAACACTAACCCGCGCCCTCACACGTACGCTCCCCCTAAAGCATTGCCGTACCCTCACCTGAACCCTAAACCGTCCCCGTCCCCTAACCCTAACCCTAGCCCGAACCCTAATCCTAACGCTTCTCCGAAGCCTGACCCTCACCCGTCCCCTAATCCTAACCCGTACGCTAACACTAACCTGCACCCTCACACGTAAGCTCCCCCTAAAGCGTTGTCGTACCCTCACCTGGACCCTGAACCGTGCCCGTCCCCTAACCCTAACCCTAGCCCGAACACTAACCCTAACCCTTCCCCGAAGCCTGACCCTCACCCGTCCCCAATCCTAACCCGTACGCTAACACTAACCCACGCCCTCACATGTACACTCCCCCTAAAGCGTTACCGAACCCTCACCTGGACCCTAAAGCGTACCCGTCCCCTAACCCTAACCCTAGCCCGAACCCGAACCCTAACCCTTCCCCGAAGCCTGACACTCACACGTCCCCTAATCCTAACCTGTACGCTAACACTAACCCGCGCCCTCACACGTACGCTACCCCTAAAGCGTTGTCGTACCCTCACCTGGACCCTAAACCGTCCCCGTCCCCTAACCCTAACCCTAGCCCGAACCCTAACCCTAACCCTTCCCCGAAGCCTGACCCTCACCCGTCCCCTAATCCTACACCGTACGCTAACACTAACCCGCGCCCTCACACATACGCTCCCCCTAAAGAGGTGTCGTACCCTCACCTGGACCCTAAGCCGTCCCTGTCCCCTAAACCTAACCCTAACCCTAGCCCGAACCCTAAACCTAACCCTTCTCCAAAGCCTAACTCTCAACCGTCCCCTAATACTAACCCGTACGGTAACATTAACCCGCACCCTCACACGTACGCTCCCCCTAAAGCGTTGTCGTACCCTCACCTGGACCCTAAACCGTCCCCGTCCCCTAACATTAACCCTTGCCCGAACACTAACACTAACCCTTCCCCGAAGCCTGATCCTCACCCGTCCCCATATCCTAACCCGTACACTAACACTTACCCACGCCCTCACACGTACGCTCCCCCTAAAGCGTTGTCGTACACTCACCTGGACCCTAAACCGTCCACGTCCCCTAACCCTAACCCTAGCCCGAACCCTAACCCTAACAGTTCCCCGAAGCCTGACCCTGACCCGTCCCCTAATCCTAACCTGTACGATAACACTAACCCACGCCCTCACACGTACGCTCCCACTAAATCGTTGTCGTACCCTCACCTGGACCCTAAACCGTCCCTGTCCCCTAACCCTAACCCTAGCCCGAACCCTAACCGAAACCCTTTCCCGAAGGCAGACCCTCACCCGTCCCCTAATCCTAAACATTACGCTAACACTAACCCGCGCCCTCACACGTACGCTCCCCCTAAAGCGTTGTCGTACCCTCACCTGGACCCTAAACCGTCCCTGTCCCCTAACCCTAACCCTAGCCCGAACCCTAACCCTAATCCTTCCCCGAAGCCTGACACTCACCCGTCACCTAATCCTAACCCGTACGCAAACACTAACCCGCGCCCTCACACGTACGCTCCCACTAAAGCGTTGTCGTACCCTCACCTGGACCCTAAACCGTCCCCGTTCCCTAACCCTAACCCTAGCCCGAACCTTAACCCTAACCCTTCCCCGAAGCCTGACGCTCACCCGTCCCCTAATCCTAACCCGTACGCTAACACTAACCCGCACCCTCACACATACGCTCCCCCTAAAGTGTTCTCGTAGCCTCACCTACACCCTAATCCTTCCCCATCCTCTAACCCTAACCCTAGCCCGAACCCTAACCCTAACCCTTCCCCGAAGCCTGACCCTCACCCGTCCCCTAATCCTAACCCGTACGCTAACACTAACCCACGCCCTCACACGTACGCTCCCCCTAAAGCGTTGTCGTACCCTCACCTTGACCCTAAACAGTCCCCGTCCCCTAACCCTAACCCTAGCCCGAACCCTAACCGAAACACTTTCCCGAAGCCAGACCCTCACCCGTCCCCTAATCCTAAACCGTACGCTAACACTAACCCACGCCCTCACACATACGCTGCCCCTAAAGCGTTGTCATACCCTCACGTGGACCCTTAACCGTCCCTGTCGCCTAAGCCTAACCCTAGACCGAACACTAACCCTAACCCTTACCCAAAGCCTGACCCTCACCCGTCCCCTAATCCTAACCCGTACACTAACACTAACACGTGCCCTCACACGTACGCTCCCCCTAAAGCGTTGTCGTACCCTCACCTGGACCCTAAACCGTCCCCGTCCCCTAACCTTAACCCTAGCCCAAACCCTAACCCTAACAGTTCCCCGAAACCTGACCCTCACCCGTCCCCTAATCCTAACCCGTACGCTAACACTAACCCGCTCCCTCACACGTACGCTCCCACTAAAGCGTTGTCGTACCCTCACCTGGACCCTAAACCGTCCCCGTCCCCTAACCTTAACCCTAGCCCAAACCCTAACCCTAACAGTTCCCCGAAACCTGACCCTCACCCGTCCCCTAATCCTAACCCGTACGCTAACACTAACCCGCTCCCTCACACGTACGCTCCCACTAAAGCGTTGTCGTACCCTCACCTGGACCCTAAACCGTCCCCGTCCCCTAACCCTAACCCCAGCCCGAACCCCAACCCTAAACCTTCCCAGAGCCTGACCCTCACCTGTCCCCTAATCCTAACCCGTACGCTAACACTAACCCACGCCCTCACACGTACGCCTCCCCTAAAGCGTTGTCATACCCTCACCTGGAACCTAAACCGTCCCCGTCCCCTAACCCTAACCCTAGCCCTAACCATAACCCTAACCCTTCTCCGAAGCCTGACCCTCACCCGTCCCCTAATCCTAACCCGTACGCTACACTAACCCGCGCCCTCACACGTAAGCTCCCCCTAAAGCATTGTCGTACCCTCACTTGGACCCTAAACCGTCCCCGTCCCCTAACCCTAACCCTAGCCCGAACCCTAACCCTAACCCTTCCATGAAGCCTGACCCTCACCCGTCCCCTAATCCTAACCCGTACGCTAACACTAACCCGCGCCCTCACACGTACGCTCCCCCTAAAGCGTTGTCGTACCCTCACCTTGACCCTAAACCGTCCCCGTCCCCTAACCCTAACCCTACCCCGAACCCTAACCGAAACCCTTTCCCGAAGCCAGACCCTCACCCATCCCCTAATGCTAAACCGTACGCTAACACTAATCCACGCCCTCACACGTACGCTGCCCCTAAAGCGTTGTCATACCCTCACCTGGACCCTTAACCGTCCCTGTCGCCTAACCCTAACCCTAGACCGAACACTACCCTTAACCCTTCACCGAAGCCTGACCCTCACCCGTCCCCTAATCCTAACCCGTACGCTAACACTAACCTGCACCCTCACACGTAAGCTCCCCCTAAAGCGTTGTCGTACCCTCACCTGGACCCTGAACCGTGCCCGTCCCCTAACCCTAACCCTAGCCCGAACACTAACCCTAACCCTTCCCCGAAGCCTGACCCTCACCCGTCCCCAATCCTAACCCGTACGCTAACACTAACCCACGCCCTCACATGTACACTCCCCCTAAAGCGTTACCGTACCCTCACCTGGACCCTAAAGCGTACCCGTCCCCTAACCCTAACCCTAGCCCGAACCCGAACCCTAACCCTTCCCCGAAGCCTGACACTCACACGTCCCCTAATCCTAACCCGTACGCTAACACTAACCCGCGCCCTCACACGTACGCTACCCCTAAAGCGTTGTCGTACCCTCAGCTGGACCCTAAACCGTCCCCGTCCCCTAACCCTAACCCTAGCCCGAACCCTAACCCTAACCCTTCCCCGAAGCCTGACCCTCACCCGTCCCCTAATCCTACACCGTACGCTAACACTAACCCGCGCCCTCACACATACGCTCCCCCTAAAGAGGTGTCGTACCCTCACCTGGACCCTAAGCCGTCCCTGTCCCCTAAACCTAACCCTAACCCTAGCCCGAACCCTAAACCTAACCCTTCTCCAAAGCCTAACTCTCAACCGTCCCCTAATACTAACCCGTACGCTAACATTAACCCGCACCCTCACACGTACGCTCCCCCTAAAGCGTTGTCGTACCCTCACCTGGACCCTAAACCGTCCCCGTCCCCTAACCCTAACCCCAGCCCGAACCCCAACCCTAAACCTTCCCAGAGCCTGACCCTCACCTGTCCCCTAATCCTAACCCGTACGCTAACACTAACCCACGCCCTCACACGTACGCCTCCCCTAAAGCGTTGTCATACCCTCACCTGGAACCTAAACCGTCCCCGTCCCCTAACCCTAACCCTAGCCCTAACCATAACCCTAACCCTTCTCCGAAGCCTGACCCTCACCCGTCCCCTAATCCTAACCCGTACGCTACACTAACCCGCGCCCTCACACGTAAGCTCCCCCTAAAGCATTGTCGTACCCTCACTTGGACCCTAAACCGTCCCCGTCCCCTAACCCTAACCCTAGCCCGAACCCTAACCCTAACCCTTCCATGAAGCCTGACCCTCACCCGTCCCCTAATCCTAACCCGTACGCTAACACTAACCCGCGCCCTCACACGTACGCTCCCCCTAAAGCGTTGTCGTACCCTCACCTTGACCCTAAACCGTCCCCGTCCCCTAACCCTAACCCTACCCCGAACCCTAACCGAAACCCTTTCCCGAAGCCAGACCCTCACCCATCCCCTAATGCTAAACCGTACGCTAACACTAATCCACGCCCTCACACGTACGCTGCCCCTAAAGCGTTGTCATACCCTCACCTGGACCCTTAACCGTCCCTGTCGCCTAACCCTAACCCTAGACCGAACACTACCCTTAACCCTTCACCGAAGCCTGACCCTCACCCGTCCCCTAATCCTAACCCGTACGCTAACACTAACCTGCACCCTCACACGTAAGCTCCCCCTAAAGCGTTGTCGTACCCTCACCTGGACCCTGAACCGTGCCCGTCCCCTAACCCTAACCCTAGCCCGAACACTAACCCTAACCCTTCCCCGAAGCCTGACCCTCACCCGTCCCCAATCCTAACCCGTACGCTAACACTAACCCACGCCCTCACATGTACACTCCCCCTAAAGCGTTACCGTACCCTCACCTGGACCCTAAAGCGTACCCGTCCCCTAACCCTAACCCTAGCCCGAACCCGAACCCTAACCCTTCCCCGAAGCCTGACACTCACACGTCCCCTAATCCTAACCCGTACGCTAACACTAACCCGCGCCCTCACACGTACGCTACCCCTAAAGCGTTGTCGTACCCTCAGCTGGACCCTAAACCGTCCCCGTCCCCTAACCCTAACCCTAGCCCGAACCCTAACCCTAACCCTTCCCCGAAGCCTGACCCTCACCCGTCCCCTAATCCTACACCGTACGCTAACACTAACCCGCGCCCTCACACATACGCTCCCCCTAAAGAGGTGTCGTACCCTCACCTGGACCCTAAGCCGTCCCTGTCCCCTAAACCTAACCCTAACCCTAGCCCGAACCCTAAACCTAACCCTTCTCCAAAGCCTAACTCTCAACCGTCCCCTAATACTAACCCGTACGCTAACATTAACCCGCACCCTCACACGTACGCTCCCCCTAAAGCGTTGTCGTACCCTCACCTGGACCCTAAACCGTCCCCGTCCCCGTCTCCTAACCCTTGCCCGAACACTAACCCTAACCCTTCCCCGAAGCCTGATCCTCACCCGTCCCCATATCCTAACTCGTACACTAACACTTACCCACGCCCTCACACGTATGCTCCCCCTAAAGCGTTGTCGTACACTCACCTGGACCCTAAACCGTCCCCGTCCCCTAACCCTAACCCTAGCCCGAACCCTAACCCTAACAGTTCCCCGAAGCCTGACCCTGACCCGTACCCTAATCCTAACCTGTACGATAACACTAACCCACGCCCTCACACGTACGTTCCCCCTAAATCGTTGTCGTACCCTCACCTGGACCCTAAACCGTCCCTGTCCCCTAACCCTAACCCTAGCCCAAACCCTAACCGAAACCCTTTCCCGAAGGCAGACCCTCACCCATCCCCTAATCCTAAACTTTACGCTAACACTAACCCGCGCCCTCACACGTACGCTCCCCCTAAAGCGTTGTCGTACCCTCACCTGGACCCTAAACCGTCCCTGTCCCCTAACCCTAACCCTAGCCCGAAGCCTAACCCTAATCCTTCCCCGAAGCCTGACACTCACCCGTCACCTAATCCTAACCCGTGCGCAAACACTAACCCGCGCCCTCACACGTACGCTCCCACTAAAGCGTTGTCGTACCCTCACCTGGACCCTAAACCGTCCCCGTCCCCTAACCCTAACCCTAGCCCGAACCTTAACCCTAACCCTTCCCCGAAGCCTGACGCTCACCCGTCCCCTAATCCTAACCCGTACGCTAACACTAACCCGCACCCTCACACGTACGCTCCCCCTAAAGCGTTGTCGTACCCTCACCTGGACCCTAAACCGTCCCTGTCCCCTAACCCTAATCCTTCCCCGAAGCCTGACACTCACCCGTCACCTAATCCTAACCCGTACGCTAACACTAACCTGCGCCCTCACACGTACGCTCCCACTAAAGCGTTGTCGTACCCTCAACTGGACCCTAAACCGTCCCCGTCCCCTAACCCTAACCCTAGCCCGAACCTTAACCCTAACCCTTCCCCGAAGCCTGACGCTCACCCGTCCCCTAATCCTAACCCGTACGCTAACACTAACCCGCACCCTCACACGTACGCTCCCCCTAAAGCGTTGTCGTAGCCTCACCTACACCCTAAACCGTCCCCTTCCCCTAACCCTAACCCTAGCCCGAACCCTAACCCTAACCCTTCCCTGAAGCCAGACCCTCACCCATCCCCTAATGCTAAACCGTACGCTAACACTAATCCACGCCCTCACACGTACGCTGCCCCTAAAGCGTTGTCATACCCTCACCTGGACCCTTAACCGTCCCTGTCGCCTAACCCTAACCCTAGACCGAACACTACCCTTAACCCTTCACCGAAGCCTGACCCTCACCCGTCCCCTAATCCTAACCCATACGCTAACACTAACCCGCGCCCTCACACGTACGCTCCCCCTAAAGCGTTGTCGTACCCTCACCTGGACCCTAAACCGTCCCCGTCTCCTAAACCTAACCCTAGCCCGAATCCTAACCCTAACCCTTCCCTGAAGCCTGACCCTCACCCGTGCCCTATTCCTAACGCGTACGCTAACACTAACCCGCGCCCTCACACGTACGCTCCCCCTAAAGCGTTGTCGTACCCTCACCTGGACCCTAAACCGTCCCGGTCCCATAACACTAACCCTAGCCCGAACACTAACCCTAACCTTTCCCTGAAGCCTGACCCTCACCCGTCCCCTAATCCTACACCGTACGCTAACACTAACCCGCGCCCTCACACGTACGCTCCCCCTAAAGAGGTGTCGTACCCTCACCTGGACCCTAAGCCGTCCCTGTCCCCTAAACCTAACCTTAACCCTAGCCCGAACCCTAAACCTAACCCTTCCCCAAAGCCTGACTCTCAAACGTCCCCTAATACTAACCCGTACGCTAACACTAACCCGCGCCCTCACACGTACGCTCCCCCTAAAGCATTGCCGTACCCTCACCTGGACCCTAAACCGTCCCCGTCCCCTAACCCTAACCCTAGCCCTAACCCTAATCCTAACGCTTCTCCGAAGCCTGACCCTCACCCGTCCCCTAATCCTAACCCGTACGCTAACACTAACCCGCACCCTCACACGTAAGCTCCCCCTAAAGCGTTGTCGTACCCTCACGTGGACCCTGAACCGTGCCCGTCCCCTAACCCTAACCCTAGCCCGAACACTAACCCTAACCCTTCCCCGAAGCCTGACCCTCACCCGTCCCCAATCCTAACCCGTACGCTAACACTAACCCACGCCCTCACATGTACACTCCCCCTAAAGCGTTACCGTACCCTCACCTGGACCCTAAAGCGTACCCGTCCCCTAACCCTAACCCTAGCCCGAACCCGAACCCTAACCCTTCCCCGAAGCCTGACACTCACACGTCCCCTAATCCTAACACGTACGCTAACACTAACCCGCGCCCTCACACGTACGCTACCCCTAAAGCGTTGTCGTACCCTCACCTGGACCCTAAACCGTCCCCGTCCCCTAACCCTAACCCTAGCCCGAACCCTAACCCTAACCCTTCCCCGAAGCCTGACCCTCACCCGTCCCCTAATCCTACACCGTACGCTAACACTAACCCGCGCCCTCACACATACGCTCCCCCTAAAGAGGTGTCGTACCCTCACCTGGACCCTAAGCCGTCCCTGTCCCCTAAACCTAACCCTAACCCTAGCCCGAACCCTAAACCTAACCCTTCTCCAAAGCCTAACTCTCAACCGTCCCCTAATACTAACCCGTACGCTAACATTAACCCGCACCCTCACACGTACGCTCCCCCTAAAGCGTTGTCGTACCCTCACCTGGACCCTAAACCGTCCCCGTCCCCTAACCCTAACCCTTGCCCGAACACTAACCCTAACCCTTCCCCGAAGCCTGATCCTCACCCGTCCCCATATCCTAACCCGTACACTAACACTTACCCACGCCCTCACACGTACGCTCCCCCTAAAGCGTTGTCGTACACTCACCTGGACCCTAAACCGTCCCCGTCCCCTAACCCTAACCCTAGCCCGAACCCTAACCCTAACAGTTCCCCGAAGCCTGACCCTGACCCGTCCCCTAATCCTAACCTGTACGATAACATTAACCCACGCCCTCACACGTACGTTCCCACTAAATCGTTGTCGTACCCTCACCTGGACCCTAAACGGTCCCTGTCCCCTAACCCTAACCCTAGCCCGAACCCTAACCGAAACCCTTTCCCGAAGGCAGACCCTCACCCATCCCCTAATCCTAAACTTTACGCTAACACTAACCCGCGCCCTCACACGTACGCTCCCCCTAAAGCGTTGTCGTACCCTCAACTGGACCCTAAACCGTCCCCGTCCCCTAACCCTAACCCTAGCCCGAACCTTAACCCTAACCCTTCCCCGAAGCCTGACGCTCACCCGTCCCCTAATCCTAACCCGTACACTAACACTAACCCGCGCCCTCACACGTACGCTCCCCCTAAAGCGTTGTCGTACCCTCACCTGGATCCTAAACCGTCCCCGTCCCCTAACCCACCCCTAGCCCGAATCCTAACCCTAAACCTTCCCCGATAACTGACCCTCACCCGTCCCCTAATCCTAAACCGTATGCTAACACTAACCCGCGCCCTCACACGTACGCGCCCCCTAAAGCGTTGTCGTACCCTCACCTGGACCCTAAACCGTCCCCGTCCCCTAACCCTAACCCTAGCCCGATCCCAAACCCTAACCCTTCCCCAAAGCCTGACCCTCACCCGTCCCCTAATCCTAACCCGTACGCTAACACTAACCCACGCCCTCACACGTACGTTCCCCCTAAAGCGTTGTCGTACCCTCACCTGGACCCTAAACCGTCCCTGTCCCCTAACCCTAACCCTAGCCCGAACCCTAACCCTAACACTTCCCCGAAGCCTGACACTCACCCGTCCCCTAATCCTAACCCGTACGCTAACACTAACCCGCGCCCTCACAGGTACGCTCCCCCTAAAGCGTTCTCATACCCTCACCTGGACCCTAAACCGTCCCCGTCCCCTAACACTAACCCGAGCCCGAACCCTAACCCTAACCCTTCCCCGAAGCCTGACCCTCACCCGTCCTCAAATCCTAACCCGTACGCTAACACTAACCCGCGCCCTCAAACGTCCGCTCCCCCTAGAGCGTTGTCGTACCCTGACCTGGACCCTAACCCGTCCCCGTCCCCTAACCCTAACCCTAGCCCGAAACCTAACCGTAACACTTCCCCGAAGCCTGACCCTCACCCGTCGCCTAATCCTAACCCGTACGCTAAAATTAACCCGCGCCCTCACACGTACGCTCCCCCTAAAGCGTTGTCGTACCCTCACCTGCACCCTGAACCGTTCCCGTCCCCTAACCCTAACCCTAGCCCGAACCTTAACCCTAACCCTTCCCCGAAGCCTGACCCTCACCCGTCCCCTAATCCTATCCCGTACACTAACACTTACCCGCGCCCTCACACGTACGCTCCCCCTAAAGCGTTGTCGTACACTCACCTGGACCCTAAACCGTCCCCGTCCCCTAACCCTAACCCTAGCCCGAACCCTAACCCTAACCCTTCCCCGAAGCCTGACCCTAACCCGTCCCCTAATCCTAACCCGTACGCTAACACTAACCCACGCCATCACACGTACGCTCCCCCTAAAGGGTTGTCGTAACCTCACCTGGACCCTAAACCGTCCCTGTCCCCTAACCCTAACCCTAGCCCGAACCCTAACCCTAACACTTCCCCGAAGCCTGACCCACACCCGTCCCCTAATCCTAACCTGTACGCTAACACTAACCCGCGCCCTCACACGTATGCTCACCCTAAAGCGTTTTCGCACCCTCACCTGGACCCTAAACCGTCCCCGTCCCCTAAACCTAACCCTAGCCCCAACCCTAACCCAAACCGTTCCCCGAAGCCTGACCCTCACACGTCCCCTAATCCTAGCCCGTACGTTGAAACTAACCAGCGCCCTCACACGTACGCTTCCCCTAAAGCGTTGTTGTACCCTCACCTGGATCCTAAACCGTCCCCGTCCCCTAACCCACCCCTAGCCCGAATCCTAACCCTAAACCTTCACCGATAACTGACCCTCACCTGTCCCCTAATCCTAACCCGTACGCTAACACTAACCCGTGCCCTCACACGTACGCGCCCCCTAAAGCGTTGTCGTACCCTCAACTGGACCCTAAACCGTCCCCGTCCCCTAACCCTAACCCTAGCCCGATCCCAAACCGTAACCCTTCCCCAAAGCCTGACCCTCACCCGTCCCCTAATCCTAACCCGTACGCTAACACTAACCCACGCCCTCACACGTACGTTCCCCCTAAAGTGTTGTCGTACCCTCACCTGGACCCTAAACCGTCCCCGTCCCCTAACCCTAACCCTAGCCCGAACCCTAACCCTAACCATTCCCCGAAGCCTGACCCTCACCCGTCCCCTAATCCTAACCCGTACGCTAACACTAACCCGCTCCCTCACACGTACGCTACACCTAAAGCGTTGTCGTACCCTCACCTACACCCTAAACCGTCCCCGTCCCCTAACCCTAACCCTAGCCCGAACCCTAACCCTTCCCCGAAGCCTGACCCTCACCCGTCCCCTAATCCTAACCCGTATGCTAACACTAACCCTCGCACTAACACGTACGCTCCCCGTAAAGCGTTGTCGTACCCTCAACTGGACCCTAAACCGTCCCCGTCCCCTAACCCTAATGGTAGCCCGAACCTAACCCTAACACTTCCCCGAAGCCTGACCCTCACCCGTCCCCTAATCCTAACCCGTACGCTAACACTAACCCGCGCCCTCACACGTATGCGCCCCCTAAAGCGTTGTCGTACCCTCACCAGGATCCTAAACCGTCCCCGTCCCTTAACCCTAAACCTAGCCCGAACCCTAACCCTAACCCTTCCCCGAAGCCTGACCCTCATCCGTCCTCTAATCCTAACCAGTACGCTACCACTAACCCGCGCTTTCACACGTACGCTCCCACTAAAGCGCTGTCGTATCCTCACCTGGACCCTAAACCGTGCCCGTCCCCTAACCCGAACCCAGCCCGAACCCTGACCCTAACCCTTCCCCGAAGCCTGACCCTCACCTGTCCCCTAATACTAACCCGTACGCGAACACTAACCCGCGCTCTCACACCTACGCTCCCCATAAAGCGTTGTCGTACCCTCACCTGGACCCTAAACCGTCCCCGTCCCCTAACCCTAACCCTAGACCAAACCCTAACCCTAACCCTTCCGCGAAGCCTGACCCTCACCTGTCCCGTAATCCTAACCCGTACACTAACACTAACCCACGCCCTCACATGTACGCTCCCCCTAAAGCGTTGTCGTACCCTCACCTGGACCCTAAACCGTCCCCATCCCCTAACCCTAACCCTAGCCCGAACACTAACCCTATACCTTCACCAAACCCAACCCTCACCCGTACCCTAATCCTAACCCGTACGCTAACACTAACGCGCGCCTCACACTTATGCTCCCCCTAAAGCGTTTTCACACCCTCACCTGGACCCTAAACCGTCCCCGTCCCCTAAACATAACCCTAGCCCCAACCCTAACCCTAACCGTTCCCCGAAGCCTGACCCTCACCCGTCCCCTAATCCTAGCCCGTACGTTGAAACTAACCAGCGCCCTCACACGTACGCTTCCCCTAAAGCGTTGTTGTACCCTCACCTGGACCCTAAACCGTCCCCGTCCCCTAACCCTAAGCCTAGCCCGAACCCTAATCCTAACCCTTCCCCAAAAACTGACCCTCACCCGTCCCCTAATTCTAACCCGTACGCTAACACTAACCCTCGCCCTCACAGGTACGCGCCCCCTAAAGCGTTGTCGTACCCTCACCTGGACCCTAAACCGTCCACGTCCCCTAACCCTAACCCTAGCCCGAACCCTAACCCTAACACTTCCCCGAAGCCTGACCCACACCCGTCCCCTAATCCTAACCTGTACGCTAACACTAACCTGCGCCCTCACACGTATGCTCACCCTAAAGCGTTTTCGCACCCTCATCTGGACCCTAAACCGTCCCCATCCCCTAAACCTAACCCTAGCCCCAACCCTAACCCAAACCGTTCCCCGAAGCCTGACCCTCACACGTCCCCTAATCCTAGCCCGTACGTTGAAACTAACCAGCGCCCTCACACGTACGCTTCCCCTAAAGCGTTGTTGTACCCTCACCTGGATCCTAAACCGTCCCCGTCCCCTAACCCACCCCTAGCCCGAATCCTAAACCTAAAACTTCCCCGATAACTGACCCTCACCTGTCCCCTAATCCTAACCCGTACGCTAACACTAACCCGCGCCCTCACACGTACTCGCCCCCTAAAGCGTTGTCGTACCCTCACCTGGACCCTAAACCGTCCCCGTCCCCTAACCCTAACCCTAGCCCGATCCCAAACCCTAACCCTTCCCCAAAGCCTGACCCTCACCCGTCCCCTAATCCTAACCCGTACGCTAACACTAACCCACGCCCTCACACGTACGTTCCCCCTAAAGTGTTGTCGTACCCTCAACTGGACCCTAAACCGTCCCCGTCCCCTAACCCTAACCCTAGCCCGAACCCTAACCCTAACCATTCCCCGAAGCCTGACCCTCACCCGTCCCCTAATCCTAACCCGTACGCTAACACTAACCCGCTCCCTCACACGTACGCTACACCTAAAGCGTTGTCGTACCCTCACCTACACCCTAAACCGTCCCCGTCCCCTAACCCTAACCCTAGCCCGAACCCTAACCCTTCCCCGAAGCCTGACCCTCACCCGTCCCCTAATCGTACACCGTACGCTAACACTAACCCGCGCCCTCACACGTACGCTCCCCCTAAAGAGGTGTCGTACCCTCACCTGGACCCTAAGCCGTCCCTGTCCCCTAAACCTAACCTTAACCCTAGCCCGAACCCTAAACCTAACCCTTCCCCAAAGCCTGACTCGCAACCGTCCCCTAATACTAACCCGTACGCTAACACTAACCCGCGCCCTCACACGTACGCTACCCCTAAAGCACTGTCGTACACTCACCATGACCCTAAACCTTCCCCGTTCCCTAACCCTAACCCTAGCCCGAACACTAACCCTAACCCTTCCCCGAAGCCTGACCCTCCCCCGTCCCATATTCCTAACCCGTAGGCTAAAGCTAACCCGCGCCCTCACATGTATGCTCCCCCTAAAGCATTGTCGTACCCTCACCTGGACCCTAAACCGTCCCCGTCCACTAACCCTAACCCTAGCCCGAACCCTAATCCTAACGCTTCTCCGAAGCCTGACCATCACCCGTCCCCTAATCCTACACCGTACGCTAACACTAACCCGCGCCCTCACACGTACGCTCCCCCTAAAGAGGTGTCGTACCCTCACCTGGACCCTAAGCCGTTCCTGTCCCCTAACCCTAACCCTAGCCCGAACCCTAACCCTAACACTTCCCCGAAGCCTGACCCTCACCCGTCCCCTAATCCTAACCTGTACGCTAACACTAACCCGCGCCCTCACACGTATGCTCACCCTAAAGCGTTTTCGCACCCTCACCTGGACCCTAAACCGTCCCCGTCCCCTAAACCTAACCCTAGCCCCAACCCTAACCCAAACCGTTCCCCGAAGCCTGACCCTCACACGTCCCCTAATCCTAGCCCGTACGTTGAAACTAACCAGCGCCCTCACACGTACCCTTCCCCTAAAGCGTTGTTGTACCCTCACCTGGATCCTAAACCGTCCCCGTCCCCTAACCCACCCCTAGCCCGAATCCTAACCCTAAACCTTCCCCGATAACTGACCCTCACCCGTCCCCTAATCCTAAACCGTATGCTAACACTAACCCGCGCCCTCACACGTACGCGCCCCCTAAAGCGTTGTCGTACCCTCACCTGGACCCTAAACCGTCCCCGTCCCCTAACCCTAACCCTAGCCCGATCCCAAACCCTAACCCTTCCCCAAAGCCTGACCCTCACCCGTCCCCTAATCCTAACCCGTACGCTAACACTAACCCACGCCCTCACACGTACGTTCCCCCTAAAGCGTTGTCGTACCCTCACCTGGACCCTAAACCGTCCCCGTCCCCTAACCCTAACCCTAGCCCGAACCCTAACCCTAACACTTCCCCGAAGCCTGACACTCACCCGTCCCCTAATCCTAACCCGTACGCTAACACTAACCCGCGCCCTCACAGGTACGCTCCCCCTAAAGCGTTCTCATACCCTCACCTGGACCCTAAACCGTCCCCGTCCCCTAACACTAACCCGAACCCGAACCCTAACCCTAACCCTTCCCCGAAGCCTGACCCTCACCCGTCCCCAAATCCTAACCCGTACGCTAACACTAACCCGCGCCCTCAAACGTACGCTCCCCCTAGAGCGTTGTCGTACCCTGACCTGGACCCTAACCCGTCCCCGCACCTAACCCTAACCCTAGCCCGAAACCTAACCGTAACACTTCCCCGAAGCCTGACCCTCACCCGTCGCCTAATCCTAACCCGTACGCTAAAATTAACCCGCGCCCTCACACGTACGCTCCCCCTAAAGCGTTGTCGTACCCTCACCTGCACCCTAAACCGTTCCCGTCCCCTAACCCTAACCCTAGCCCGAACCTTAACCCTAACCCTTCCCCGAAGCCTGACCCTCACCCGTCCCCTAATCCTATCCCGTACACTAACACTTACCCGCGCCCTCACACGTACGCTCCCCCTAAAGCGTTGTCGTACACTCACCTGGACCCTAAACCGTCCCCGTCCCCTAACCCTAACCCTAGCCCGAACCCTAACCCTAACCCTTCCCCGAAGCCTGACCCTAACCCGTCCCCTAATCCTAACCCGTACGCTAACACTAACCCACGCCATCACACGTACGCTCCCCCTAAAGGGTTGTCGTAACCTCACCTGGACCCTAAACCGTCCCTGTCCCCTAACCCTAACCCTAGCCCGAACCCTAACCCTAACACTTCCCCGAAGCCTGACCCACACCCGTCCCCTAATCCTAACCTGTACGCTAACACTAACCCGCGCCCTCACACGTATGCTCACCCTAAAGCGTTTTCGCACCCTCACCTGGACCCTAAACCGTCCCCGTCCCCTAAACCTAACCCTAGCCCCAACCCTAACCCAAACCGTTCCCCGAAGCCTGACCCTCACACGTCCCCTAATCCTAGCCCGTACGTTGAAACTAACCAGCGCCCTCACACGTACGCTTCCCCTAAAGCGTTGTTGTACCCTCACCTGGATCCTAAACCGTCCCCGTCCCCTAGCCCACCCCTAGCCCGAATCCTAACCCTAAACCTTCACCGATAACTGACCCTCACCTGTCCCCTAATCCTAACCCGTACGCTAACACTAACCCGCGCCCTCACACGTACGCGCCCCCTAAAGCGTTGTCGTACCCTCACCTGGACCCTAAACCGTCCCCGTCCCCTAACCCTAACCCTAGCCCGATCCCAAACCCTAACCCTTCCCCAAAGCCTGACCCTCACCCGTCCCCTAATCCTAACCCGTACGCTAACACTAACCCACGCCCTCACACGTACGTTCCCCCTAAAGTGTTGTCGTACCCTCAACTGGACCCTAAACCGTCCCCGTCCCCTAACCCTAACCCTAGCCCGAACCCTAACCCTAACCATTCCCCGAAACCTGACCCTCACCCGTCCCCTAATCCTAACCCGTACGCTAACACTAACCCGCTCCCTCACACGTACGCTACACCTAAAGCGTTGTCGTACCCTCACCTACACCCTAAACCGTCCCCGTCCCCTAACCCTAACCCTAGCCCGAACCCTAACCCTTCCCCGAAGCCTGACCCTCACCCGTCCCCTAATCCTAACCCGTATGCTAACACTAACCCTCGCACTAACACGTACGCTCCCCGTAAAGCGTTGTCGTACCCTCAACTGGACCCTAAACCGTCCCCGTCCCCTAACCCTAATGGTAGCCCGAATCTAACCTTAACACTTCCCCGAAGCCTGACCCTCACCCGTCCCCTAATCCTAACCCGTACGCTAACACTAACCCGCGCCCTCACACGTATGCGCCCCCTAAAGCGTTGTCGTACCCTCACCAGGATCCTAAACCGTCCCCGTCCCTTAACCCTAAACCTAGCCCGAACCCTAACCCTAACCCTTCCCCGAAGCCTGACCCTCATCCGTCCTCTAATCCTAACCAGTACGCTACCACTAACCCGCGCTTTCACACGTACGCTCCCACTAAAGCGCTGTCGTATCCTCACCTGGACCCTAAACCGTGCCCGTCCCCTAACCCGAACCCAGCCCGAACCCTGACCCTAACCCTTCCCCGAAGCCTGACCCTCACCTGTCCCCTAATACTAACCCGTACGCGAACACTAACCCGCGCTCTCACACCTACGCTCCCCATAAAGCGTTGTCGTACCCTCACCTGGACCCTAAACCGTCCCCGTCCCCTAACCCTAACCCTAGACCAAACCCTAACCCTAACCCTTCCGCGAAGCCTGACCCTCACCTGTCCCGTAATCCTAACCCGTACACTAACACTAACCCACGCCCTCACATGTACGCTCCCCCTAAAGCGTTGTCGTACCCTCACCTGGACCCTAAACCGTCCCCATCCCCTAACCCTAACCCTAGCCCGAACACTAACCCTATACCTTCACCAAAGCCAACCCTCACCCGTACCCTAATCCTAACCCGTACGCTAACACTAACGCGCGCCTCACACTTATGCTCCCCCTAAAGCGTTTTCACACCCTCACCTGGACCCTAAACCGTCCCCGTCCCCTAAACATAACCCTAGCCCCAACCCTAACCCTAACCGTTCCCCGAAGCCTGACCCTCACCCGTCCCCTAATCCTAGCCCGTACGTTGAAACTAACCAGCGCCCTCACACGTACGCTTCCCCTAAAGCGTTGTTGTACCCTCACCTGGACCCTAAACCGTCCCCGTCCCCTAACCCTAAGCCTAGCCCGAACCCTAATCCTAACCCTTCCCCAAAAACTGACCCTCACCCGTCCCCTAATTCTAACCCGTACGCTAACACTAACCCTCGCCCTCACAGGTACGCGCCCCCTAAAGCGTTGTCGTACCCTCACCTGGACCCTAAACCGTCCACGTCCCCTAACCCTAACCCTAGCCCGAACCCTAACCCTAACACTTCCCCGAAGCCTGACCCACACCCGTCCCCTAATCCTAACCTGTACGCTAACACTAACCCGCGCCCTCACACGTACGCTCCTACTAAAGCGTTGTCGTACCCTCACCTGGACCCTAAACCGTCCCCGTCCCCTAATCCTTACCCTAGCCCTAACCCTAACCCTAACCCTTCCCCGAAGCCTGACCCTCACCCGTCACCTTACCCTAAACGGTACGCTAACACTAACCCGCGCCCTCACACGTACGCTCCCCCAAAAGCATTGTTGTACCCTCACATGGACCCTAAAACGTCCCGTCCCCTAACCCTAATCCTAGCTCGAACCCTAACCCTAAACCTTCCCCGAAGCCTGAACCTTACCCGTCCCATAATCCTAACCCGTACGCTAACACTAACCTGCACCCTCACACGTAAGCTCCCCTTAAAGCGTTGTCCTACCCTCCCCTGGACCCTAAACCGTCCTCGTCCCCTAACCCTAACCCTAGCCCGAACCCTAACCCTAACCCTTCCCCGAAGCCTGACCTTCACCCGTCCCCTAATCGTAAACCGTACGCTAACACTAACCCGCGCCCTCACACGTACGCTCCCCGTAAAGCGTTGTGGTACCCTCACCTGGACCCTAAACCGTCCCCATCCCCTAACCCTAACCCTAGCCCGAACTCTAACCCTAACACTTCCCCGAAACCTGACACTCACCCGTCCCCTAATCGTAACCCGTACCCTACACTAACCTGCGCCCTCACACGTACGTTCCCCCTAAAGCATTGTCGTACCCTCACCTGGACCCTAAACCGTCCCCGTCCCCTAACCCTAACCCTAGCCCGAACCCTAACCCTAACCCTACCCGAAGCCTGACCCTCACCCGTCCCCTAATCCTAAACCGTACGCTAACACTAACCCACACCCTCACACGTATGCTACCCCTAAAGAAATGGCGTACCCTCACCTGGACCCTAAACCGTCCCCGTCCCCTAAACCTAACCCTAACCCTAGACCGAACCCTAAACCTATTCGTTCCCCAAAGCCTGACTCTCAACCGTCCCCTAATACTAACCCGTACGCTAACACTAACCCATGCCCTCACACGTACGCTCCCCCTAAAGCGTTGTCGTACACTCACCAGGACCCTAAACCGTCCCAGTCCCTAAACCTAACCCTAGCCCGAACCCTAACCCTAACCCTTCCCCGAAGCCTGACCCTCACCCGTCCCCTAATTCTAAACCATACGCTAACACTAACCCGCGCCCTCACATGTACGATCCCCCTGAAGCGTTGTCGTACCCTCACCTGGAGCCTAAGCCGTCCCCGTCCCCTAACCCTAACCCTATCCCGAAACCTAATCCTAACACTTCCCTAAAGCCTGACCCTCACCCGTCCCCTAATCCTAAACCGTACGCTAAAAATAACCCGCGCCCTCACACGTACGCTCCCCCTAAAGCGTTGTCGTACCCTCACCTGGACACTAAACCATCCCCGTCCCGTAAAACTAACCCTAGCCCGAACCCTAACCCTAACCCTTCCCCGAAGCCTGACCCTCACCCGTCCCCTAATCCTAACCGGTACGCTAACACTAACCCGCGCCCTCACACGTACGCTCCCCCTAAAGCGTTGTCGTACCCTCACCTGGACCCTAAACCGTCCCCGTCCCATAACCCTAACCCTAGCCCGAACCCTAACCCTAACCCTTCCCCGAAGCCTAACCCTCACCCGTCCCCTAATCCTAAACCATACGCTAACACTAACCAGCGCCCTCACACGCACGCTCCAGCTAAAGCATTTACGTACCCTCACCTGGACCCTAAACCGTCCCCGTCCCCTAACCCTAACCCTAGCCCGAACCCTAACCCTAACACTTCCCTGAATCCTGCCCTCACCTGTCCCCTAATACTAACGCGTACGCTAACACTAACACGCCCCCTCACACTTACGCTCCCCCTAAAGCGTTGTCGTACCCTCACCTGGACCCTAAACCGTCCCCGTCCCCTAACCCTAACCCTAGACCGAACCCTAACCCTAACCCTTCCCCGAAGCCTAACCCTCACCCGTCCCCTAATACTAACCCGTACGCTAACACTAACCCGCGCCCTCACACGTACGCTCCCCCAAAGTGCTGTCGTACCCTCACCAGGACCCTAAACCGTCACCGTCCCCTAAACTTAACCCTATCCCGAACCCTAACCCTAACCCTACCCCGAAGCCTGACCCTCACCCGTCCCATAATCCTAACCCGTACGCTAACACTAACCCGCGCCCTCACACGTACGCTACACCTAAAGCGTTATCATACCCTCACCTGGACCCTAAACCGTCCCTGTCCCCTAACCCTACCCTATCCCGAGCCCTAACCCTAACACTTCCCCAGAGCCTTATCCTCATCCGTCCCGTAATCCTAGCCCGTACGTTGAAACTAACCCGAGCCCTCACACGTACGCTCCCCGTAAAGCGTTGTCGTACCCTCACCTGGACCCTAAACCGTCCCCATCCCCAAACCCTAACCCTAGCCCGAACACTAACCCTATCCCTTCGCCGAAGCCTAACCCTCACCCGTCCCCTAATCCTAACCCGTACGCTAAAACTAACCCGCGCCTCACACGTATGCTCCCCCTAAAGCATTGTCGCACCCTCACCTGTACCCTAAACCGTCCCCATCCCCTAAACCTAACCCTAGCCCCAACCCTAACCCTAACAGTTCCCCGAAGCCTGACACTCACCCGTCCCCTAATCCTAACACGTACGCTAACACTAACCCGCGCCCTCACACGTACGCTCCCCCTAAAGCGTTGTCGTTCCCTCACCTGGACCCTAAACCTTCCCCGTCCCCTAACCCTAAACCTAGCCCGAACCCTAACCCTAAACCTTCCCCGAAGCCTGACCCTCACCAGTCCCCTAATCCTAACCTGTACGCTAACACTAACCCCCGCCCTCACACGTACGCTCCCCCTAAAGCGCTGTCGTATCCTCACCTGGACCCAAAACCGTGCCCGTCCCCTAAGCAGAACCCAGCCCGAACCCTGACCCTAACCCTTCCCCGAAGCCTGACCCTCACCTGTCCCCTAATCCTAACCCGTACGCGAACACTAACCCGCGGTCTCACACGTACGCTCCCCCTAAAGCGTTGTCGTACCCTCACCTTACGCTAAACCGTCCCCGTCCCGAACCCTAACCCTAGAACAAACCCTAACACTAACCCTTCCCTGAAGCCTGAACCTCACCTGTCCCATAATCCTAACCCGTACGCTAACACTAACGCGCGCCTCACACCTGTGCTCCCCCTAAAGCGTTTTCGCACCCTCACCTGGACCCTCAACCGTCCCCGTCCCCTAAACCTAACCCTAACACTAGCCCGAACACTAAACCTAACCCTTCCCCAAAGCCTGACTCTCAACCGTCCCCTAATACTAAACCGTAAGCTACCACTACCCCGCGCCCTCACACGTACGCTACACCTAAAGCGTTGTCGTACCCTCACCTGGACCCTAAACCGTCCCGGTCCCCTAACCCTAACCCTAGCCCGAACCCTAACACTAACACTTCCCCGAAGCCTGACCCTCACACTTCCCCTAATCCTAACCTGTACGCTAACACTAACCCGCGCCCTCACACGTACGCTCCCCCTAAAGCGTTGTCGTACCCTCACCTGGACCCTAAACCGTCCCCGTTCCCTAACCCTAACCCTAGCCCGAACCCTAACCATAACCCTTCCCCGAAGCCTGACCCTCACCCGTCCCCTAATCCTAACCCGTACGCTAACACTAACCCGCGCCCTCACACGTACGCTCCTCCTAAAGCGTTGTCGTACCCTCACCTGGACCCTAAACCGTCCCCGTCCCCTAACCCTAACCCTAGCCCGAACCGTAACCCTAACACTTCCCCGAAGCCTGATCCTCACCCGTCCCCTAATCCTAACCCGTACGCTAACACTATCCCGCGCCCTCACACGTACGCTCCCCCTAAAGCGTTTTCGCACCCTCACCTGGACCCTAAACCGTCCCCGTCCCCTAAACCTAACCCTAGCCCCAACCCTAACCCTAACCGTTCCCCAAAGCCTGACCCTCACACGTCCCCTAATCCTAGCCCGTACGTTGAAACTAACCAGCGCCCTCACACGTACGCTTCCCCTAAAGCGTTGTTGTACCCTAACCTGGATCCTAAACCGTCCCCGTCCCCTAACCCTAACCCTAGCCCGAATGCTAACCCTAAACCTTCCCCGATAACTGACCCTCACCTGTCCCCTAATCCTAACCCGTACGCTAACACTAACCCGCGCCCTCACACGTACGCGCCCCCTAAAGCGTTGTCGTACCCTCACCTGGACCCTAAACCGTCCCCGTCCCCTAACCCTAACCCTAGCCCGAACTTTAACCCTAACCCTTCCCTGAAGCCTGACCCTCACGCGTCCCCTAATCCTAACCCGTACGCTAACACTAACCCGCGCCCTCACACGTATGCTACACCTAAAGCGTTGTCGTACCCTCACCTACACCCTAAATCGTCCCCGTCCCCTAAACCTAACCCTAGCCCGAACCCTAACCCTTCCCCGAAGCCTGACCCTCACCGGTCCCCTAATCCTAACCCGTATGCTAACACTAACCCTCGCACTAACACGTACGCTCCCACTAAAGCGTTGTCGTACCCTCACCTGGACCCTAAACCGTCCCCGTCCCATAACCCTTACCCTAGCCCAAACCCTAACCCTAACACTTCCCGAAGCCTGACCCTCACCCGTCCCCTAATCCTAACCCGTACGCTAACACTATCCCACGCCCTCACACGTACGCTCCCCCTAAAGCGTTGTCGTACCCTCACCTGGACCCTAAACCGTCCCCGTCCCCTAACCCTAACCCTAGCCCGAACCCTAACCCTAACACTTCCCCGAAGCCTGACCCTCACCCGTCCCCTAATCCTAACCCGTACGCTAACACTAACCTGCGCCCTCACACGTACGCTCCCCCTAAAGTGTTGTCGTACCCTCACCTGGACCCTAAACCGTCCCCGTCCCCTAACACTAACCCGAGCCCGAACCCTAACCCTAACACTTCCCCGAAGCCTGACCCTCACCCGTCCCCAAATCCTAACCCGTACGCTAACACTAACCCGCGCCCTCAAACGTACGCTCCCCCTAGAGCGTTGTCGTACCCTCACCTGGACCCTAACCCGTCCCCGTCCCCTAACCCTAACCCTAGCCCGAAACCTAACCCTAACACTTCCCCGAAGCCTGACCCTCACCCGTCGCCTAATCCTAACCCGTACGCTAACATTAACCCGCGCCCTCACACGTACGCTCCCCCTAAAGCGTTGTCGTACCCTCACCTGCACCCTAAACCGTTCCCGTCCCCTAACCCTAACCTTTGCCCGAACACTAACCCTAACCCTTCCCCGAAGCCTGACCCTCACCCGTCCCCTAATCCTATCCCGTACACTAACACTTACCCGCGCCCTCACACGTACGCTCCCCATAAAGCGTTGTCGTACACTCACCTGGACCCTAAACTGTCCCCGTCCCCTAACCCTAACCCTAGCCCGAACCCTAACCCTAACCCTTCCCCGAAGCCTGACCCTGACCCGTCCCCTAATCCTAACCCATACGCTAACACTAACCCATGCCATCACACGTACGCTCCCCCTAAAGGGTTGTCGTAACCTCACCTGGACCCTAAACCGTCCCTGTCCCCTAACACTAACCCTAGCCCGAACCCTAACCCTAACACTTCCCCGAAGCCTGACCCTCACCCGTCCCCTAATCCTAACCTGTACGCTAACACTAACCCGCGCCCTCACACGTATGCTCACCCTAAAGCGTTTTCGCACCCTCACCTGGACCCTAAACCGTCCCCATCCCCTAAACCTAACCCTAGCCCCAACCCTAACCCAAACCGTTCCCCGAAGCCTGACCCTCACCCGTCCCCTAATGCTAACCCGTACGCTAACACTAACCCGCGCCCTCACACGTACGCTCCCCCTAAAGCGTTGTCGTACCCTCAACTGGACCCTAAACTGTCCCCGTCCCATAACACTAACCCTAGCCCGAACCCTAACCCTAACCCTTCCCCGAAGCCTGACCCTCACCCGTCCCGTAATCCTAACCCGTACACTAACACTAACCCGCGCCCTCACACGTACGCTCCCCCTAAATCGTTGTTGTACCCTCACCTGGACCCTAAACCGTCCCCGTCCCCTAACCCTAAAACTAGCCCGAACCCTAACCGAAACCCTTCCCCGAAGCCAGACCCTCACCCGTCCCCTAATCCTAATCCGTACGCTTACACTAACCCGCGCCCTCACACGTACGCTCCCCGTAAAGTGTTGTCGTACCCTCACCTGGACCCTAAACCGTCCCCGTCCCCTAAACCTAACCCTCACCCTAGCCCGAACCCTAAACCTAATCCTTCCCCGAAGCCTGACTCTCAACCATCCCCTAATACTAACCCGTACGCTAACACTAACCCGCGCCCTCACACGTACGCTCCCCCTAAAGCGTTGTCGTACCCTCACCTGGACCCTAAACCGTCCCCGTCTCCTAAACCTAACCCTAGCCCGAACCCTAACCCTAACCCTTCCCTGAAGCCTGACACTCACCCGTGCCCTATTCCTAACCCGTACGCTAAATCTAACCCGCGCCCTCACACGTACGCTCCCCCTAAAGCGTTGTCGTACCCTCACCTGGACCCTAAACCGTCCCGGTCCCATAACACTAACCCTAGCCCGAACCCTAACCCTAACCCTTCCCCGAAGCCTGACCCTCACCCGTCCCCTATTCCTACCCGTACGCTAACACTAACCTGCGCCCTAACACGTACGCTCCCCCTAAAGCGTTGTCGTACCCTCACCTGGACCATAAACCGTCCCCGTCCCCGAACACTAACCCTAACCCGAACCCCAACCCTAACACTTCCGCAAAGCCTGATCCTCACCCGTCCCCTAATCCTAAACCGTACGCTAATACTAATCCGCGCCCTCACATGTACGCTCCCTCTAAAGCGTTGTTGTACCCTCACCTGGACCCTAAACCGTGCTCATCCCCTAACCCTAACCCTAGCCCGAACCCTAACCCTAACCCTTCCCCGAAGCCTGACCCTGACCCGTCCCCAATCCTAACCCGTACGCTAACACTAACCCACGCCATCACACGTACGCTCCCCCTAAAGCGTTACCGTACCCTCACCTGGACCCTAAACCGTCCCCATCCCCTAACCCTAACCCTAGCCCGATCCGGAACCCTAACCCTTCCCCGAAGCCTGACCCTCACCCGTCACCTAATCCTAACCCGTACGCTAACACTAACCCGCGCCCTCTCACGTACGCTCCCCCTAAACCGTTGTCGTACCCTCACCTGGACCCTAAACCGTCCCCGTCACCTAACCCTATCCCTAGCCCGAACCCTAACCCTAACCCTTCCCCGAAGCCTGACACTCACCCGTCCCCTAATCGTACACCGTACGCTAACACTAACCCGCGCCCTCACACGTACGCTCCCCCTAAAGAGGTGTCGTACCCTCACCTGGACCCTAAGCCGTCCCTGTCCCCTAAACTTAACCTTAACCCTAGCCCGAACCCTAAACCTAACCCTTCCCCAAAGCCTGACTCGCAACCGTCCCCTAATACTAACCCGTACGCTAACACTAACCCGCGCCCTCACACGTACTCTACCCCTAAAGCATTGTCGTACCCTCACCTGGACCCTAAACCTTCCCCGTTCCCTAACCCTAACCCTAGCCCGAACCCTAACTCTAACACTTCCCCGAAGCCTGACCTTCACCCGTCGCCTAATCCTAATCCGTACGCTAACGCTAACCCGCGCCCTCACACGTACGCTCCACCTAAAGTGCTGTCATACCCTCATCTGGACCCTAAACTGTCCCCGTCCCCTAACACTAACCCTAGCCCGAACCCTAACCCTAACCCTTCCCCGAAGCCTGACCCTCACACGTCCCCTAATCCTAACACATACACTAACGCTAACCCGCGCCCTCACATGTACGCTCCCCCTAAAGCGTTGTCATACCCTCACCTGGACCCTAAACCGTCCCCGTCCCCTAACACTAACACTAGCCGGAACCCTAACCCTAACACTTCCCCAAAGCCTGACCCTCACCCGTCCCCTAATCCTAACCCGTACACTAACACTAACCCGCGCTCTCACACGTACGCTCCCCCTAAAGCGTTGTCGTACCCTCACCTGGACCCTCAACCGTCCCCGTCCCCTAAACCTAACCCTAACACTAGCCCGAACACTAAACCTAACCCTTCCCCAAAGCCTGACTCTCAACCGTCCCCTAATACTAAACCGTAAGCTAACACTACCCCGCGCCCTCACACGTACGCTACACCTAAAGCGTTGTCGTACCCTCACCTGGACCCTAAACCGTCCCGGTCCCCTAACCCTAACCCTAGCCCGAACCCTAACACTAACACTTCCCCGAAGCCTGACCCTCACACTTCCCCTAATCCTAACCTGTACGCTAACACTAACCCGCGCCCTCACACGTACGCTCCCCCTAAAGCGTTGTCGTACCCTCACCTGGACCCTAAACCGTCCCCGTTCCCTAACCCTAACCCTAGCCCGAACCCTAACCATAACCCTTCCCCGAAGCCTGACCCTCACCCGTCCCCTAATCCTAACCCGTACGCTAACACTAACCCGCGCCCTCACACGTACGCTCCTCCTAAAGCGTTGTCGTACCCTCACCTGGACCCTAAACCGTCCCCGTCCCCTAACCCTAACCCTAGCCCGAACCGTAACCCTAACACTTCCCCGAAGCCTGATCCTCACCCGTCCCCTAATCCTAACCCGTACGCTAACACTATCCCGCGCCCTCACACGTACGCTCCCCCTAAAGCGTTTTCGCACCCTCACCTGGACCCTAAACCGTCCCCGTCCCCTAAACCTAACCCTAGCCCCAACCCTAACCCTAACCGTTCCCCAAAGCCTGACCCTCACACGTCCCCTAATCCTAGCCCGTACGTTGAAACTAACCAGCGCCCTCACACGTACGCTTCCCCTAAAGCGTTGTTGTACCCTAACCTGGATCCTAAACCGTCCCCGTCCCCTAACCCTAACCCTAGCCCGAATGCTAACCCTAAACCTTCCCCGATAACTGACCCTCACCTGTCCCCTAATCCTAACCCGTACGCTAACACTAACCCGCGCCCTCACACGTACGCGCCCCCTAAAGCGTTGTCGTACCCTCACCTGGACCCTAAACCGTCCCCGTCCCCTAACCCTAACCCTAGCCCGAACTTTAACCCTAACCCTTCCCTGAAGCCTGACCCTCACGCGTCCCCTAATCCTAACCCGTACGCTAACACTAACCCGCGCCCTCACACGTATGCTACACCTAAAGCGTTGTCGTACCCTCACCTACACCCTAAATCGTCCCCGTCCCCTAAACCTAACCCTAGCCCGAACCCTAACCCTTCCCCGAAGCCTGACCCTCACCGGTCCCCTAATCCTAACCCGTATGCTAACACTAACCCTCGCACTAACACGTACGCTCCCACTAAAGCGTTGTCGTACCCTCACCTGGACCCTAAACCGTCCCCGTCCCATAACCCTTACCCTAGCCCAAACCCTAACCCTAACACTTCCCGAAGCCTGACCCTCACCCGTCCCCTAATCCTAACCCGTACGCTAACACTATCCCACGCCCTCACACGTACGCTCCCCCTAAAGCGTTGTCGTACCCTCACCTGGACCCTAAACCGTCCCCGTCCCCTAACCCTAACCCTAGCCCGAACCCTAACCCTAACACTTCCCCGAAGCCTGACCCTCACCCGTCCCCTAATCCTAACCCGTACGCTAACACTAACCTGCGCCCTCACACGTACGCTCCCCCTAAAGTGTTGTCGTACCCTCACCTGGACCCTAAACCGTCCCCGTCCCCTAACACTAACCCGAGCCCGAACCCTAACCCTAACACTTCCCCGAAGCCTGACCCTCACCCGTCCCCAAATCCTAACCCGTACGCTAACACTAACCCGCGCCCTCAAACGTACGCTCCCCCTAGAGCGTTGTCGTACCCTCACCTGGACCCTAACCCGTCCCCGTCCCCTAACCCTAACCCTAGCCCGAAACCTAACCCTAACACTTCCCCGAAGCCTGACCCTCACCCGTCGCCTAATCCTAACCCGTACGCTAACATTAACCCGCGCCCTCACACGTACGCTCCCCCTAAAGCGTTGTCGTACCCTCACCTGCACCCTAAACCGTTTCCGTCCCCTAACCCTAACCTTTGCCCGAACACTAACCCTAACCCTTCCCCGAAGCCTGACCCTCACCCGTCCCCTAATCCTATCCCGTACACTAACACTTACCCGCGCCCTCACACGTACGCTCCCCATAAAGCGTTGTCGTACACTCGCCTGGACCCTAAACTGTCCCCGTCCCCTAACCCTAACCCTAGCCCGAACCCTAACCCTAACCCTTCCCCGAAGCCTGACCCTGACCCGTCCCCTAATCCTAACCCATACGCTAACACTAACCCATGCCATCACACGTACGCTCCCCCTAAAGGGTTGTCGTAACCTCACCTGGACCCTAAACCGTCCCTGTCCCCTAACACTAACCCTAGCCCGAACCCTAACCCTAACACTTCCCCGAAGCCTGACCCTCACCCGTCCCCTAATCCTAACCTGTACGCTAACACTAACCCGCGCCCTCACACGTATGCTCACCCTAAAGCGTTTTCGCACCCTCACCTGGACCCTAAACCGTCCCCATCCCCTAAACCTAACCCTAGCCCCAACCCTAACCCAAACCGTTCCCCGAAGCCTGACCCTCACCCGTCCCCTAATGCTAACCCGTACGCTAACACTAACCCGCGCCCTCACACGTACGCTCCCCCTAAAGCGTTGTCGTACCCTCAACTGGACCCTAAACTGTCCCCGTCCCATAACACTAACCCTAGCCCGAACCCTAACCCTAACCCTTCCCCGAAGCCTGACCCTCACCCGTCCCGTAATCCTAACCCGTACACTAACACTAACCCGCGCCCTCACACGTACGCTCCCCCTAAATCGTTGTTGTACCCTCACCTGGACCCTAAACCGTCCCCGTCCCCTAACCCTAAAACTAGCCCGAACCCTAACCGAAACCCTTCCCCGAAGCCAGACCCTCACCCGTCCCCTAATCCTAATCCGTACGCTTACACTAACCCGCGCCCTCACACGTACGCTCCCCGTAAAGTGTTGTCGTACCCTCACCTGGACCCTAAACCGTCCCCGTCCCCTAAACCTAACCCTCACCCTAGCCCGAACCCTAAACCTAATCCTTCCCCGAAGCCTGACTCTCAACCATCCCCTAATACTAACCCGTACGCTAACACTAACCCGCGCCCTCACACGTACGCTCCCCCTAAAGCGTTGTCGTACCCTCACCTGGACCCTAAACCGTCCCCGTCTCCTAAACCTAACCCTAGCCCGAACCCTAACCCTAACCCTTCCCTGAAGCCTGACACTCACCCGTGCCCTATTCCTAACCCGTACGCTAAATCTAACCCGCGCCCTCACACGTACGCTCCCCCTAAAGCGTTGTCGTACCCTCACCTGGACCCTAAACCGTCCCGGTCCCATAACACTAACCCTAGCCCGAACCCTAACCCTAACCCTTCCCCGAAGCCTGACCCTCACCCGTCCCCTATTCCTACCCGTACGCTAACACTAACCTGCGCCCTAACACGTACGCTCCCCCTAAAGCGTTGTCGTACCCTCACCTGGACCATAAACCGTCCCCGTCCCCGAACACTAACCCTAACCCGAACCCCAACCCTAACACTTCCGCAAAGCCTGATCCTCACCCGTCCCCTAATCCTAAACCGTACGCTAATACTAATCCGCGCCCTCACATGTACGCTCCCTCTAAAGCGTTGTTGTACCCTCACCTGGACCCTAAACCGTGCTCATCCCCTAACCCTAACCCTAGCCCGAACCCTAACCCTAACCCTTCCCCGAAGCCTGACCCTGACCCGTCCCCAATCCTAACCCGTACGCTAACACTAACCCACGCCATCACACGTACGCTCCCCCTAAAGCGTTACCGTACCCTCACCTGGACCCTAAACCGTCCCCATCCCCTAACCCTAACCCTAGCCCGATCCGGAACCCTAACCCTTCCCCGAAGCCTGACCCTCACCCGTCACCTAATCCTAACCCGTACGCTAACACTAACCCGCGCCCTCTCACGTACGCTCCCCCTAAACCGTTGTCGTACCCTCACCTGGACCCTAAACCGTCCCCGTCACCTAACCCTATCCCTAGCCCGAACCCTAACCCTAACCCTTCCCCGAAGCCTGACACTCACCCGTCCCCTAATCGTACACCGTACGCTAACACTAACCCGCGCCCTCACACGTACGCTCCCCCTAAAGAGGTGTCGTACCCTCACCTGGACCCTAAGCCGTCCCTGTCCCCTAAACTTAACCTTAACCCTAGCCCGAACCCTAAACCTAACCCTTCCCCAAAGCCTGACTCGCAACCGTCCCCTAATACTAACCCGTACGCTAACACTAACCCGCGCCCTCACACGTACTCTACCCCTAAAGCATTGTCGTACCCTCACCTGGACCCTAAACCTTCCCCGTTCCCTAACCCTAACCCTAGCCCGAACCCTAACTCTAACACTTCCCCGAAGCCTGACCTTCACCCGTCGCCTAATCCTAATCCGTACGCTAACGCTAACCCGCGCCCTCACACGTACGCTCCACCTAAAGTGCTGTCATACCCTCATCTGGACCCTAAACTGTCCCCGTCCCCTAACACTAACCCTAGCCCGAACCCTAACCCTAACCCTTCCCCGAAGCCTGACCCTCACACGTCCCCTAATCCTAACACATACACTAACGCTAACCCGCGCCCTCACATGTACGCTCCCCCTAAAGCGTTGTCATACCCTCACCTGGACCCTAAACCGTCCCCGTCCCCTAACACTAACACTAGCCGGAACCCTAACCCTAACACTTCCCCAAAGCCTGACCCTCACCCGTCCCCTAATCCTAACCCGTACACTAACACTAACCCGCGCTCTCACACGTACGCTCCCCCTAAAGCGTTGTCGTACCCTCACCTGGACCCTAAACCGTCCCCGTCCCCTAACCCTAACCCTAGCCCGAACCATAATCCTAACGCTTCTCCGAAGCCTGACCCTCACCCGTCCCCTAATCCTAACCCGTACGCTAACACTAACACGCGCCTTCACACGTACGCTCCCCCTAAATCGTTGTCGTACCCTCACCTGGACCCTAAACCGTCCCTGTCCCCTAACCCTAACCCTAGCCCGAACCCTAACCGAAACACTTTCCCGAAGGCAGACCCTCACCCGTACCCTAATCCTAACCCGTACGCTAACACTAACCCGCACCCTCACACGTACGCTCCCCCTAAAGCGTTGTCGTACCCTCACCTGGACCCTAAACCGTCCCCGTCCCCTAACCCTAACCCTAGCCCGAACCTTAACCCTAACCCTTCCCCGAAGCCTGACGCTCACCCGTCCCCTAAACCTAACCCGTACGCTAACACTAACCCGCACCCTCACACGTACGCTCCCCCTAAAACGTTGTCGTAGCCTCACCTACACCCTAAACCGTCCCCATCCCCTATCCCTAACCCTAGCCCGAACCCTAACCCTAACCCTTCCTCGATGCCTAACACACACGCGTCCCCTAATGCTAACACGGACGCTAACACTAACCCGCGCCCTCACACGTACGCTCCCCCTAAAGCGTTCTCGTACCCTCACCTGGACCCTAAAACGTCCCTGTCCCCTTACCCTTACTCTAGCCCGAACCCTAACCCTAACCCTTCCCCGAAGCCTGACCCTCACCAGTCCCCTAACCCTAACACGTACGCGAACACTAACCCACGCCCTCACACGTACGCTCCCCCTAAAGCGTTGTCGTACCGACAACTGGACCCCAAACCGTCCCCGTCCCCTAACCCTAACCCTAGCCCGAACCATAACCCTAACCCTTCCCCGAAGCCTGACCCTCACCCGTCCCCTAATCCTAACCCGTACGCTAACACTAACCCACGCCCTCACACGTACCCTCCCCCTAAAGCGTTGTCGTACCCTCACCTGGACCCTAAACCGTCCCCGTCCACTAACCCTAACCCTAGCCCGAACCCTAACTCTAACGCTTCCCCGAAGCCAGACCCTCACCCGTCCCCTAATCCTAAACCGTACGCTAACACTAACCCGCGCCCTCACATGTACGCTCCCCCTAAAGCGTTGTCGTACCCTCACCTGTACCCTAAGCCGTCTCTATCCCCTAACCCTAACCCTATCCCGAACCCTATTCCAAACCCTTCCCCAAAGCCTGACCCTCATCCGTCACCTAATCCTACCCGGTACGCTAACACTAACCCGCGCCCTCACTTTTACGCTCCCCCTAAAGCGTTGTCGTACACTCACCTGGACCCTAAACCGTCCCCGTCCCCTAAACCTAACCCTAACCCTAGCCCGAACCCTAAACCTAACACTTCCCCGAAACCTGACCCTCACCCTTCCCCTAATCCTAACTCGTACGCTAACACTAACCCGCGCCCTCTCACGTACGCTCCCCCTAAAGCGTTGTCGTACCCTCACCTGGAACCTAAACCGTCCCCATCCCCTAACCCTAACCCTAGCCCGAACCCTAACCCTAACCCTTCCCAGAAGCCTGACCCTCACCTGTCCCCTAATCCTAACCCGTACGCTAACACTAACCCATGCCCTCACACGTACGCTCCCCCTAAAGCGTTGTCGTACACTCACCAGGACCCTAAACCATCCCAGTTCCTAAACCTAACCCTAGCCCGAACACTAACCCTAACACTTCCCCGAAGCCTGACCCTCACCCGTCCCCTAATCCTAAACCGTACGCTAACACTAACCCGCGCCCTCACATGTACGATCCCCATAAAGCGTTGTCGTACCCTCACCTGGAGCCTAAGCCGTCCCCGTTCCCTAACCCTAACCCTATCCCGAACCCTAATCCTAACACTTCCCTAAAGCCTGACCCTCATCCGTCCCCTAATCCTATACTTTACGCTAACACTAACCCGCGCCCTCACACGTACGCTCCAACTAAAGCGTTGTCGTACCCTCACCTGGACCCTAAAACGTCCCCGTCCCCTTACCCTTACACTAGCCCGAACCCTAACCCTAACCCTTCCCCGAAGCCTGACCCTCACCCGTCCCCTAACCCTAACACGTACGCTAACACTAACCCACGCCCTCACACGTACGCTCCCCCTAAAGCGTTGTCGTACCCTCAACTGGACCCCAAACCGTCCCCGTCCCCTAACCCTAACCCTAGCCCGAACCATAACCCTAACCCTTCCCCGAAGCCTGACCCTCACCCGTCCCCTAATCCTAACCCGTACGCTAACACTAACCCGCTCCCTCACACGTACGCTCCCCCTAAAGCGTTGTCGTACCCTCACCTGGACCCTAAACCGTCCCCGTGCCCTAACCCTAACCCTAGCCAGAACGCTAACCCTAACCCTTCCCCGAAGCCTGACCCTCACCCGTCCCCTAATCCTAACCCGTACGCTACACTAACCCGCGCCCTCACACGTACGCTCCCCCTAAAGCGTTGTCGTACCCTCACCTGGACCCTAAACCTTCCCCATCCCCTAACCCTAACCCTAGCCCGAAGTCTAACCCTAACCGTTCCCCGAAGCCTGACCCTCACCCGTCCCCTAATCCTAACCAGTACGCTAACGCTAACCCGCGCCTTCACACGTACGCTCCCCCTAAAGCGTTGTCGTAGCCTCACCTGGACCCTAAACCATCCCCGTCCCCTAACCCTAAACCTAGCTCGAACTCTAACCCTAACCCTTCCCCGAAGCCTGACCCTCACACGTCCCCTAATCCTAACCCGTACGCTAACACTAACCCACGCCTTCACACGTACTCTCCCCCTAAAGTGTTGTCGTACCCTCACCTGGACCCTAAACCGTCCCCGTCCCCTAACCCTAACCCTAGCCCAAACCCTAACCCTAACCCTTCCCCGAAGCTTGACCCTCACCCGTCCCATAATCCTAAACCGTACGCTAACACTAACCCGCGCCCTCAAACGTACGCTCCCTCTAAAGTGTTGTCGTACCCTCAACTGGACCCTAAACCGTCCTCGTCCCCTAACCCTAACCCTAGCCCGAACCCGAACCCTAACACTTCCCCGAAGCCAGACCCTCACCCGTCCCCTCATCCTAACCCGTACGCTAACACTAACCCGTGCCCTCACACATACGCTCCACCTAAAGCGTTTTCGTACCCTCACCTGGACCCTAAACCGTCCCCGTCCCCTAACCCTAACCCTAGCCCCAACCCTAACCCTAACACTTCCCCGAAGCCTGACCCTCACCTGTCCCCTAATCCTAACCCGTACGCTAACACTAACCCACGCCCTCACACGTACGCCTCCCGTAAAGCGTTGTCATACCCTCACCTGGACCCTAAACCGTCCCCGTCCCCTAACCCGAACCCTAGCCCTAACCCTAACCCTAACCCTTCTCCGAAGCCTGACACTCACCCGTCCCCTAATCGTAAACCGTACGCTAACACTAACCCGCGCCCTCACACGTACGCTCCCCCTAAAGTGTTGTCGTACTCTCACCTGGACCATAAACCGTCCCCGTCCCCTAACCCTAACCGTAGCCCGAACCCTAACCCTAACCCTTCCCCGAATCCTGACCCTCACCCGTCCCCTAATCCTAACCCGTACGCTACACTAACCCGCGCCCTCACACGTAAGCTCCCCCTAAAGCATTGTCGTACCCTCACCTGGACCCTAAACCGTCCCCGTCCCCTAACCCTAACCCTAGCCCGAACCCTAAGCCTAACCCTACCCAAAGCCTGACCCTCACCCGTCCCCTAATCCTAAACCGTACGCTAACACTAACCCACGCACTCACACGTACGCTCCCCCTAAAGCGTTGTGGTACCTTCACCTGGACGCTAAGCCGTCCCTGTCCCCTAACCCTAACCCTATCCCGAACCCTTATCCTAACCCTTCCCCAAAGCCTGACCCTCATCCGTCCCCTAATCCTACCCGTTAGGCTAACACTAACCCGCGCCCTCACACGTATGCTACCCCTAAAGCGTTGTCGTACCCTCACCTGCACCCTAAACCGTCCCCGTCCCCTAACCCTAACCCTAGCCCGAACCCCAACCCTAAACCTTCCCAGAGCCTGACCCTCACCCGTCCCATAATCGTAACCCGTACACTAACACTAACCCGCGCCCTCACACGTACGCTCACACTAAAGCGTTGTCGTACCCTCACCTGGACCCTAAATCGTCCTCGTCTTCTAACCCTAACCCTCTCCCGAAACCTAACCCTAACCCTTCCCCGAAACCTGACCCTCACCCGTCACATAATCCTAACACATATGCTAACACTAACCCACGCCCTCACACGTACGCTCCCCCTGAAGCGTTGTCGTACCCTCAATGGGACCCTAAACTGTCCCCGTCCCCTAACCCTAACCCTAGCCCGAACCCTAACCGTATTCCTTCCCCGAAGCCTGACCCTCACCCGTCCCCTAATCCTAACCCGTACGCTAACACTAACCCACGCCCTCACACGTACGCTCACACTAAAGCGTTGTCGTACCCTCACCTGGACCCTAAGCCGTCCCTGTCCCCTAAACTTAACCTTAACCCTAGCCCGAACCCTAAACCTAACCCTTCCCCAAAGCCTGACTCGCAACCGTCCCCTAATACTAACCCGTACGCTAACACTAACCCGCGCCCTCACACGTACTCTACCCCTAAAGCATTGTCGTACCCTCACCTGGACCCTAAACCTTCCCCGTTCCCTAACCCTAACCCTAGCCCGAACCCTAACTCTAACACTTCCCCGAAGCCTGACCTTCACCCGTCGCCTAATCCTAATCCGTACGCTAACGCTAACCCGCGCCCTCACACGTACGCTCCACCTAAAGTGCTGTCATACCCTCATCTGGACCCTAAACTGTCCCCGTCCCCTAACACTAACCCTAGCCCGAACCCTAACCCTAACCCTTCCCCGAAGCCTGACCCTCACACGTCCCCTAATCCTAACACATACACTAACGCTAACCCGCGCCCTCACATGTACGCTCCCCCTAAAGCGTTGTCATACCCTCACCTGGACCCTAAACCGTCCCCGTCCCCTAACACTAACACTAGCCGGAACCCTAACCCTAACACTTCCCCAAAGCCTGACCCTCACCCGTCCCCTAATCCTAACCCGTACACTAACACTAACCCGCGCTCTCACACGTACGCTCCCCCTAAAGCGTTGTCGTACCCTCACCTGGACCCTAAACCGTCCCCGTCCCCTAACCCTAACCCTAGCCCGAACCATAATCCTAACGCTTCTCCGAAGCCTGACCCTCACCCGTCCCCTAATCCTAACCCGTACGCTAACACTAACACGCGCCTTCACACGTACGCTCCCCCTAAATCGTTGTCGTACCCTCACCTGGACCCTAAACCGTCCCTGTCCCCTAACCCTAACCCTAGCCCGAACCCTAACCGAAACACTTTCCCGAAGGCAGACCCTCACCCGTACCCTAATCCTAACCCGTACGCTAACACTAACCCGCACCCTCACACGTACGCTCCCCCTAAAGCGTTGTCGTACCCTCACCTGGACCCTAAACCGTCCCCGTCCCCTAACCCTAACCCTAGCCCGAACCTTAACCCTAACCCTTCCCCGAAGCCTGACGCTCACCCGTCCCCTAAACCTAACCCGTACGCTAACACTAACCCGCACCCTCACACGTACGCTCCCCCTAAAGCGTTGTCGTAGCCTCACCTACACCCTAAACCGTCCCCATCCCCTATCCCTAACCCTAGCCCGAACCCTAACCCTAACCCTTCCTCGATGCCTAACACACACGCGTCCCCTAATGCTAACACGGACGCTAACACTAACCCGCGCCCTCACACGTACGCTCCCCCTAAAGCGTTCTCGTACCCTCACCTGGACCCTAAAACGTCCCTGTCCCCTTACCCTTACTCTAGCCCGAACCCTAACCCTAACCCTTCCCCGAAGCCTGACCCTCACCAGTCCCCTAACCCTAACACGTACGCGAACACTAACCCACGCCCTCACACGTACGCTCCCCCTAAAGCGTTGTCGTACCGACAACTGGACCCCAAACCGTCCCCGTCCCCTAACCCTAACCCTAGCCCGAACCATAACCCTAACCCTTCCCCGAAGCCTGACCCTCACCCGTCCCCTAATCCTAACCCGTACGCTAACACTAACCCACGCCCTCACACGTACCCTCCCCCTAAAGCGTTGTCGTACCCTCACCTGGACCCTAAACCGTCCCCGTCCACTAACCCTAACCCTAGCCCGAACCCTAACTCTAACGCTTCCCCGAAGCCAGACCCTCACCCGTCCCCTAATCCTAAACCGTACGCTAACACTAACCCGCGCCCTCACATGTACGCTCCCCCTAAAGCGTTGTCGTACCCTCACCTGTACCCTAAGCCGTCTCTATCCCCTAACCCTAACCCTATCCCGAACCCTATTCCAAACCCTTCCCCAAAGCCTGACCCTCATCCGTCACCTAATCCTACCCGGTACGCTAACACTAACCCGCGCCCTCACTTTTACGCTCCCCCTAAAGCGTTGTCGTACACTCACCTGGACCCTAAACCGTCCCCGTCCCCTAAACCTAACCCTAACCCTAGCCCGAACCCTAAACCTAACACTTCCCCGAAACCTGACCCTCACCCTTCCCCTAATCCTAACTCGTACGCTAACACTAACCCGCGCCCTCTCACGTACGCTCCCCCTAAAGCGTTGTCGTACCCTCACCTGGAACCTAAACCGTCCCCATCCCCTAACCCTAACCCTAGCCCGAACCCTAACCCTAACCCTTCCCAGAAGCCTGACCCTCACCTGTCCCCTAATCCTAACCCGTACGCTAACACTAACCCATGCCCTCACACGTACGCTCCCCCTAAAGCGTTGTCGTACACTCACCAGGACCCTAAACCATCCCAGTTCCTAAACCTAACCCTAGCCCGAACACTAACCCTAACACTTCCCCGAAGCCTGACCCTCACCCGTCCCCTAATCCTAAACCGTACGCTAACACTAACCCGCGCCCTCACATGTACGATCCCCATAAAGCGTTGTCGTACCCTCACCTGGAGCCTAAGCCGTCCCCGTTCCCTAACCCTAACCCTATCCCGAACCCTAATCCTAACACTTCCCTAAAGCCTGACCCTCATCCGTCCCCTAATCCTATACTTTACGCTAACACTAACCCGCGCCCTCACACGTACGCTCCAACTAAAGCGTTGTCGTACCCTCACCTGGACCCTAAAACGTCCCCGTCCCCTTACCCTTACACTAGCCCGAACCCTAACCCTAACCCTTCCCCGAAGCCTGACCCTCACCCGTCCCCTAACCCTAACACGTACGCTAACACTAACCCACGCCCTCACACGTACGCTCCCCCTAAAGCGTTGTCGTACCCTCAACTGGACCCCAAACCGTCCCCGTCCCCTAACCCTAACCCTAGCCCGAACCATAACCCTAACCCTTCCCCGAAGCCTGACCCTCACCCGTCCCCTAATCCTAACCCGTACGCTAACACTAACCCGCTCCCTCACACGTACGCTCCCCCTAAAGCGTTGTCGTACCCTCACCTGGACCCTAAACCGTCCCCGTGCCCTAACCCTAACCCTAGCCAGAACGCTAACCCTAACCCTTCCCCGAAGCCTGACCCTCACCCGTCCCCTAATCCTAACCCGTACGCTACACTAACCCGCGCCCTCACACGTACGCTCCCCCTAAAGCGTTGTCGTACCCTCACCTGGACCCTAAACCTTCCCCATCCCCTAACCCTAACCCTAGCCCGAAGTCTAACCCTAACCGTTCCCCGAAGCCTGACCCTCACCCGTCCCCTAATCCTAACCAGTACGCTAACGCTAACCCGCGCCTTCACACGTACGCTCCCCCTAAAGCGTTGTCGTAGCCTCACCTGGACCCTAAACCATCCCCGTCCCCTAACCCTAAACCTAGCTCGAACTCTAACCCTAACCCTTCCCCGAAGCCTGACCCTCACACGTCCCCTAATCCTAACCCGTACGCTAACACTAACCCACGCCTTCACACGTACTCTCCCCCTAAAGTGTTGTCGTACCCTCACCTGGACCCTAAACCGTCCCCGTCCCATAACCCTAGACCGAACCCTAACCCTAACACTTCCCCGAAGCCTGACCCTAACCCGTCCCCTAATCCTAACCCGTACACTAACACTAACCTGTGCCCTCACACGTACGCTCCCCCTAAAGCGTTGTCGTACCCTCACCTGGACCCTAAACCGTCCCCGTCCCCTAACCCTAACCCTAGCCCAAACCCTAACCCTAACCCTTCCCCGAAGCTTGACCCTCACCCGTCCCATAATCCTAAACCGTACGCTAACACTAACCCGCGCCCTCAAACGTACGCTCCCTCTAAAGTGTTGTCGTACCCTCAACTGGACCCTAAACCGTCCTCGTCCCCTAACCCTAACCCTAGCCCGAACCCGAACCCTAACACTTCCCCGAAGCCAGACCCTCACCCGTCCCCTCATCCTAACCCGTACGCTAACACTAACCCGTGCCCTCACACATACGCTCCACCTAAAGCGTTTTCGTACCCTCACCTGGACCCTAAACCGTCCCCGTCCCCTAACCCTAACCCTAGCCCCAACCCTAACCCTAACACTTCCCCGAAGCCTGACCCTCACCTGTCCCCTAATCCTAACCCGTACGCTAACACTAACCCACGCCCTCACACGTACGCCTCCCGTAAAGCGTTGTCATACCCTCACCTGGACCCTAAACCGTCCCCGTCCCCTAACCCGAACCCTAGCCCTAACCCTAACCCTAACCCTTCTCCGAAGCCTGACACTCACCCGTCCCCTAATCGTAAACCGTACGCTAACACTAACCCGCGCCCTCACACGTACGCTCCCCCTAAAGTGTTGTCGTACTCTCACCTGGACCATAAACCGTCCCCGTCCCCTAACCCTAACCGTAGCCCGAACCCTAACCCTAACCCTTCCCCGAATCCTGACCCTCACCCGTCCCCTAATCCTAACCCGTACGCTACACTAACCCGCGCCCTCACACGTAAGCTCCCCCTAAAGCATTGTCGTACCCTCACCTGGACCCTAAACCGTCCCCGTCCCCTAACCCTAACCCTAGCCCGAACCCTAAGCCTAACCCTACCCAAAGCCTGACCCTCACCCGTCCCCTAATCCTAAACCGTACGCTAACACTAACCCACGCACTCACACGTACGCTCCCCCTAAAGCGTTGTGGTACCTTCACCTGGACGCTAAGCCGTCCCTGTCCCCTAACCCTAACCCTATCCCGAACCCTTATCCTAACCCTTCCCCAAAGCCTGACCCTCATCCGTCCCCTAATCCTACCCGTTAGGCTAACACTAACCCGCGCCCTCACACGTATGCTACCCCTAAAGCGTTGTCGTACCCTCACCTGCACCCTAAACCGTCCCCGTCCCCTAACCCTAACCCTAGCCCGAACCCCAACCCTAAACCTTCCCAGAGCCTGACCCTCACCCGTCCCATAATCGTAACCCGTACACTAACACTAACCCGCGCCCTCACACGTACGCTCACACTAAAGCGTTGTCGTACCCTCACCTGGACCCTAAATCGTCCTCGTCTTCTAACCCTAACCCTCTCCCGAAACCTAACCCTAACCCTTCCCCGAAACCTGACCCTCACCCGTCACATAATCCTAACACATATGCTAACACTAACCCACGCCCTCACACGTACGCTCCCCCTGAAGCGTTGTCGTACCCTCAATGGGACCCTAAGCTGTCCCCGTCCCCTAACCCTAACCCTAGCCCGAACCCTAACCGTATTCCTTCCCCGAAGCCTGACCCTCACCCGTCCCCTAATCCTAACCCGTACGCTAACACTAACCCACGCCCTCACACGTACGCTCACACTAAAGCGTTGTCGTACCCTCACCTGGACCCTGAACCGTCCGGGTCCCATAACACTAACCCTAGCCCGAACTCTAACCCTAACCCTTCCCCGAAGCCTGACCCTCACCCGTCCTCTATTCCTAACCCGTACGCTAACACTAACCCGCGCCCTCACACGTACGCTCCCCCTAAAGCGTTGTCGTGCCCTCACCTGGACCCTAAAACGTCCCCGTCCCCTAACCCTAACTCTAGCCCGAACCCTAACCCTAATCCTTCCCCGAAGCCTGAACCTCACCCTTCCCCTAATCCTAACCCGTACGCTAACACTAACCCGTGCCCTCACACGTACGTTCCCCCTAAAGCGTTGTCGTACCCTCACCTGGACCCTAAACCGTCCCCGTCCCCTAACCCTAACCCTAGCCCGAACCCTAACCCTAACACTTCCCCGAAGCCTGACCCTCACCCGACCCTAATCCTAACCCGTACACTAACACTAACCCGCGCCCTAATACGTACGCTCCCCCTAACGCTTTGTCGTACCCTCACCTGCACCCTAAACCGTCCCCGTCCCCTAACCCTAACCCTAGCACGAACCCTCACTCTAACCCTTCCCCGAATCCTGACCCTCACCCGTCCCCTAATCCTAACCCGTACGCTAACACTAATCTTCACCCTCACACGTACGCTCCCCCAAAAGCGTTGTCGTACCCTCACCTGGACCCTAAACCGTCCCCGTCCCCTAACCCTAACCCTAGCCCGAATCCTAACCCTAACACTTCCCCGACGCCTGACCCTCACCCGTTCCATAATCCTAACCCGTAAGCTAACACTAACGCGCGCCCTCACAAGTACGCTCCCCCTAAAGCGTTGTCGTACCCTCACCTGGACACTAAACCATCCCCGTCCCCTAACCCTAACCCTAGCCCGAACCCTAACTCTAACCCTTCCCCGAGCCTGACCCTCACCAGTCCCCTAATCCTAACCCGTACGCTAATACTAACCCACGCCCTCACACGTACGCTCCCCCTAAAGCGTTGTCGTACCCTCACCTGCACCCTAAACCGTCCCCGTCCCCTAAACCTAACCCTAGCCCGAACACTAACGCTAACACTTCCCCGAAGCCTGAGCCTCACCCGTCCCCTAATCCTAACCCGTACACTAACAGTAACCTACGCCCTCACACGTACGCTCCCCCTAAAGCGTTGTCGTACCCTCACCTGGACCCTAAACCGTCCCCGTCCCCTAACCCTAACCCTAGCCCGAACCCGAACCCTAACACTTCCCCGAAACCTGACCCTCACCCGTCCCCTAATCCTAACCCGTAAGCTAACACTAACCCACGGCCTCACATGTACGCTCCCCCTAAAGCGTTTTCGTACCCTCACCTGGACTCTAAACCGTCCCCGTCCCCTAACCCTAACCCTAGCTCGAACCCTAACCCTAACCCTTCCCCGAAGCGTGACCCTCACCCGTCCCCTAATCCTAGCCCGTACGTTGAAACTAACCCGCGCCCTCACACGTACGCTCCCCCTAAAGCGTTGTCGTACCCTCACCTGGACCCTAAACAGTCCCCGTCCCCTATCCCTAACCCTAGCCCGAACCCTAACACTAACCATTCCCCGAAGCCTGACCCTCACCCGTCCCCTAATCCTAACCCGTACACTAACACTAACCCGTGCCCTCACACGTACGCTTCCCCTAAAGCGTTGTCGTACCCTCACCTGGACCCTAAACCGTCCCCGTCCCCTAACCCTAACCCTAGCCCGAACCCTAACCCTAACAGTTCCCCGAAGCCTGACCTTCACCCGTCCCCTAATCCTAACCCGTACGCTAACACTTACCCGCGCCCTCACATGTACGCTCCCCCTAAAGCATTGTCGTACCCTCACCTGGACCCTAAACCGTCCCCATCCCCTAACCCTAACCCTAGCCCGAACACTAACCCTAAACCTTCCCCGAAGCCTGACCCTCACCCGTCCCCTAATCCTAAACCGTACACTAACACTATCCTGTGCCCTCACATGTACGCTCCCCCTAAAGCGTTGTCGTACCCTCACTTGGACCCTAAACCGTCCCCGTCCCCTAACCCTAACCTTAGCCGGAACCCTAACCCTAACAGTTCCCCGAAGCCTGACCCTCACCCGTCCTCTAATCCTAACCCGTACGCTAACACTAGCCCGCGCCCTCACATGTACGCTCCCCCTAAAGCGTTGTCGTACCCTCACCTGGATCCTAAACCGTCCCCGTCCGCTAACCCTAACCCTAGCCCGAACACTAACCCTAAACCTTCCCCGAAGCCTGACACTCAACCGTCCCCTAATCCTAACCCGTACACTAACACTAACCTGTGCCCTCACACGTACGCTCCCCCTAAAGCTTTGTCGTATCCTCACCTGGACCCTAAACCGTCCCCGTCCCCTAACCCTAACCTTAGCCGGAACCCTAACCCTAACAGTTCCCCGAAGCCTGACCCTCACCCGTCCCCTAATCCTAACCCGTACGCTAACACTAACCCACGCCCTCACATGTACGCTCCCCCTAAAGCATTGTCGTACCCTCACCTGGACCCAAAACCGTCCCAGTCCTCTAACCCTAACCTTAGCCCGAACCCTAACCCTAACCCTTCCCCGAAGCCTGACCCTCACCCATCCCCTAATCCTAACACGTATGCTCACACTAACCCACGCCCTCACACATACGCTCCCCCTAAAGCGTTGTCGTACCATCACCTGGACGCTAAACCGTGCCCATTCTCTAACCCTAACCCTAGCCTGAACCCTAACCCTAACCCTTCCCCAAAACCTGACCCTCACACGTCCCCTAATCCTAACCCGTACGCTAACACTAACCTGCGCCCTCACACGTACGCTCCCCCTAAAGCATTGTCGTACCCTCACCTGGACCCTAAACTGTCCCCGTCCCCTAACCCTAACCCTATCCCGAACCCTAACCCTAACCCTTCCCCGAAGCCTGACCCTCACCCGGCCCTTAATCCTAGCCCGTACGTTGAAACTAACCTGCGCCCTCACACGTACGCTCCCCCTAAAGCGTTGTCGTACCCTCACCTGGACCCCAAACCGACCCGTCCCCTAACCCTAACCCTAGCCCGAACCCTAACCCTAAACCTTCCCCGAAGCCTGACCCTCACCCGTCCCTTAATCCTAGCCCGTACTTTGAAACTAACCCGCGCCCTCACACGTACGCTCCCCCTAAAGCGTTGTCGTACCCTCACCTGGACGCTAAAAGGTCCCCGTCCCCTAACCCTAACCCTAGCCCGAACCCTAACCCAAACCCTTCCCCGAAGCCTGACCCTCACCCGTCCCCTAATCCTAACCCGTACGATAACACTAACCCGCGCCCTCACACGTACGCTCCCCCTAAAGCGTTGTCGTACCCTCACCTGGACCCTAAACTGTCCCCGTCCCCTAACCGTAACCCTAGCCCGAACCCTAACCCTAACCCTTCCCCTAAGCCAGACCCTCAACCGACCCTAATCCTAACCGGTACGCTAACACTAACCCACGCCCTCACACGTACGCTGCCCCTAAAGCATTGTCGTACCCTCACCTGGACACTATCCCGTCCCCTAATCCTAACCCTAGCCCTAACCCTAACCCTAACCCTTCCCCGAAACCTGACCCTCACCCGTCCCCTAATCCTAACCCGTACGCTAACACTAACCCGCGCCCTCACACGTACGCTCCCCCTAAAGCGTTGTCGTACCCTCACCTGGACCCTAAACCGTCCCCGTCCCCTAACCCTAACCCTAACCCTAGCCCGAATCCTAACCCTAACCCTTCCCCGAAACCTGACCCTCACCCGTCCCCTAATCCTAACCCGTACACTAACACGAATCCGCGCCCTCACACGTACGCTCCCCCTAAATTGTTGTCGTACCTTCACCTGGACCCTAAACCGTCCCCGTCCCCTAACCCTAACCCTAACCCAAAACCTAACCCTAAACCTTCCCCTTGCCCGTCCCCTAATCCTAACCCGTACGCTAACACTAACCCGTGCACTCACACGTACGCTCACCCTAAACCGTTGTCGTACCCTAACCTGTCCACTAAACCGTCTCCGTCCCCTAACCCTAATCCTAACCCTTACCTTAAGCCTTACCGTAAACTGTCCTCTAATCCTAACCCGTACGCTAACACTAACCTGTGACCTCACACGTATGCTCACCCTAAACTGCTGTCGTACCCTAACCTATCCCCTAAACCGTCCCCGTCCCATATCCCTAACCCTAACCCTAAACTTATCCGAAGCATTACCTTAACCCATCCCCTAATCCTAACCCGGACGCTAACACTAACCCATATCCTCACAAGTACGCTCACCCTAAACCACTGTGGTACCCTAACCTGTCCCCTAAACCGTCCCCGTCCCCTAACCCTAACCCTAACACTAACCCTTACCCGAAGCATTACCCTAACCCGTCCCATAATCCTAATCTGTACGCTAATACTAACACATGCTCTCACACGTACGCTCACCCTGAAATGTTTTCATACCCTAACCTGTCCCCTAAACCGTCCCCGTCCCCGTTCCCTAACCCTAACCCTTACCCGAAGCCTTATCGTAAACCGTCCCCTAATCCTAACCTGTACGCTAACACTAACCCGTGCACTTACACGTACGCTCACCCTAAACCGTTGACGTACCCTAACCTGTCCCCTAAACAATCCCCGTCCCCTAACACTAACACTAACCCTAACCCTTACACTAACCCGTCCCCTAATACTAATCCGTACGCTAATAGTAACCCATGCCCTCACACGTACGCTTACCACAGACTGTTGTCGTACCCTAACCTGTCCCCTAAACCGTCCCCATCCCCTAACCCTAACCCTAACCCTAACCCTTACCAGAAGTCTTACCCTAACCCAACCCCTATTCCCAAACCGTACGCTAACACTAACCTGTGCCCTCACATGTACGCTCACCACAGACCGTTGTCGTACCCTAACCTGTCTCCTAATCCATCCCCGTCCCCTAACCAACCCTTACCTAAAGCCTTAATCTAACCCGTCCCCTAATACTAACCCATACGCAAACACTAACCCGTGCCCTCACACGTACGCTCACCCTAAACCATTTTCATACACTAACCTGTCCCTGAAACCGTCCCCGTCCCCGTCCCCTGACCCTAACCCTAACACTTACCCGAAGCCTTACCCTAACCCGTCACCTAATCCTATCTCGTACGCTATCACTAACCCCTGCTCTCACACGTATGCTCACCCTAAACCGTTTTCGTACCCTAACCTGACACATAAACCATCCCCGACCCTAACCCTAACCCTAACCCTAACCCTTATCCGAAGATGTAACCTAACCCGTCCACTACTCCTAACCCTTATGTTAACATTAAACCGTGCCCTCACGCATACGCTCACCCTAAACCGTTGTCGTACCCTAACCTGTCCCCTAAACGGTCCCCGTCCCCTAACCCTAACCCTTACCCGAAGCCTTACCCTAACCCGTCCCCTAATACTAACCCGTACACTAACACTAATCCATGCCCTCACACGTACACTCACCCTAAACCGTTGGCGTACCCTAACCTGTCCCCTAAACCATCCCCGTCCCCTAACCCTCACCATAAACCTAACCCTAACCCTAACCCATACCCAAAGCCTTACTCTATCCCGTCCCCTAATATTAAACCGTACGCTAACACTAACCCATGCCCTCAGATGTACGCTCACCCTAAACCGTTGTCGTACCCTAACCTGTCCCATAAACCGTCCCCGTCCCCTAACCCTAACCCTAAACCTAACCCTAACCCTTACCCGAAGCCTGATCCTAACCCGTCATATAATCCTATCCCGTACGCTAACACTAACCCGTGCCTTCACACGTACGCTCATGCTAAACCATTGTCGTACCCTAACCTGTCCCCTAAACGGTCCCCATCCCCTAACCGTAACCCTAACCCTAAACCTAACCCTAAAGCTTAACCGAAGCCTTACCCTAAACCGTCCCCTAATCCTAACACGTACGCTAACACTATCCAGTGCCCTCACAGGTATGCTCACCCTGAAACGCTGTCGTACACTAACCTGTCCCCTAAACCGTCCCCGTCCCCTAACCCTCACCATAACCCTAACCCTAACCCTAACCCATACCCAAAGCCTTACTCTATCCCGTCCCCTAATCCTAACCCGTATGCTAACAGTAACCCATGCCCTCAGATGTACACTCACCCTAAACCGTTGTCATACCCTAACCTGTCCCCTAAACCGTCCCCATCCCCTAACCCTAACCCTAAACCTAACACTAACCCTTACCCGAAGCTTTATCCTAATCCGTCCCCTAATCGTAACCCGTACGATAACACTAACACGTGCCCTCACACGTACGCTCATCCTAAACCATTGACGTACCCTAACCTGTCCCCTAAACCGTCCCCATTCCCTAACCCTAACCCTAACCCTAACACTAAACCTAACCCTAACGCTTACCCAAAGCCTTACCCTAACCCATCCCTTAATCCTAACCCATACGCTAACACTAACAAGTGCCCTCACACGTACGCTCACCCTAAACCATTGTTGTACCCTAACCTGTCCCCTAAACTGTCCCCGTTCCCTAACCCTAACCCTAAACCTAACTCTTACCCAAAGCCTTATCCTAACCCTTCCCCTAATCCTAACCCATACGCTAACACTATCCCGTGCCCTCACACGTACGCTCACCCTAAACCATTGTCATAACCTAACCTGTCCTCTAAACCGTCCCCGTCCCCTAACCCTAACCCTAATCCTAACTCGTCCCCTAATCCTAACCCATACGCTAACACTAATTCATGCCCTCACACGTACCCTCACCCTAAACCGTTTTCATACACTAACCTGTATGCTAAACCGTCCCCGTCCCATAACCCTAACCCTAACCCTAACCCTAACACTTTTCCGAAGCCTTACCCTAACCCGCCCCCTAATCCTAAACCGTACACTAAGACTAACCCGTGCCCTCACATGTACGCTTACCCTAAAGCATTGGCATACCCTAACCTGTTCCCTAAACCGTCCCCGTCCCCTAACACTAACCCTAACCCGAAGCCTTACCCTAACCCGTCGCCTAATCCTAACCCGTTCGCTATCACTAACCCCTGCCATCACACGTACGCTCACTCTAAACCGTTGTCGTACCCTAACCTGTCCCCTAAACCGTCCCCGTCCCCGTCCCCTAACCCTAACCCTTACCCGAAGCCTTACCCTAACCCGTCCCCTAATCCTAACCCGTAATCTAACACTAACCCGTGCCCTCACACGTACCCTCACCCTAAACCGTTTTTGTACCCTCACCTGTCCCCTAAACCGTCCCCGTCCCCTAACCCTAACTCTAATCCTAACATTAACGCGTCCCCTAATCCTAACCCATACGCTAACACTAACTCTTGCCCTCACACGTACGCTCACCCTAAGCCGTTTTCATACCCTAACCTGTACCCTAAACCGTCACAATCCCCTAACCCTAACCCTAACACTAACCCTTACCTGAAGCCTTACCTTAAATCGTCCCCTAATCCTAACACATACGCTAACAATAACCCGTGCCTTCACACGTAAGCTCACCCTAAACCATTGTCGTACCCTAAACTGTCCCCTAAACCGTCCCCGTCCCCTAACCCTAATCCTAACCCTAAACCATTGTGGTACCCTAACCTGTCCCCTAAACCTTCCCGATCCCCTAACCCTAACCGTAAACTTAACCCTTACCCGAAGCCTTACCCTAACCCGTCCCCTTATCCTAATCCGTACGCTAACACTATCCCGAGTCCTCACGCGTACGCTCACCCTAAACCGTTGTCATACCCTAACCTGTCCCCTAAACCGTCCCCGTCCCCTAACCCTAACCCTAATCCTAACCCTATCTCATCCCCTAATCCTAACCCATACGCTAACACTAAATCGTGCCCTCAGACGTACGCTCACCCTAAACCGTTTTCATACCCTAACCTGTACCCTAAACCGTCCCCGTCCCCTAACCTTAACCCTAACCCTAACCCTTACCCGAAGCCTTACCCTAAACCGTCCCCTAATCCTAAACCTTAGGCTAACACTATCCCGTGCCCTCACGCGTACGCTCACCCTAAACCGTTGTCGTACCCTAACCTGTCCCCTAAACCGTCCCCGTCCCCGTGCCCTAACCCTAACCCTTACCCGAAGCCTTACCCTAAATCGTCCCCTAATCCTAAACCGTTCACTAACACTAACCCGTGCCTTTACACGTACGCTCACCCTAAACCGAGACGTACCCTAACCTGTCCCCTAAACCATCCTCATCCCCTAACCCTAACCCTAACCCTAACGCTTACCAGAAGCCTTACCCTAACACGTCCCCTAATCCCAACCCGTACGCTAACACTAACCTGTGCCCTCACACGTACGCTCATCCTAAACCGTTGTCGTACCCTAACCTGTCCCCTAAACCGTTCCCGTCCCCTAACCCCAACCCTAACCCTTACCCGAAGCCTTACCCTCACCCGTCCCCTAATCCTAACCCGTACGCTAACACTAACCCATACCCTAACACTTATGCTCACCCTAAACCTTTGTTGTACCCTAACCTGTGCCCTAAACCGTCTCCATTCCCTAACCCTAACCATACCCCTTACTGGAAGCCGTACCCTAAACTTTCCCCTAATTCTTACCCGTACGCTGACACTATCCTGTACCCTAACACGTACGCTCACCCTTAACCATTGTCGTACCCTAAACTGTACCCTAATCCGACCCTGTCCCCTAACCCTAACACTTACCCGAGGCCTTACCTTAACTCGTGCCCTAATCCTAAGCCATACCCTAACACTAACCTGTACTCTAATACCTATGCTCACCCTAAACTGTTGTTGTACCCTAACATGTACCCTAAACCGTCCCAGTCCCATAAGCCTAACCCTAACACTTACCCGAAGCCTTATCCCATCCTGTCCCCTCATCCTAACCCGTACGCTAACACTAACTCATATCCTAACACGTACACTCACCCTCAACCGTTGTAGTACCCTAATCTGTACCCTAAACCGTCCCCATCCCTTAACCCTAACCCTAACCCTTACCTGAAGCCTTACCCTAACCCGTCACCTAATCCTAACCCGTACGCTAACACTAACCCATACCCTAACACGTGCAGTCACCCTAAACTGCTGTCACACCCTAACCTGTACCCTAAACTGTCCCCCTCTCCTAACCCTAACCCTTACCTGAAGCCTTACCCTAACCCGTCCCCTAATCCTAACTCATACGCTAAACTAACCCATACCCTAACACGTACACTCAACCTAAACCATTGTCGTACCCTAAACTGTACCCTAAACTTCCCCATCCCCTAACCCTAACCCTAACCTTTACCCGAAGCCTTACCTTAACCTGTCCCCTAATCCTAACCCGTATGCTAACACTAACCCATGCCCTAACATGTACACTCACCCTAAACCATCGTCATTCCCTAACCTGTATCCTAAACCTTCCCAGTCCCCTAATCCTAACCTTAAACTTTACCTGAAGCCTTACCCTAACCCGTCCCCTAATTCTAACCCATATTCTAACACTAACCCATACCCTAACACGTACGCTCACCCTAAACTCTTGTCGTACCCTAACCTGTACCCTAAACTTTCCCTGTCCCCTATCCCTAACCCTTACCCGAAGTCTTACCCTATCCGGTCCCCTAATCCTAACCCATACGCTAACTCTAACTCATACCCTAACACGAATGCTGACTCTCAACCATTGTCATATCCTAACCTGTTCCCTAAACGGTCACCGTCCCCTATCCCTAACGCTAACCCTAACCCTTACCCGAAGCCTTACCCTAACCCGTCCCCTAATCCTAACCCGTACGCTAACACTAACCCTTACCCTTACATGTACGCTATCCCTAAACTGTTGTCGTACTGTAACCTCTACCCTAAACCGTCCCCATTCCCTAAACATAACCCTAACCTGAAGCATTACCCTGACACTTACCCTAATCCTAAACGGTACACTAACACTGACCTGTACCCTAACACTTTCGCTCACCCTAAACCATTGTCGCATCCTAAACCATACCCGTTCCCTAACCCTAACCTTAACCCTAACCCTAAACCTACTTATAGCACTATAACTCAGGAAAATTAAAATAACAAGAAACAACCACCCCAAAGTTTAGGGCTGCTCTGTTTACAAGAGTCTCGACTATGGTACAAATTAAATATCCTTGAAAGAGAGAAATGGATAAAGAAGTTTTCATACTTACGTACAATGGAACATCACTCAGCAATGAAATCAATGTCGTCCGGCCCGTACAAGCATAATGAATGGATTTAGGTACAATGATTCAAAGGAAATAAGTCACACAGAAAAAGAAACTTATCATAAGATATCACTTATAGAGGGAATGTAAACTTGGTTACACATGAACTGAATTACAAAACAGAACAGAGTCTCACATTTAGAAAACAAACTTATGCTTTCTTAAGGGGAATGATGAGTTGGGGTGCTACGTAAAACCAGAGATTGAAATTAGCACAGATACTATTCCATAAGCCAAATATGTAATAAACGAGATATACTCCTTGCTCAACGAATTAGACTCAGCACCGCCTATTCACTGCCGAGGAATATATCTGACAATAAGAATATTAAAACATATGTATTTATATGTCTCCGTAAGAGAATCAAGTGTGTGTAGAGCAGTATACACAGACATGAAAATCAACTAAACCCCATTATTAAAATAAATTTCAAAAACAAAGACAGTGAAGGAAAGAAAGTTCTTAAATAATTCATTCAGGGCTTGTGATGAAACTTGGATTTACCACATCTACACCCACAGCTGGGTGAGACATAAGGCAGGACATTTGGGGCTGAGAGGATTGGTGAGGTTCGGTGAGCAAATGGAGACCCTTTGAAGTAATACTGTATGCTACCCATTCCATGGGTCCCAACTCTCCTGGTTTAAGGGATTCTTCCTACAGCTAAAACATGCGTGGGAAACCCAGAGGATGGTCCACAGTGTGATCGGGCAAGGTTTCTAAAACGCATCTCATTATTCGTCCGCTGGTACTCGGGTTCGCCATTCCAGACGCTTTACTAACAATCTCCCCACTTGGAGAGTCAGTGCTTGTAACCTCCTGTTTGGCACACTCTGCAATTTCTGCGGAGGATGAACGGAAATAGGGAGAACCAATGAGAGACTAGCTGTAGGTGTTTGGACGGGCACATTTTACTCTAATTTCCCACCAGGATGTAGAATTAACCAAAGACTCAGCGTGCCGTGCCGGAACCAGAATAGGGCCTGAAGCAATCCTGTTGATTTGTGGCCAGCTCACAGAAAGCGAATTGAAAAAAGGAGCTCAGGGGCACTGCAATTCACAAACCTGCAGAGTTATAAAGGACAACTATCGTCCAAAAATATATTGAGGTATGGCTGTGAAGAGGACTTGAAACAAGGCACAATTGCAGGAAACAGATTTCAGGAGGTAGATTGGAATTGCATTTAAAGCATATGAAAAGCGGCAGATCTTCGGCAACGATGCACTTGGCCAAAAAGTGCGTATGCGTTTTTTCCTGAATATATTCAGGATAAAACACATACGCCCTTTTTGGCCAACCAAGCAAGCGGGAAATTCAAATCTGCACTACAAAGAAGTCTCATCCTAACACGTACCCTAACCCTATCCCACTACCGTACCCTAACCTGTACCTGAGACCGTACCCGTTCCCTAACCCTAACCCTTACCGTAAGCTGTACACAAACACTAACCCATATGCTAACATGTACCCTAACAGTAACACATAGCCATACACTAAACTTTATCCTTACCCTACCCCATATCCTAACCCTTTCCCTAAACCGTACCATAACCCGTACCCTAATCCTAACCCATCCCCTAACATTAACCCATAACATAACCCGTACCCTAATCCTAACCCATACACTAACACATGCCCTAACCCTAACCCGTTGTCATACCCTAACCTGTAACCTAATCTGTACCCATTCCCTAACCCTAACCCTAACCCTTACACTATCCCGTACCATAATCCTAACCTGTACACTAACACTAAACCATACCCTAACACTTACCCTACTCCTAACCCGTGGTCATACCCTAAACTGTACCCCAAACCATACCCGTTCCCTAACCCTAACCCTAAACCTTACCCTAAACCATACCTTAATCCTAACCCGTACACTAACACTAAACTGTACCCTAACACGTACCCTAACCCTAACCCTTTGTTGTTCCCTATACTCTACCCTAAACTGTACCCCTTCCTTAACACTAAACCTAACCCTAACCCTTACCCTAACCCATACCTAACACTAACCCATACACTAAGCTTAACCATAACCCTGGATGTAAACCATACCCTAATCCTAACCCATACCCTAACACTAACCCATACCTTAACCCGTACCCTAACACTAAACCATCGCCATACCCTAAACTGTACCCTAACACTAACCCATACCATAACCATAACCCTAAACCATACTCTAAGCCGTACAATAATCCTAACCCGTATCCTAACCCTAAACCTTACCCTAAACCTTAATCCGTACCCCTAGCTTAATTTTGTTTTTTGTATTTAAAAAAATATTTTCTTGGGTTAAAACAAACTAGCAGAACAACAAAATAGGGGGCTTCGCTGGTGGTGCGGTGGTTAGAATCTGCCTGCTAATGCAGGGGACACAGGTTCGAGCCCTGGTCTGGGAGGATCCCACATGCCATGGAGCAACTAGGCCCATAAGCCACAACCAGTGAGCCCTCGCATCTGGAGCCTGTGCTCTGCAACAAGAGAGGCCACAATAGTGAGAGGCCCGCGCACCGAGATCAAGAGTGGCCCCCCACTTGCCACAACTAGAGAAAGCCCTCACACGGAAACTCAGACCCAACACAACAAAAATAAATAAATAAATAATAAACTCCTACGCCCCCCCCAGAAAAAGAACAACAAAATAAAAGAGAAAGTAACCTGAGTGTCCCTCAAAAAGCTAAGTCTGAAATAGTTGGTACTTCTGTTCTATGGACTGTTATGTAGCCTGTAAAAAGTGTGAGAGCTAAATCTGTTTTTCTACAGTGAGAAGCATGATATTCCAGATGTATAGAACACCTGGATAAAATGAGAACTCTACACATTATGCTGGTCGTTTCAGTAAATGGGAAAGGATGGCAAGTGGTAAAATATTATCTTTTCCTTTAATTTTTTAAATTTCACTTGTTACAAAGAACTTCAATTATAATTGTGCTTTAAAAAGTAACAATGGAAATTTAAAAGAAAAAATATATATTGTGTGTTCAGTTACGTTTCATAGAATTATGAAATGCTCCACCCTCTGGCCATTACCTGCAAAAGCAGCTTTAAAACCTATGCTAATTTTCACTTCATATGAACAAGTCCTGCAGGGCTGTAAAGGAAACCTGCCTTCATCATGTTTTGCGGGAGGTAAAGGCCAAAGTATTTCAAAATGTGGCACACATTTCAAGAAAACCATTTGAAGAACTAAGCTGTAATAACCGTTTGAAAAATAAAAGGACATGCCTGAAAGCTCAATTTCAAAGGATTATGAGACACATGCAAATCCAACCACACAGAGGTATCAGCTCACACCATTCAGAATAACCATCAGGAAAGAAACTACAAATGATCAATGCTGAAGAGGTTGTGGAGAAATGCATACCCTTAATTTGAAGTGGGACGTAACCTGGTAAGAGTCACTAATGGGAACAGGGTGGAGGTGCCTTTAAAAGGTAAACATTGAGCTACTATATGATCCAGCAGGCCCACTCCTGGGCCTATAACATAAGAAGACATAATTGGAAAGACACAGGCAGGCAAATCTGCACTGCAGCAGTATTACAATAGCCAAGACATGGAAGCAACCAAAAGTCCATCAACAGATGAGTGGACAAAGAGGAACTGTTACATGTAGAGATGGAATATTAGCTCGGGAAAAAAATGAAACAATGCCATTTGCAGCACCATAGATGAGTCTAGAGGTAACCATGCAACTTGTAGTAAGTGAGAAAGCGAAAGACACCTAACGTATATCACTTAGAGGTGTTACCTGAAAATTGATAACAATGAAGATATTTCCACAGAGAAAGGCAATCACAGATTCATTGAACAAACTTATGGTTCCCCAAATCGAAAGGTGTGAGGATTGGATACATTACGATATTGGGGTTAACATAGATATAGAAACACACGTGAAATATATAATCACCAAAGACCTACGGAATACCAAGAGAAGACTACTCAACATTGTGTCATAACCTACCTGGGAAAAGGTTCCAAAGAAGAATAGATATATGTATGTGTGTGAAAGAACCACATCTTGCACACCTAGAACAACAAAAAAAAAACATTGTAATCAAATTTGCTGCGATAAAAAATAAAAATTAAATTAAAAATATGAACAAGAAATAATGAGACATAAACTGAAAGGAATTTTTCCTGGCACATCCCATTCTAATTTTCAACCTAGAACAGGACTTCCATTAAGGCTCTGTTGCCCTGGTAACCAGATTTGGTAAAGGAGAAATGCTGCCGCTTTGTGGCTGTTTCACACAACAGCAGCTTTAAACCAAGAGGTAATGTTCACTTAATATTCAAAATATGTGCAGCACTGTAAAGGACACCAGGCCTCAAAAAATGTCCTGGGGTCGTAATCGACCAGAAAATTCAAAAGACGTCAACATTTCAAGAAGACAATGTCAAGAGGCATATTTTACGCACATTTTGTCTTTTCTTTTTTTTCTCTTTAAAATAAAAGGAAATTGAAAAATGCGCAACATCAGCAATGAATAAAGCCATGCAAATCCAATTACAGAAATGTTCACCTCACAGCCGTCAGAATGTTCTTCAGCAAAAAGTCTACAAAGAATAAATGCTGAAGGGGTTTCAGAGAACTGTGTACCCTCCAGCTGCTGGGGGGATGTAAACTGGTAATAGCCAGTAGTGAGAACATAATGGAGGTGCGTTTAAGGGTAAAAATTGAGCTACCATGTGATCTGGTAGGTCCTTTGATGTGCCTATCACCTGAGCAGAGCAGAATGGAAAAGACACAGGCTGGCAATCCTGTACTGCAGGAATATTTAACATAGCCAAGACTTGGAAGAAACCAAAATGTCCATCAACAGAAAAATGCACAAAGAGGAAGTGGTCCATGTAAACAATGGAATATTAGCCATGGAAAACAATGAAACAGTGCCGTTTGCACCACCATATAAGGACCTAGAGATAATCACTCAAATTAAAGAAAGAAAGTGAAAGACAGATATCCTATGACATCACTTCTAGGTGTTACCTAAAAGTTGATACTCATGAACTTATTTCCAAGAGAAGGAAAAGCATGGATTAAGAAAACAAAATTATGTTTAACCAAATGTAAAAGTGTAAGGAATGTGTGAATTAGGATATGAGGGTTAACAGACATGTACTAATACCTATGAAATATATAATCACAAAATACCTATGGAATACCAAGAGAGGTCTAGGCAACACTCTGTAATAACCTACATGGTAAAGAATGCAAAGATAAATGACAGATACATTGATATAATGAACCAGACTCTGTACACCTAGGAGAAACAAAATATTTTTATCAAGTTTGCTCTGATAATTAATAAAAATTAAATTTATAAAACAAACAAGAAGTAAGGAGATATAAGCTCTTGGGGATGTGCTCTGGCACATTCCACTCTAATTTGCAGCCTACTAACACGATTTCCAGGAAGGCTCTGCTGCCCAAAAACCCAGAGTTGGAAATGTAGAAATTCTGCTGCCTTGTGGCCGTTTTCCGCAAGAGCGGCGTTAAGCCCACAGCTAATGTTCTCTTAACATTCACAAGGACTCAGGGCTGCAAAGGACACCTGCCCTAAACAACTGTGCTGAGGTAGGGAATGGACAATAAAATTCAAAACTGACAAATTTTTCAAGAAGATAGTATGAAGAGGTAAGTTTGACTCACTCTCTTGTTTAAAAAAAGGAAAATGGGTGAAAGCTCAACCTCAGGAATTATTAGACTCATGCAAATCTAATGTACAAAAACGTTTCAACTCACACCAGTCGACTGATCATCAGCAAAAGGTCTACAAACAATAAATTCTGAAGGGGTTTTAGAGAACTGTGTACCCTCTAGCTGCTGGTGAGATGTAACGTGGTAAGAGCCAATAATGAGAACAGAAAGGAACTACGATTAAAAGTAAAAGTTGAGATACCATTCGATGCAGCAGTCACACCACTGGGCCTCTCACCTGAGAAGACCAGAATCGAGAAGACGCGGGCTGCAAAAGCTGCACTGCAGCCTTATTCACAATAGCCAAGACAGTGAAGCCACCAAAATGTCCATCAACAGATGTATGGATGAAGAAGAAGTGGTCCACGTTCACAATAGAATATTAGCCATGGAAAACAATGAAACACTGCTATTTGAGGTGCCATAGATGAGCTTGGAGATAATCACAGAATATGAGGTAAGTCAGAAAGCAAAAGACCTATATCCTATGATATCACTTATAGGCGTTATCTAATAACTAACACAAATGAACATATTTCCACAGAGAAAGACACTCACAGACTTAGAAATTAAGTATGCTTATCTAAAAGGAAAGGTGGGCAGAATGGCTAAATTAAGATTAACGTTACCATACGTATACAAATACATATAATAAACATATATCAAAAAGACGGACCATATAGCAAGGGAGGTCTACGGAACACTGTAATATTTTACATGGGAAGAGGATCTGAACATGAATAGACATATATATTGTACAAATGAACCAGATTGTGTACATCTGGACAAACAATATCTAATCATTACCCCGATTAAATAAATTTTAAAAACCAAGATGTAATGAGACATAAACTTATGGGCGTTCCTCCTGGCACATTCCATTCTAACTTAAAACCTAGGACCACGACTTCCAGAAAGGCTCTGCTGCCCTAGTACTCAGATTTGGGAAAGGACAAATGCTGCCTCCTTGTGGCCGTTTCCCACAACAGCAGCTTTAAACCCAGTGCTAATGGTCACTAAATATTCACCAAACTTGCAGTTCTGTAATGACATCTGCCCTCCAAAAAAATCCTGGGGTCGAATATCCACCAAAAATTCAAAAGAGGGCAACCTTCCAAGAAGAGAGCTTCAAGAGATATATTGTACTCACACTTGATTTTTAACAGAAAGGAAAAAGGCGTGGAAAATGATGAATTTTAGGAATTTTTAAAGTCATGCAAACCCAAATTACAAAAACCTATCAGGTCACAGCAGTCAGATTGGCCATTAGCAAAAATGCTGCAAACTATAAATGCTGAAGGGATTGTGGAGAAGTTCGTACCCTCGGTTCTAAGGGAGACATGGTAAGAGCCACTAATGAAAACACAATGGAGGTGCTTTGAAAAGGTAAACATTGAGCTACTAGTCAATCAGTCACACCCACTGCTGGGCCTATCACCTGAGAAAATGAGAATCAAAAAGTCACAGGCTGGCAATCTTGCACTCCAGCAATATTTAATATAGCCAACACTTGGAAGCAACGAAAATGTCCCTCAACAGAGCTATGCACCAAGAAGTGGTCCATATACACAATGGAATATTACTCCGATAAAAATATAAATTAAATTTAAAAAACAAACAAAAATAAGGAGACATCAGCCTTTGGGGGTTTATCCGGGCACATTCCACTCTAATTTATAACCGAGGAAGACGACTGGCCGGAAGCTCTGTTTCCCTAGTACCAGCATGGGGAACAAAGAAAGGCTGCCGCAATCTGGCCGTTACCTGCAAAAGCAGCTTTAAAGCCTGTGCTAATGGTCACTTCATGTGAACAAGTACTGCAGGGCTGTAAATGAAACCTGCCCTCAAAATGTTTTGAGGGAGGTAATGGCCAATAAATTTCAAAATGTAACACATACTTTAGAAAACACTTTGAAGAGCTAAGCTGTAATCACAGTTTGAAAAATAAAAAGGACATGCCTTAAAGCTCAATTTCAAAGGATTATGAGTCATATGCAAATTCAACCACAAAGAGGTATCAGCTCACACCAGTCAGAATATCCATCAGCAAGAAAACTACAAACAATAAATGCTGAAGCCATAAAAAGAAACAAAATTGAGCTATTTGTAATGAGGTGGATAGACCTAGAGTCTGTCATACACAGTGAAGTAAGTCAGAAAGAGAGAGACAAATACCGTATGCTAACACATATACCTGGAATTTAAGGAAAAAAAATGTCATGAAGAACCTAGGGGTAAAACAGGAATAAAGACAGAGACCTACTAGAGAATGGACTTGAGGATATGGGGAGGGGGAAGGGTAAGCTGTGACAAAGGGAGAGAGAGGCATGGACATATATACACTACCAAACGTAAGGTAGATAGCTAGTGGGAAGCAGCAGCATGGCACAGGGAGATCAGCTCGGTGCTTTGTGACCGCCTGGAGGGGAGGGAGGGTGGGAGGGAGGGAGACGCAAGAGGGAAGTGATATGGGAACATATGTGTATGTATAACTGATTCATTTTGTTGTAAAGCACAAGCTAGCACACCATTGTAAAGCAATTATACTTCAATAAAGATGTTAAAAATAAATAAATAAATAAATGCTGAAGGTGTTGTGGAGAAATGCATACCCTCAACTTTAAGTGAGATGTAACCTGGAAAGAGCCACTAATGAGCACAGAATCGTGGTGCATTTAAACGGTAAACCCTGAGATACTATATGATACAGGAGGCCCACTCTTGGGCCTATAACATAAGAAGACAGAATTGGAAAGACACAGGCAGGCAAATGTGCAGTGCAGCAGTATTACAATAGCCAAGACATGGAGGCAACCAGAAAGTCCATCAAGAGGTGAGTGGACAAAGAGAACTGGTACATGTACAGATGGAATATTATCTAGGGAAAAAAATGAAACAATGCCATTTGCAGCACCGTAGATGATTCTAGAGGTAATCAGGCAAATTGTACTAAGTCAGACAGCAAAAGACACATATCCTATAATATCACTTATAGGTGTTAGCTAAAAATTGATACCAATGAAGATATTTCCACAGAGAAAGGCAATCACAGATTCATTAAACAAAGTTAAGGTTCACCAAATGGAAAGGTGTGAGGACTGGATATATTAGGATATTGGGGTTAACATAGATATAGAAACACATGTGAAATATATAATCATCAAAGACCTACGGAATACCAAGAGAAGACTACTCAACATTGTGTCACAAGCTACATGAGAAAACGATCTGAAGAAGTATAGATACATGTATATGTGTAAAAGAACCACATCTTACACACCTAGAACAAACAAAACATTTTAATCAAATTCGCTCTGATAAAAAATAAAAATTAAAAAAAGAACAAGAAAAAAAAGAGAGAAAAAAGGAAAAAAAAAGAACAAGAAGTAATGAGACATACACTTAAGGGACTTTTTGCTGGCACATTGCATTCTAGTTTACAACCAGAACACGACTTCCATTAAAGCTCTGTCATCACTAATAAAGCAGCTTTATAAGCAATGTTGAAGGTAGCTTAAAAGAATTCTCACTAATTATTGACAGTAACAAGAAAACAAACAAAAGTAAAACTCTCACGGCAAAAAGTATACATAGAGTAAGGGTAGTAGATCAAACACTTATTAAACTTCTGTAAAGAATAAAAGACAACAGTAGTACTTTTTTTAAAAGAGAGGGCCCAAATAAATCAGAACTGAAAGAGATGATGTTACAAGAGCCACCACAGAAATACAAAGTATCCTAAGATACACACAGGGTAACTCAGGGCTCAGACTGGACAGAGCCCACTCTCCATTCCCCTGTACATGACTTACAGGAGCCTCAGGAACTGAGGAGGGGGTCCTTGAGGAGAGGCACAAGATAGAAGATGTTAGGCATTAACATGACTGCATTCATTTTAAACATGCCTGAACTGCATTCACACGAGATGATTTTGTCCTGTTTGTACATCAGCACCTCTAGTCGGAACTGCAGATCTTTGGTTTCACCACCTCTATGACAACATTAGCTTCACCTGCTGTGGACCGTCTCCTATAGGATTTCTAGAACCACAAAACATCAAAGCTTCACAGGACCCAGAGTCTGTGCGACTCCACTCAGAGTCTCAACTGCACTCAGAGACTCAGAGTCTCAACAGAGACTCCCCTCTTGGAGGACACACACAAAGTAGTGTGCACATCAGGACCCAGGGGAAGGAGCAGTCACCCCATAGGTGAATGATCATATCTAGCTGCTAGCTTTAGAGGGTCTCCTGCAGAGGTGGGGTGTGGCTGAGGCTCACCATGGGGACAACGACACTGACAGCAGAAGTTCTGGGAAATACTCCTTGGCGTGAACTCTCCCAGAGTCCACCATTAGCCTCACCAAGAGCAAGGTAGGCTCCAGTGCTGGGTCGCCTCAGTCCAAACAACCAACAGGGAGGGAACCCAGCCCCATGCCTCAGCAGACAAGCGGATTAAACTTTTTATTAAACTTTTATTTAATCCACAGACAAGCAGATTAAAGCTCTGCCCACCAGAGCAACACCCAGCTCTACCCACCACCAGTCCCTTGCATAAGGAAGCTTGCACAAGCCTCTCAGATAGACTCAATCACTGGAGAGCAGACAGCAGAAGCAAGAAGAACTACAATTCTGCAGCCTGTGGAAGGAAAACCACATTCACAGAAAGATAGAGAAAATGAAAAGGCAGAGGACTTTATACCAGATCAAGGAACAAGATAAATCCTCAGAAAAACAACGAAATGAAGTGGGGATAGGTAACCTTCCAGTAAAAGAATTCAGAATAATGATAGTGAAGATGATCCAAGACCTTAGAAAAATAATGGAAGCAAAGATCGAGAAGATGCAAGAAATGCTTAACAAAGACCTAGAAGAATTAAGGAACAAACACCTAGAAGAATTAAAGAACAAACAAACAGAGATGAACAATACAATAACTGAAATGAAAAATACACTAGAAGGAATCAGTAGCAGAATAACTGTGACAGAAGAACGGATAAGTGACCTGGAAGACAGAAAGGTGGAAATCACTGCCATGGAACAGAATAAAGAAAAAGAATGAAAATAAATGAAGACAACCTAAGAGACTTCTGGGACATTAAATGCAACATTAAATGCAACAACATTCGCATTATAGGGGTCCCAGATGGAGAACAGAGAGAGAAGGGACTCGAGAAAATATCTGAAGAGATTATAGTTGAAAACTTCCCTAGCATGGGAAAAGAAATAGCCACTGAAGTCCACGAAGCGCAGAGAGTCCCAGGCAGGATAAACCAAAGGAGAAAAATGCCGAGACACACAGTAATCAAATTGAAAAAATTAAAGACAAAGAAAAATTATTGAAAGCAACAAGGGAAAAATGACAACATACAACGGAACTCCCATAAGGTTAACAGCTGATTTCTCAGCAGAAAATCTACAAGCCAGAAGGGAGTGGCATGATAAATTTAACGTGATGAAAGGGAAGAACCTACCACCAAGAGTACTCCACCCAGCAAGTATCTCATTCAGATTTGATGGAGAAATCAAAAGCTTTCCAGACAAGCAAAAGCTAAGAGAATTCAGCACCACGAAACCAGCTCTACAACAAATGCTAAAGGAACTTCTCTAAGTGGGAAACACAAGAGAAGAAAAGGACCCACTAAGACAAACCCATAACAATTAAGAAAATAATAATAGGAACATACATATTGATAATTACCTTAAACATGAATGGATTAAATGCTCCAACCAAATGACACAGGCTCACTGAATGGATACAAAAACAAGATCCATATATATGTTGTCTACAAGAGACCCATTTCAGACCTAGGGACACATACAGACTGAAAGTGAGGGGATGGAAAAATATATTCCATGCAAATGAAAATCAAAAGAAAGCTGGAGTAGCAATACTCATATCAGATAAAATAGATTTTAAAATAAAGAATGTTACAAGAGACAAGGAAGGACACTACATAATGATCAAGGGATCAATCCAAGATATAACAATTATAAATATATATGTACCCAACACAGGAACACCTCAATATATAAGGCAACTGCTAACAGCTATAAAAGAGGAAATCAACAGTAACACAATAATAGCAAGGGACTTTAATACCTCACTTACACCAATGGAGATCATCCAGACAGAAAATTAATAAGGAAACACAAGCTTTAAATGACACAATAGACCAGATAGATTTAATGGATATTTATAGGACATTCCATCCAAAAACAGCAGACTACAAGTTCTTCTCAATGGTACACGGAACATTCTCCGGGATAGATCACATCTTGGGTCACAAATAAAGCCTCAGTAAATTTAAGAAAACTGAAATCATATCAAGCAGCTCTTCCGACCACAATGCTATGAGATTAGAACTCAATTACAGGGAAAATAATGTAAAAAACAAACACATGGAGGCTAAACAATACATTTCTAAATAACCAAGAGATCACTGAAGAAATAAAAGAGGAAATCAAAAACTACCTAGAGACAAATGACAACAAAAACACGATGATTGAAAACCTATGGGATGCAGCAAAAACAGTTCTAAGAGGGAAGTTTATAGCAATACAAGCCTACCTCAAGAAACCAGAAAAATCTCAAATAAACAATCTAACCCTACACCTAAAGGAACTAGAGAACGAAGAACAAAACCCAAAGTTAATAGAAGGAAAGAAATCACAAAGATCAGAGCAGAAAGAAATGAAATAAAAACAATAGCAAAGATCAATAAAACTAAAATCTGGTTCTTTGAGAAGATAAACAAAAATGATAAACCTGTAGCCAGACTCAAGTAAAAGAGGGAGAGGACTCAAATCAATAAAATTAGAAATGAAAAAGGAGAAGTTGTAACAGACACCACAGAAATACAAAGCATCCTAAGAGACCTCTACAAGCAACTCTATGCCAATAAAATGGACAACCTGGAAGAAATGGACAAATTCTTAGAAAGGTATAACCTTCCAAGACTGAACCGGGAAGAAATAGAAAATATGAACAGACCTATCACAAGTAATGAAATTGAAAGTGTGATTAAAAATCTTCCAACAAACAAAAGTCCAGAACTAGATGGCATCAGAGGTGAATTCTATCAAACATTTAGACAAGAGCTAACACCCAATCTTCTCAAACTCTTCAGAACTTTTCAGGGGAAGGAACACTCCCAAACTCATTATATGAGGCCACCATCACCCTGATACCAAAAGCAGAAAAAGATACTACAGAAAAAGAAAATTAGAGACCAATATCACTGATTAATATAGATGTAAAAATCCTCAACAAAATACTAGGAAACAGAATTGAACAACACATTAAAAGGATCATGCACCATGATCAGGTGGGGTTTATCCCAGGGATGCAAGAATTCTTCAATATACACAAATCAATCAATGTGATACACCATATTAACAAATTTGTAGAATAAAAATATGATCATCCCAATAGATGCAGGAAAAGCTTTCGACAAAATTCAACACCAATTTATGATTAAAAGTCTCCAAAAAGTGGGCATAGAGGGACTCTACCTCAACATAATAAAGGCAGTATATGACAAACCCACAGCAAACGTCATTCTCAATAGTGAAAAACTAAAAGCATTTCCTCTAAGATCAGGAACAAGACAAGGATGTCCACTCTCACCACTATTACTCAACATAGTTTTGGAAGTCCTAGACACAGTAATCAGAGAAGAAAAAGAAATAAAAGGAATACAAATTGGAAAAGAAGAAGTAAAATTGTCAGTTTGCAAATGACACGATACTACACATAGTGAATCCTAAAGATGCCACCAGAAAACTACTAGAGCTAATCAATGAATTTGGTAAAGTTGCAGGATACAAAATGCACAGAAATCTCTTGCATTCCTATACACTAACAATGAAAGATCAGAAAGAGAAATTAAGGAAACAATCTCATTCACCATTGCAACAAAAAGAATAAAATACGGAGGAATGAACCTACATAAGGAGGTAAAAGACCTGTACTCACAAAACTATAAGACACTGCTGAAAGAAATCAAAGATGATATAAACATATGGAGGTATAAACCATGTTCTTGGATTAGAAGAATCAATATTGTGAAAATGACTATAGTACCCAAAGCAAGCTACAGATTCAATGCAATCCCTATCAAATACCACTGGCATTTTCTACAGAACTAGAACAAAAAAATCTTAAAATTTGTATGGAGACACAAAAGACCCCGAATAGCCAAAGCAGTCTTGAGGGAAATTAAAAGAGCTGGAGGAATCAGACTTCCTAACTTCAGACTATACTACAAAGCTACATTAATCAAGACTATATGGTACTGGCACAAAAACAGAAATATAGATCAATTGAACAAGATAGAAAGCCCAGAGATAAACCTACGTACCTATGGCTAACTCATCTATGACAAAGGAGGCAAAGATATACAATGAAGAAAAGACAGTCTCTTCAGTAAGTGGTGCTGGGAAAACTGGACAACTACACGTGAAAGAATGAAATTAGAACACTCCATAACACCATACACAAAAATAAACTCAAAATGAATTAGAGATCTAAATGTTAGACCAGACACTATAAAATTATTAGAGGAAAACATAGGCAGAACACTCTATGACATAAATCACAGCAAGATCCTTTTTGACCCACCTCCTAGAGAAGTGGAAATAAAAACAAAAATAAACAAATGGGACCTAATGAAACTTCAAAGCTTTTGCACAGCAAAGGAAAACATAAACAAGACGAAAATACAACCCTCAGAATGGGAGAAATTGTTTTCAAATGAAGCAAATGACAAAAGATTAATCTCCAAAATTTACAAGCAGCTCGTGTAGCTCAATATCACAAAAACAAACAACACAATCCAAAAATGGGCAGAAGACCTAAATAGACATTTCTCCAAAGGAGATATACAGATTGCCAATAAACACATGAAAGGATGCTGAACATCACTAATCATTAGAGAAATGCAAATCAAAACTACAGTGAGGTATCACCTCCCAGCAGTCAGAATGGCAATCATCAAAAAATCTACAAACAATAAATGCTGGAGAGGCATTTACTGGAGAAAAGGGAACGTTCTTGCACTGTTGCTGGGAATGTAAATTGCTATACCCACTAGGGATAACAGTATAGAGGTTCCTTAAAAAACTAAAAATAGAAGTACCATACGACCCAGCAATCCAACTACTGGGCATTTGCCCTGAGAAAACCATAATTCAAAAAGAGTTATATACAACAATGTTCATTGCAGTTCTACTTACAATAGCCAGGACATGGAAGCAACCTAAGTGTCCATCGACAGATGAATGGATAAAGAATATCTGGCACATATATAAATGGAATATTACTCAGCCATAAAAAGAAACAAAACTGAGTTATTTGTAGTGAGGGGGATGGACTTAGAGTCTGTCCTACACAGTGAAGTAAGTCAGAAAGAGAAAAATAAATACCGTGTGCTAACAGAGATATATGGAATCTAAAGAAAAAAGTTTATGAAGAACCTAGGGGCAGGACAGGATTAAGGACACAGACATAGAGAAAGGACTTGAGGACATGGGGAGGGGGAAGGGTAAGCTGGGACGAAGTGAGAGAGTGCCATGGACATATATACGTTACCAAATGTAACATCGATAGCTACTGGGAAGCAGCCACATAGCACAGGGAGATCAGCTCGGTGATTTGCGACCACCTAAAGGGGTGGGATGTGGAGGGTGGGAGGGAGATGTAAGAGGGAGGGGATATGGTGATATATGTATATGTATAATTGATTCACTTTGTTATACAGCAGAAACTAACACTCCATTGTAAAGCAATTATACTCCAATAAAGGTGTAAAAGGAAAATAAAAAAGAAAGAAGCCCAGAGATAAACCTACACACCTATGGTCAACTAATCTATGACAAAGTAGGCAAGACTATACAATGGAGAAAAGACAGTGTCTTCAATCAGTGGTGCTGGGAAAAATGGACAGCTACATGTAAAAGAATGAAATTAGAACACCCCCTAACACCATACACAAAAATAAATTCAAAATGGATTAGAGACCTTAATGTAAGACTGGACAGTATAAAACTCTTAGAGGAAAACATAGGAAGAATACTCTAGCATAAATCACAGCAAGATCTTTTTTGATCCACCTCCTAGAGTAATGACATAAAAAAGAAAACTAAACAAATGGGACCTAATGAAACGTAAAAGCTTTTGCAAAGCAATGGAAACTACAAACACAAAAAGACAACCCTCAGAATGGGAGAATATATTTGCAACTGAATCAATGGACAAAGGATTAATCTCCAATATATATAAACAGCTGATGCAGCTCAATATTAAAAAAACAAACAACCCAATACAAAAATGGGCAGAAGATCTAAATAGACATTTCTTCCAAGAAGACGTAGAGATGGCCAAGGAGCACATGAAAAGCTGCTCTACATCACTAATTATTAGAGAAATGCAAATCAAAACTACAATGAGGTATCACCTCACACCTGTTAGAATGGGCATCATCAGAAAATCTACAAACAACAAATGCTGGAGAGGGTGTGGAGAAAAGGAACCCTCTTCCACGATTGGTGGGAATGTAAATTGATAGTCACTATGGAGAACAGTATGGAGGTTCCTTAAAAAACTAAAAATAGAATTACCATATGATCCAGCAACCCACTACAGGGCATATACCCAGAGAAAACCATAAATCAAAAAGACACATTCACCACAATGTTCATTGCAGCACTATTTACAATAGCCAGGTAATGGAAGCAACCTAAATGCCCACAGACAGACGAATGGATAAAGATGTGGTACATATATAAAATGGACTATTAGCCATAAAAAGGAATGAAATTGGGTCATTTGTAGAGACGTCGATGGATCTAGAGACTGTCATACAGAGTGAAGTAAGTCAGAAAGAGAAAAACAAATATTGTATATTAACGTATATATGTGGAACCTAGAAAAATGGTACAGATGAACCGGTTTGAAGGGCAGAAATAGAGACACAGATGTAGAGAACAAATGTATGGACACAAAGAGGGGAAAGCCATGGGGGGTGGTGGTGGGAGGAGTTGGGAGATTGGGATTGACATGTATACATTTATATGTATAAAATAGATAACCAATAAGAACCTGCTGTATAAAAAATAAATAATATAAAATGAAAAATAAAATTTTTTAAGAAACGGAAAAAAGTTATTCCCTTTACATACATGTATTTATATGAATGAATTATTTCCATGCTTACATCCATAAGAACAAAAAAGAGGAATAAAACCTACCTTGAAACAAAAAAGAAAAAAACAAAACAGAACCCACCAGTTATACAGATGAAAATCCTATCAGGGCACTTGCTCCAGTGGTAGACAATTCTGAAGTTGGTCAGAGGTGGGGAATCGTCTCGCATGCAGCCAGCAGCCCCCCGCAAGGAGTGTCCTCATTACAAGCCTGGGGGACCGTGCTGAGGCATCTGTGAGTAAACGTGAGATGAGCCCCAGGCCAGCTGCTGCTGAACTGTTCCCAACCTTCCCAGGTAAAACACCTGAATATGTACAAGGACTTGAAAGCCTAGAGGAAGGGCCATAGAGCCACACGAGTGACAGCATGCCAGCCGACTTGGTGCCTGCAGGCCAGCCAGGATGGTCCTGGCCCTGGGTGCTCTTCTGGAAGATTTCCATTTCCCTGCCTGAGATACCCGTCCTGTCCCTGCCCCCACTGCTTTTTTCCTTCCTCACCTCTGCCCAGGGAGAAATTCCAGCAGCAGGTATGGGTGACACATCCTCTTCTTTAGCAGGTGGCAGCCTGGCAACTGCTGCAGAAAGTCCAGGAGAGCCACACTCACACTGGGCCACCCACAAAGCCGTGGCCTCTCACTCCCTCCCACCAGCCCAGCCCCGAGACTGCTGACAGGGCAGAGAAAATGGCCTCAGGCACGGCTGCAGGGGCACTTGCTGCCTGGAATGGTATTTATATTGATCTCAACCCAGGCACACCTGGGGAGGGCTAGCAGGCACGGTAAGGCTGCCAGGTCAGCCAATCATCACCCCTCAGGGGCTCACAGTTGCAGAAAATGGAACTTGCTGAACCAGCCAGGTCCAAGGAACAGGTGTGGGCTCCTGAGAGTCAGGATAGACAAGGGGCTGCAGCTTTGGCTTGTTTTCTAATCATTTTATCTGGCCCATGAGTGGGAGACAACTTCAAGAAAACCCTCTCCTAATGAGAGGAACCCAGGAGTCAGGGAGAGGAGGGGTGGGTGGTGGTTGGAGACAGAGGCCTGGTGCCCCGGGTGCAGTGGAAGTCTCTGGAAGACCAGGCAGAGGGAGGCCGCACAGAGTGATGCCCAGGGTCACAGAACTGTTGGAGCTGCTGTTTGTTAGTTCAAGTCCTGCTCTGAGGTGCTCTGTGTCAGCTCTGAGTGACAGGTGAGCTGGGGGTGCTCTGCAATGAGGGCTATGTGCATGGTTCCTGTGTGCCCAGCCCTGCCACGGTACCTGCAAGGGTAGCTCTGTATCCTGGGATTGGTCTGACCACGAGAGCCCCATGGGCTGCTGGGGACCTGGTAAAGGATGTCAGGACAGTCAGTGAAGCCACCGAGGATATACCTCCAGTTGCTCCTAATTCCTACACCCTGCTGGTCATTCTACCAACCACCAGGACATGGTATTCTGTATTAGTCTTCAATGATGCCTTCTTTTGTATTCCATTAGTCCCAGAGTCACAAGAAATTTTGGCTTGTGAGTGGCAGGACTCAACATACAACTAAAACAATACTTCCGGGCTGTCTTGCCCCAAGGGTTCAAAAATTCCCACACCGTCTTTGGGGAAAGCTTAGGTAAAGACCTAAAAGTTCTACCTCTGGAAAAGGAAACCCTCCTTCAATACACAGATGACATTCTGATCGCCAGCCCTACTAAGGAGGCCTCTGAACTACCAAGCCAATAAAGGATAGAAGTTGTCCAAGAAAAAGCTCAAATATCACAGACTGCGGTGACCTGCCTGGGCTTCATTCTCACACAAGGTCGGAGAAGCCCATCCCAGGAAAGGGAAGAAACCATTTTCAGCCTTACCCCTTTCTAAAACTAGAAGACAGCTTAGGGGTTCCTGGGGAGGCCAGGGTTTGCTGCTTCTGGATCCCTAACTACAGTCTACTAGCTGGGCCTCTATATGAAACACTGAAAGGAAAAGATGATGATCCTTTTGAACAGAATCCAGAAGTGGCCTTTCAAGAATGGAAAGAGCAGTCAATTCAGACCCTTGCCCTGGAACTCCCTAATTTAGCTAAACCCTTTGACCTCTACATTCCCGGTGAAAGGTGAATCGCCACTGGAGAATTAGTGCAAAAACTGGGACCACTTGAAATGGAACAATGCAAGAATGCCATCCAGGTAGGATAAACCACGGTCACCAAGGGGCTTGGCCCACTGCCACATCTGGCCAAGATACTGGCGGTATCTAAAAACCTGGAAATCAGCAGCCCAAAAGGCCACCTCCCTCCTAAGGGAAAAGGACACCACGTGGTGATCCTAACCACCAACCATGCCCTGAAGTTGCAGGGTTCGCTCTGTGGGCACACCGACCTCGAGTGAGGAGGCCCTCCAACGCCAACATCCAGAGAGATAACCGGGGGCAACAGGGCACCATGACGACTCGTGTGAACATCACTTGACCTGGAGTTTCTCTCATAAAACAACAATAGTGTGTCCCGAAGGAGTAGACTACTGCTTGCAGGACTTACTGCACCCGGAGGGGAGCTAATAATCTTGGCGGGGGAACCGTATATCACACTGTCACCATAGAAAAGCCTACAGACACCGTGATGATGGTGGCCAATAAGACCGGCTGGACTCCTGTTTACTTCAAAAGGCTGTTGACTCAGTGGCCATCATGGTCCTTGATCACCACTGACCCTGGACTGTCTGGGAGTTGAGCGGGCAGGGCTCTGACACCTGGTGCTGTTTGTACGTTAATTCAGGGGTCTAATTGAAGAAATCACAGACTACTGGTCAGAGCATCTAGGCTGGCAGAAACGGTCAGCCTAAGGTGGCCGAACAAATGTGGGGCGGGGTGAAACCGGTCCCCACAGCGTCTCTGCACATCTCTTTCCTGGACCCTTAAAGGTCATTAGAATCTATAACACTTCCAATGCTGGTGCTCAGGTGGACGAGCAGGGAGGCAGGGGGCCTGGGGACAATCAACGTCACCTGGAGGCTGCTGGGGAGAAGCTCTGACCTTCGCCCCCGGGTATGAGGGCTCCCAACTCAGCACTCAGCAGTTACAGAAGAAGGGTCTGCACCCTCAGCACTCCAAGAATGAGGAACGGGACAAAAGGCAGAGGAGGGGTTTGTCCCCAGCAAAGCCCATTAAATATCCCTGGGAGATAAAAATAGAATCTGGGCAATAAAGTCAAGTCTAACCTTTTTTATCCTTTGTGCTTTGTCTAATTTCATGTGCTCCTAGGGTCCCGCATGCAGAGGTTCCACACCCGGCACTTCAGACCAGATTTCCTAGTGCAGAATGGCTGGGTCGACACCTCAGCTCCTGGGGCCCAGTGCAGACTCCGCGATATAGAGTCTGAGCTGCAGCCAACCCGGCCCTCGAGAGCTCCGCCCCCTCCCTCCCACTGACTCTAACAGGATCTCTACACAGCAGCCCAGCCCACAGCCCACGGGGTAGTGCATGCTCTCACCTCTCCATTCTCTGATCAAAATATAAAGTTTCCTTGGCTTGTGAACCAAACTCAGTCTCGATCTGTTGGCCCCAATGACACTGGGCAGGGGGACACTTGTTGGGGTCCACTCTGGAGGATCAGTAACAGAAATTGAGTCTATTGTAACCTCAATGAACAGATGTGTCAGCCAAACTGTAGTTAACATAGAACAGTTTAGAAGGCTCGGGTAAAATAAGATGTTTCTAACACTTCCATTTGATATTTCCATCACTTTATTATAAGCAAGTTCAGTGAAAAGATTTGTCTTATTTGTCAGGTCAATATTAGAGAAACGAAGTGATTTCTTTCCAAGGATGTACATCTAATAATCTTGGTTAAAGCTTCAATCTTGTTTTAAATGCTTTTCCATTGAAAATGATACCTCTCTTTCAGCTCCCCCATTTCTGAGAAGTATAAAATCTTATAATTTATTATTACCAAAGGGGAAAGGTGGGAGGAGGGATAAATTAACAGTTTGGGATTAACACATACACACTGCTATGTATAAAATAGATCATCAACAAGGAACTACTGTATATCACAGGGAACTACACTCAACATTTTGCAATAACCTCTAAGGGGAAATAATCTGAAAAAGAATAGATATTTTTATTGACATCATCTATCAATGACAGTTAAAGTGTAACCTAAGGGAAGCTGGTGGTGAGTGCTTCTGACCCTGAAGACTTCAATCATCTAAAGTTTGGACTCTGCCTACTTCCCAAGGCCCTTAATGAACATATGTGTAGCCGTAGCTTAAAAAATTCCCCAGTTTGGGTTTCGGTGAGACACTGATTTTGAAAAAGCCCTGGTGTTCTCCTTACATGAATGGGACTCTTCTTACTGCTAAAACATGTCTGTCACACGCAGAGGATTGTATACCGTCTGATCGAGAAGAGTTTGGAAAAGGCATCTCATCTCCTCATCTCCTGGTGCTCGGGTTCACCCCTCCAGCGTCTTTACTAACAGTCTCCCCACTTGGAGATGTCAGCACTGTCACCATCCTGTTGTGTACAGTTTGGAATTTGTCCAGAGGATGAAGCGGAAGGATGAGGAACAATGAGAGACAAGTCCTAGGTGTTCAGACCGGCACATGTCACTCTAATTTCCAATCAGGAAGACGAATTGACCAAAGGCTAGGGTTGCCCATGGAAACAGTATAGGTCTTGAGGAAATCCCGTTGCTTTGTGGCCAGTTCCCATAAACACAAGTTGAACAATGGAACTCAGGGGCAGTAAAATTCACGAAACTGCAGAGTTGAAAATATCCATCACTGAAAAATGTCTTGAGGAAAGTCAGAGAAAAGGACTTGTAAGCAAGGGAGAATGTCAGGAAAGTGATTTGAGGAGGTAGAAAGGACTCGCCATTAAGCACAAGAAAAGGAGCTGAACATTGCCAACATTGCAGTTGGCCAAAAAGGGTGTATTCGTTTTTTTCTGTATATGTTCAAGAAAAGGGCATACACTTTTTTAGCCAACCAAACAGGTGGGCACTGGAAATCAATACTACAAAAGATATCACTTTGCATCAGTCAGAAGAGCAATCCTCATAAAGCGTAAACAAAAGAAATGCAGGACAGGGCAAGGAGAAGAAGGGAGCCCTGTGAGACTTATAGTGGAAATGTATATTGCCAACGGCCATTCTGGAGAAGTGTATTGTGTTTACTAAAGCGTCTAAAAAATGAGCTACAGAGCATAGGGCACTTGCACTCATGGGCGTATATCTTGGGAAAAACAAAAATCGAGAGGACACAGACACCCCAATGTTTACCGCCTCTCTGTTTAAAAGATCCTCGACTAGGATATAACTTAACTGTCTCTGGAGAGAAAAAATGGATAGAGATGTGGTACTTAGGTAGAGTGGAATATTATTCAGCCTGGAAATCAATGAAATATGGCCAGTTGTAACAACTCCGGAGGAGTTACGTATGATCATTCTAAGTGACAGAATTCAAAAAGAAAAAGACACATATCATAAGATATCACTTAAAGGTGGAATCCAAAATGGCTACACATGAAATAAATTACAAAACAAAAACATAGTCAAATATGTAGAAAACACGCATAAGGCTGCTAAACGGGAAAGGTGGGGAGGGGTGAGGCATCATCCAGGAGGTTGAAATTAGCAAAGATACCATTCCAAATACCAAACTGATAATCAACAAGGCCTACACTGTAGCTAAAAGAACTGCACTCAGCACACTCAAGTCACCGGAAAAGAATATATACGACTGGTAAGAATCTGAAAAAGAATTTACTGATGTCTCCCTGTACGTGAATCAAGTGGATGTACAGCAGCAAGAAACAGAGCTTTGAAAATCAGCTGTAACCAATATAGTAATAAATTGAAAAAAATAAATGACAGAGAGACAGAGAAAACCTCTTACAACTTTTCCTCAGGGATGGTGATGCAACATGGATTGAACACATCTAGACCCACAGCACGATGAGACATAAGGCTGGAAACTGTTTGCACTAAGAGAAATGTGAGGTTGGGTGAGGAAATGCACACCCTTTAAAGTAATACTACCTGGTACCCATTCAATGGGTCCCAAATCTGCAGGTTCAAGGGATCTTCCTACAGCTAAAACATGCATGGAAAGCCCAGAGGACTGTACACCATGTGATCGGGAGATGTGTCTAAAATGCAGCTCATTTATCCTCTCCTGGTGCTCCTGTTCACCATTCCAGCCACGTTACTTAGAATCTCCCCACTTGGAGAATCAGCACATTTCAACTTCTGTTTCACACATTTTGCAAATTGTGAGGAGGATGAACAGGAAGAGGGGGAACCAATGAGAGAATAGTTGTAGGGGTTTGGACGGGCACATATCACTCTAATTTCCCATTAAGAATAAGAATTGAAACAAGGCTCAGTCCACCTCGCCGTAGGCAAAATAGGTCCTGAAGCAATCCTGCGGGTTTGAGGCCAGCTCACAAAAGAGCAACTTAAAAAATGGAGCTCAGGGTCACTGCAATTCACAAACCTGCAGAGTTATAAATGAAAACTAACGTCCAAAACTATGTTGAGGTAAGGCAAAGAAGAGGATCTGAATGCAAGACAGAATTGCAAGAAACAGATTTCAAGAGATAGATTGGACTCGTCTTTAAAGCACATGAAAAGCGGCAGAATTTCGACAATGATGCAGTTGGCCCAAAAGGGCGTATGCGTTTTTTCCTGATTATATCCAGGAAAAAACGCATACGCACTTTATGGGCAACGAAGCAAGCAAGCAATGCAAATGTGCACAACAAAGAAGTCTCATTTCCCACCGGTCAAAAGGGCCATCCTAAAAAATTGTAAAAACCAAATTGCAGGACAGGCCATGGAGAACAGGGAACCTTTATACGCTGATGGGCAGTGTGCGAACTGCCGAGAGCCACTCTGGAGAAGTGTATGGTGGTTCCTAAATCATCTAAAAAACAGAGCTACAGAGCATAGGACACTTCCAATCATGGGAGTATATCTAAGGAAGTCTAAAAATCAACAAGACACAAGCACACCACAGTTTAGGGCTACTCTGTTTACAAGAACCTCAACTTCAGTACACCTTAAATATCCCAGGAAAGAGAACAATGGATAAAGAAAATGTGGTACTTATGTACAATGGAATATCTCTTCACCATGAAATCAATGTAATAAGGCTAGTAGAAGGATAAAGAGTGGATTTAGGTCCGATAATACTACTTGAAATAAGTCAAACAGAAAAAGAAACATATCATAAGATATCACCTATAGAGGGAGGGTAAATATGGCTGCACAAGAAATGAATTACAGAACAGAACAGTGTCTCACATTTAGAAAACACACTTATGTCAGCTTAAGGGGAAAGGAGAGGTGGGGTGATGCATAAAACCAGAGTTTGAAATTAGCACAGATACCGTTCAATAAACCAAATAGGTATTGGACAAGATCTACACCTTGCTCAATGAACTGGCCTCAACACACCCTATACACCGCAGAGAAATATATCTGAATAATAAGAATCTTAAAACCCACGTATTGATATATCTCCATAAGGGAATCAAGTGTGTGCAGAGCAGCACAAACACAGCAGTGAAAATGAGCTAAACCCCATTATAGAAATAAATTTTAAAACCAAAACGCAGAAACAATGAAAGAGAGAAAAATTCTTACAACATTTGCTCAGGGGCTGTGATGCAACCTGGATTGACCACATATAAACCCACAGCTGGATAAGACATAAGGCTGGACACTTGGGGCTGAGAGGATTGGTGAGCTTTGGTGAGCAACTGCCGAAAGTTTAATGCAATACTTCATGCTACTCATTCCAAGGGTCCCAACACTCCAGGTTGAAGGGAATCTTCCTACACCTAAACCATGCTTGGGAAACCCAGCGATTGGTATACCATATGATCAGGAAAGGTTTCTAAAACGCACCTCTTTTTTCCTCTCCTGGGACTCCGGATCGACATTCCAGCCGCTTTACTAACAACATCCCCACATGGAGAGTCAATGCCTTTAAGTTCTGGTATCGCACAGTCTGCAGTTAGTGCGGAGGATGAATGGGAATAGGGGAACCAGTGAGAAACTAGCTGTAGCGGTTTCAATGAGCACATGTCACTCTAATTTCACATCAGTAAGAAGAATTAACCAAAGGCACAGCAAGGTGCCCAAGAAGAAGAATAGGGCCTGAAGGAATCCTCTGGTTATGAGGCAAGATCACAAAAATAAGAGCTGAAAAATGGAGCTAAGGGCCACTGCAATTCAAAAACCTGCAGAGTTATAAAGGCCAACTATTTTCAAAAAATATATTGAGGAAAGGCTATGAAGAGGCAATGAAAGCAAGGCAGAATTGCAGAAAACCGATTTCAGGAGGTAGACTGGAATTGCATTGAAAATATATGAAGAAAGTCAGAACGTCGACAATGATGCACTTGGCCAAAAAGGGCGTATGCGTTTTTTCGTGAATATATTCAGGAAAAAACGCATATACACTTTTTGGCCAACCAAGCAAGCTTGCAAAGGAAATCTGCACTATAATGAAGTCTCACTTCCCGCAGGTCAAAAGGGCCATCTGAAAAAAGTGTAAAATCCAGAAAGGCAGGACAGGCCATGGAGAACTGGGAGCCTTGTTATGCTGATGGGCGGGATGTAAATTGCCAACAGCCACTCGGGAGAAGTGTATGGTGTTTCCTGAAACATCTAAAAAACAAAGCAACAGAGCCTAGGGCACTTCCACTTATGGTCCTATAGCTTAGGGAAATTAAAATCAAAAAGACACAGCCACCCCAAAGTTTGGGACGGCTCTGTTTACAAGAACCTCGTTTACGGTACAAGCTCAATATCGCAGAAAGCGAAAAATGGATAAAGAAGTTGCGGTACATACGTACAATGCAACATCACTCAGCAATGAAATCTATGTCATCAGGCCCGTAGCAGCATAATGAGTGGATTCAGGTATGATGATTCTAACTGAAATAAGTCACACAGAAAAAGAAACATCATAAGATATCACTAATACACGGAATGTAAACTTGGCTACACAGGAACTGGATTACAAACAGAACAGTGTCTCACATTTAGAACACCAACTTATGCTTGCTTAAGGGGAAAGGTGAGCTGGGGTGCTGCATAAAACCAGAGATTGAAATGAGCACAGATAAAATTCCTTAAGCCAGATATGGAATAGACAAGAGCTACTCCTTGCTCAACGAAATGGACTCAACACCCCATATTAAACGCCAAAGAATGTACCAGACTAGTAAGTATCTTAAAACCTATGGATTGCTATGTCTCCGAAAGAGAATCAAACGTGTGTACGGGGACATAAACGCAGCAGTGATTGGATTGGAGAGGTTCGGTGAGCAAATGAAGACCCTTTGAAGTCATATTGCATGGTACCCATTCCACGGGTCTCAACTCTCCAGGTTTAAGGGATTCTTCCTTCAGCTAAAACATGCATGTGGAATCCAGAGTATGATCAACCATGTGATCGGGAGACGTGTTCAAATATGTCTCAGTTCTCGTCCCCTGGTACTCGGGTGCAACATTCCAGACGCTTTACTAACACTCTCCCGACTTGGAGAGTCAGTGCCTTTAACCTCCTGTTTGGCCCAGTTTGCAATTTCTGTGGAAGATGAACAGGAATACGGAGAACCAATGAGAGACTAGCTGGAGGTGTCTGGATGGGCAAATTTAACTCTCATTTCCCACCACAAAGAGGAATTAACCAAGGGCTCAGCATGCCGTGCCGGAAATAGATTAGGTCCTGAAGCAATCCTGCAGTGTTGCGGCCAGCTCACAAGAAAGCGAGTTGAAGAAAGGAGCTCAGGGGCACTGTAATTCACAAACCTGCAGAGTTATAAATGACAGCTATCGTCCAAAAATATACTGAAGTAAGGCTGCCAAGAGGACTTGAAAGCGGGGCAGAATTGCAGGAAAACGATTTCAGGAGGTAGATTGGAATTGCATGTAAAGCATAGGAAAAGAGGCAGAACGTCCACAATGATGCACTTGGCGAAAAGGGGCGTATGCGTTTTTTCCTGAATATATTCAGGAAAAAACGCATACGCCCTTTTTGGCCAACCAAGCAAGTTTGCAAAGGAAATCTGCACTACAATGATGTCTCACTTCCCCCTGGTTAAAAGGGCCATCTGAAAAAAGTGTAAAATCCAGAAAGTCAGGACAGGCCATGGAGAACTGGGAGCCTTGTTATGCTGATGAGTGGGATGTAAATTGGCAACAGCCACTCGGGAGAAGTGTATGGTGTTTCCTGAAACATCAAAAAAACAAAGCAACAGAGCCTAGGGCACTTCCACTTATGGTCCTATAGCTTAGGGAAATTAAAATCAAAAAGACACAGCCACCCCAAATTTTGGAACGGCTCTGTTTAAAGAACCTCGTTGATGGTACAAGTACAATATCACAGAAAGCGAAAAATGGATAAAGAAGTTGTGGTACTTACGTACAATGCAATATCACTCAGCAATGAAATCTATGTCATCTGGCCCGTAGCAGCATAATGAGTGGATTCAGGTATGATGATTCTAAGTGAAATAAGTCACACAGAAAAAGAAACATCATAAGATGTCACTAATACACGGAATGTAAACATGGCTACACAGGAACTGAATTACAAAAGAAAACAGCGTCTCAAATTTAGAAAACCAACTTATGCTTGCTTAAGGGGAAAGGTGAGTTGGGGTGCTGCATAAAACCAGAGATTGAACTTGGCACAGATACCGTTCCATAAGCCAACTATATAATAGACAATAGCTACTCCTTGTTCAACGAAGTGGACTCAACACCCCATATTAAACGCCTAAGAATATACCTGACTAGTAATAATCTTAAAACCTATGGATTTATATGTCTCCGAAAGAGAATCAAGCGTGTGTACAGCGGCATAAATGCAGTAGTGATAGGATTGGTGAGGTTCGGTGAGCAAATGCAGACCCTTTGAAGTCATATTGCATGATACCCATTCCATGGGTCTCAACTCTCCAGGTTTAAGGGATTCTTCCTTCAGCTAAAACATGCATGTGGAACCCAGAGTATGATCCACCGTGTGTTCGGGAAACGTGTTCAAATGTGTCTCAGTTTTCGTCCCCTGGTAATCGGGTGCAACATTCCAGACGCTTTACTAACACTCTCCCCACTTGGAGAGTCAGTGTCTTTAACCTCCTGTTTGGCCCAGTTTGCAGTTTCTGTGGAAAATGAACAGGAATAGGGAGAACCAATGAGAGACTAGCTGGAGGTGTCTGGACGGGCAAATTTAACTCTCATTTCCCACCAGGTAGAGGAATTAACCAAAGGCTCAGTGTGCCGGGCCAGAACCACACTAGGGCCTGAAGGAATCCTGCGGTGTTGCGGCCAGCTCACAAGAAAGCGAGTTGAAGAAAGGAGCTCAGGGGCACTGGAATTCACAAACATGCAGAGTTATAAATGACAGCTATCATCAAAAATATATTGAAGTAAGGCTACCAAGAGGACTTGAAAGCGGGGCAGAATTGCAGGAAACCGATTTCAGGAGGTAGACTGGAATTGCATTTAAAGCATAGGAAAAGAGGCAGAACGTCCACAATGATGCACTTGGCCAAAAAGGGCGTATGCGTTTTTTCCTGAATATATTCAGGAAAAAATGCATACGCCCTTTTTGGGCAACCAAGCAAGATTGCAAAGAAATCTGCACTACAATGAAGTCTCACTGCCCCCGGTCAAAAAGGCCATCTGAAAAAAGTGTAAAGTCCAGAAAGGCAGGACAGGCCATAGAGAACTGGGAGCCTTGTTATGCTGATGGGCGGGATGTAAATTGCCAACAGCCACTCTGGAGAAGAGTATGGTGTTTCCGAAACATCTAAAAAACAAAGCAACAGAGCCTAGGGCACTTCCACTTATGGTCCTAAAGCTTAGGGAAATTAAAATCAAAAAGACACAGCCACCCCAAAGTTTGGGACGGCTCTGTTTACAAGAACCTCGTTTACGGTACAAGTTCAATATCACAGAAAGCGAAAAATGGATAAAGAAGTTGTGGTACTTACGTACAATGCAATATCACTCAGCAATGAAATCTATGTCATCAGGCCCGTAGCAGCATAATGAGTGGATTCAGGTACGATGATTCTAAGTGAAATAAGTCACACAGAAAAAGAAACATCATAAGGTATCACTACTACACGGAATGTAAACTTGGCTACACAGGAACTGAATTACAAAACAGAATAGGGTCTCAAATGTAGAAAACCAACTTATGCTTGCTTAAGGGGAAAGGTGAGTTGGGGTGCTGCATAAAACCAGAGATTGAAATTAGCACAGATACAGTTCCATAAGCCAAATATGTAATAGACAAGAGCTACTCCTTGCTCAACGAAGTGGACTCAACACCCCATATTAAACGCCTAAGTATATACCTGACTAGTAAGCATCTTAAAACCTATGGATTTATATGTCTCCGAAAGACAATCAAGCGTGTGTACAGCGGCATAAACAAGGCAGTGATAGGATTGGTGAGGTTCGGTGAGCAAATGCAGACCCTTTGAAGTCATATTGCATGGTACCCATTCCATGGGTCTCAACTCTCCAGGTTTAAGGGATTCTTCCTTCAGCTAAAACATGCATGTGCAACCCAGAGTATGATCCACCGTGTGATCGGGAAACGTGTTCAAATGTGTCTCAGTTTTCGTCCCCTGGTACTCGGGTGCAACATTCCAGACGCTTTACTAACACTCTCCCCACTTGGAGAGTCACTGCCTTTAACCTCCTGTTTGGCCCAGTTTGCAATTTCTGCGGAAAATGAACAGGAAAAGGGAGAACCAGTGTGAGACTACCTGGAGGTGTCTGGACGGGCAAATTTCACTCTCATTTCCCACCAGGAAGAGGAATTAACCAAAGGCTCAGCGTGCCATGCAGGAACCACTCCAATGCCTGAAGCAATCTTGCGGTGTTGCGGCCAGCTCACAAGACAGCAAGTTGATGAAAGGAGCTCAGGGGCACTGGAATTCACAAACATGCAGTTATAAATGACAGCTATCGTCCAAAAGTATATTGAAGTAAGGCTGCCAAGAGGACTTGAAAGCGGGGCAGAATTGCAGGAAACCTATTTCAGGAGGTAGACTGGAATTGCATGTAAAGCATAGGAAAAGAGGCAGAACGTCCACAGTGATGCACTTGGCCAAAAAGGGCGTATGCGTTTTTTCCTGAATATATTCAGGAAAAAACGCATACGCCCTTTTAGCCAACCAACCAAGCAAGCTTGCAAAGTAAATCTGCACTATAATGAAGTCTCACTGCCCCCCCGGTCAAAAGGGCCATCTGAAAAAAGTGTAAAATCCAGAAAGGCAGGATAGGCCATGGAGAACTGGGAGCCTTGTTATGCTGATGGGCCGGATGTAAATTGCCAAAAGCCACTCTGGAGAAGTTTATGGTGTTTCCTGAAACATCTAAAAACCAAAGCAACAGAGCCTAGGGCACTTCCACTTATGGTCCTATATGTTAGGGAAATTAAAATCAAAAAGACACAGCCACCCCAAAGTTTGGGATGGCTCTGTTTACGAGAACCTCGTTTATGGTACAAGTTCAATATCACAGCAGGTGAAAAATGGATAAAGAAGTTGTGGTATTTACGTACAATGCAATATCACTCAGCAATGAAATCTATGTCATCAGGCCCGTAGCAGCATAATGAGTGGATTCAGGTACGATGATTCTAAGTGAAATAAGTCACACAGAAAAAGAAACATCATAAGATATCACTAATACACGGAATGTAATCCTGGCTACACAGGAACTGAAATACAAAACAGAACAGGGTCTCAAATGTAGAAAACCAACTTATGCTTGCTTAAGGGGAAAGGTGAGTTGGGGTGCTGCATACAACCAGAGATTGAAATTAGCACAGATACCGTTCCATAAGCCAAATATGTAATAGACAAGAGCTACTCCTTGCTCAACGAAGTGCACTCAACACCCCATATTAAACGCCTAAGAATATACCTGACTAGTAAGAATCTTAAAACCTATGGATTTATATGTCTCTGAAAGAGAATCAAGCATGTGTACAGCGGCATAAACGCAGCAGTGATAGGACTGGTGAGGTTCGGTGAGCAAATGCAGACCCTTTGAAGTCATATTGCATGGTACCCATTCCATGGGTCTCAACTCTCCAGGTTTAAGGGATTCGTCCTTCAGCTAAAACATGCATGTGGAACCCAGAGTATGATCCACCATGTGATTGGGAAACGTGTTCAAATATGTCTCAGTTTTCGTCCCCTGGTACTCGGGTGCAACATTCCAGACGCTTTACTAACACTCTCACCACTTGGAGAGTCAGTGCCTTTAACCTCGTGTTTGGCCCAGTTTGCAATTTCTGCGGAACATGAACAGGAAAAGGGAGAACCAGTGTGAGACTACCTGGAGGTGTCTGGACGGGCAAATTTCACTCCCATTTCCCACCAGGAAGAGGAATTAACCAAAGGCTCAGCGTGCCATGCAGGAACCACTCCAATGCCTGAAGCAATCTTGCGGTGTTGCGGCCAGCTCACAAGACAGCAAGTTGATGAAAGGAACTCAGGGGCACTGGAATTCACAAACATGCAGAGTTATAAATGACAGCTATCGTCCAAAAATATATTGAAGTAAGGCTGCCAAGAGGACTTGAAAGCGGGGCAGAATTGCAGGAAACCGATTTCAGGAGGTAGACTGGAATTGCATGTAAAGCATAGGAAAAGAGGCAGAACGTCCACAATGATGCACTTGGCAAAAAAGGGCATATGCGTTTTTTCCTGAATATATTCAGGAAAAAACGCATGCACCCTTTTATGCCAACCAAGCAAGCTTGCAAAGGTAATCTGCACTACAATGAAGTCTCACTGCCCAAGGGTCAAAAGGGCAATCTGAAAAAAGTGTAAAATCCAGAAAGGCAGGACAGGCCATGGAGAACTGGGAGCCTTGTTATGCTGATGGGCGGGATGTAAATTGCCAACAGCCACTCGGGAGAAGTGTATGGTGTTTCCTGAAACATCTAAGAAACAAAGCAACAGAGCCTAGGGCACTTCCACTTATGGTCCTATAGTTTAGGGAAATTAAAATCAAAAAGACACAGCCACCCCAAAGTTTGGGACGGCTCTGTTTACAAGAACCCCCGTTTATGGCACAAGTTCAATATCACAGAAAGCGAAAAATGGATAAAGAAGTTGTGGTACATACGTACAATGCAATATCTCTCAGCAATGAAATCTATGTCATCAGGCCCGTAGAAGAATAATGAGTGGATTCAGTTACGATGATTCTAAGTGAAATAAGTCACACAGAAAAAGAAACTTCATAAGATATCACTACTACACGGAATGTAAACTTGGCTACACAGGAACTGAATTACAAAACAGAAGAGGCTCTCAAAAGTAGAAAACCAACTTATGTTTGTTTAAGGGGAAAGGTGAGTAGGGGTGCTGCAAAAAACCAGAGATTGAAATTAGCACAGATACCGTTCCATAAGCCAAATATGTAATAGACAAGAGCTACTCCTTGCTCAACGAAGTGGACTCAACACCCCATATTAAACGCCTAAGAATATACCTGACTAGTAAGAATCTTAAAACCTATGGATATATGTCTCCGAAAGAGAATCAAGCATGTGTACAGCGGCATAAACGCAGCAGTGATAGGATTGGTGAGGTTCGGTGAGCAAATGCAGACCCTTTGAAGTCATATTGCATGGTACCCATTCCATGGGTCTCAACTCTCCAGGTTTAAGTGATTCTTCCTTCAGCTAAAACATGCATGTGGAACCCAGAGTATGATCCACCATGTCATCGGGAAACGTGTTCAAATGTGTCTCAGTTTTCGTCCCCTGGTACTCGGGTGCAACATTCCAGAAGCTTTACTAACACTCTCCCCACTTGGAGAGTCAGTGCCTTTAACCTCCTGTTTGGCCCAGTTTGCAATTTCTGCGGAAAATGAACAGGAATAGGGAGAACCAATGAGAGACTAGCTGGAGGTGTCTGGACGGGCAAATTTAACTCTCATTTCCCACCAGGAAGAGGAATTAACCAAAGGCTCAGTGTGCCGTGCCGGAACCACACTAGGGCCTGAAGCAATCCTGCAGTGTTGCGGCCAGCTCACAGGAAAGCAAGTTGAAGAAAAGAGCTCACGGGCACTGTCATTCACAAACCTGCAGAGTTATAAATGACAGCTATCGTCCAAAAGTATATTGAAGTAAGGCTGCGAAGGGGATTTGAAAGTGGTTCAGAATTGAAGGAAACCGATTTCAGGAGGTAGACTGGAATTGCATGTAAAGCATAGGAAAAGAGGCAAAACGTCCACAATGATGCACTTGGCCAAAAAGGGCGTATGCGTTTTTTCCTGAAGATATTCAGGAAAAAATACATACTCCCTTTTTGTCAGCAAGCTTGCAAAGGATTTCTGCACTACAATGAAGTCTCACTGCCCCCCGGTCAAAAGGGCCATCCGAAAAAACTGTAAAATCCAGAAAGGCAGGTCAGGCCATGGAGAACTGGGAGCCTCGTTATGCTGATGGGCGGATGTAAATTGCCAACAGCCACTCTGGAGAAGTGTATGGTGTTTCCTGAAACATCTAAAACACAAAGCAACAGAGCCTAGGGCACTTCCACTTATGGTCCTATAGCTTAGGGAAATTAAAATCAAAAAGACACAGCCACCTCAAAGTTTGGGAAGGATTTGTTTACAAGAACCTCGTTTAAGGTACAAGTTCAATATCGCAGAAAGCAAAAATGGATAAAGATGTTGTGGTACTAACGTACAATGCAATATCACTCAACAACGAAATCTGTGTCATCAGGCCCGTAGCAGCATCATGAGTGGATTCAGGTACGATGATTCTAAGTGAAATAAGTCACACAGAAAAAGAAACTTCATAATATATCACTAATATACGGAATGTAAACTTGGCTACACAGGAACTGAATTACAAAACAGCACAGGGTCTCAAATGTAGAAAATCAACTTATGTTTGCTTAAGGGGAAAGCTGAGTTGGGGTGCTGGATAAAACCAGAGATTGAAATTAGCACAGATACCGTTCCATAAGCCAAATATGTAATAAACAAGAGCTACTCCTTGTTCAACGAGGTGGACTCAACACCCCATATTAAACGCCTAAGAATATACCTGACTAGTAAGAATCTTAAAACCTATGGATTTATATGTCTCCGAAATAGAATCAAGCGTGTGTACAGCGGCATACACACAGCAGTGATAGGATTGGTGAGGTTCGGTGAGCAAATGCAGAACCTTTGAAGTCACATTGCATGGTACGCATTCCATGGGTCTCAACTCTCCAGGTTTAAGGGATTCTTCCTTCAGCTAAAACATGCATGTGGAACCCAGAGTATGATCCACCGTGTGATCGGAAAACGTGTTCAAATGTGTCTCAGTTTTCGTCCCCGGTACTCGGGTGCAACATTCCAGACACTTTACTAACACTCTCCCCACTTGGAGAGTCAGTGCCTTTAACTTCCTCTTTGGCCCAGTTTGCAATTTCTGTGGAAAATGAACAGGAATAGGGAGAACACATGAGAGACTAGCTGGAGGTGTCTGGACGGCCAAATTTAACTCTCATTTCCCACCAGGAAGAGGAATTACCAAAGGCTCAGCATGCCATTCATGAACCACACTAGTGCCTGAAGCAATCCTGCGGTGTTGCAGCCAGCTCACAAGAAAGCAAGTTGAAGAAAGGAGCTCAGGGTCACTGTCATTCACAAACCAGCAGAGTTATAAATGACAGCTATCGTCCAAAAATATATTGAAGTAAGGCTGCCAAGAGGACTTGAAAGCGGGGCAGAATTGCAGGAAACCGATTTCAGAAGGTAGACTGGAATTGCATGTAAGCATAGGAAAAGAGGCAGAACGTCCACAATGATGCACTTGGCCAAAAAGGGCGTATGCGTTTTTTCCTGAATATATTCAGGAAAAAACGCATACGCCCTTTTTGGCCAACCAAGCAAGCTTGCAAAGGAAATCTGCACTACAATGTAGTCTCACTGCCCCCCGGTCAAAAGGGCCATCTGAAAAAAGTGTAAAGTCCAGAAAGGCAGGACAGGCCATGGAGAACTGGGAGCCTTGTTATGCTGATGGGCGGGATGTAAATTGCCAACAGCCACTCTGGAGAAGAGTATGGTGTTTCTGAATCATCTAAAAAACAAAGCAACAGAGCCTAGGGCACTGCCACTTATGGTCCTATAGCTTAGGGAAATTAAAATCAAAAAGACACAGCCACCCCAAAGTTTGGGACGGCTCTGTTTACAAGAACCTCGTTTATGGTACAAGTTCAATATCACAGAAAGCGAAAAATGGATAAAGAAGTTGTGGTACTTACGTACAATGCAATATCACTCAGCAATGAAATCTATGTCATCAGGCCCGTAGCAGCATAATGAGTGGATTCAGGTACGATGATTCTAAGTGAAATAAGTCACACAGAAAAAGAAACACCATAAGATATCACTAATACACGGAATGTAAACTTGGCTACACAGGAACTGATTTACAAAACAGAACAGGGTCTCAAATGTAGAAAACCAACTTATGCTTGCTTAAGGGGAAAGGTGTGTTGGGGTGCTGAATAAAACCAGAGATTGAAATTAGCACAGATACACTTCCATAAGCCAAATATGTAATACAAAAGAGCTACTCCTTGCTCAACGATGTGGACTCAACATCCCATATTAAAGGCCCAAGAATATACCTGACTGGTAAGAATCTTAAAACCTATGGATTTATATGTCTCCGAAAGAGCATCAAGCATGTGTACAGCGGCATAAACGCAGCAGTGATAGGATTGGTGAGGTTCGGTGAGCAAATGCAGACCCTTTGAAGTCATATTGCATGGTACCCATTCCATGGGTCTCAACTCTCCAGGTTGAAGGGATTCTTCCTTCAGCTAAAACATGCATGGGGAACCCAGAGTATGATCCACCGTGATCGGGAAACGTGTTCAAATGTGTCTCAGTTTTCGTCCCCTGGTACTCGGGTGCAACATTCCAGAGGCTTTACTAACACTCTCCCCACTTGGAGAGTCAGTGCCTTTAACCTCCTGTTTGGCCCAGTTTGCAATTTCTGCGGAAAATGAACAGGAAAAGGGAGAACCAGTGTGAGACTACCTGGAGGTGTCTGGACGGGCAAATTTCACTCTCATTTCCCACCAGGAAGAGGAATTAACCAAAGGCTCAGCGTGCCATGCAGGAACCACTCCAATGCCTGAAGCAATCCTGCGGTGTTGCGGCCAGCTCACAAGAAAGCGAGTTGAAGAAAGGAGCTCAGGGGCACTCTCATTCACAAATGTGCAGAGTTATAAATGACAGCTATCGTCCAAAAATATATTGAAGTAAGGATGCCAAGAGCACTTGAAAGCGGGGCAGAATTGCAGGAAACCCATTGCAGGAGGTAGATTAGAATGCATGTAAAACATAGGAAAAGAGGCAGAACGTCCACAATGATGCACTTGGCCAAAAAGGGCTTATGCGTTTTTTCCTGAATATATTCAGGAAAAAACGGATACGCCCTTTTTGGCCAACCAAGCAAGCTTGCAAAGGAAATCTGCACTACAATAAAGTCTCACTGCCCCCGGGACAGAAGGGCCAGCTGAAAAAAGTGTAAAATCCAGAAAGGCAGGACAGGCCATAGATAACTGGGAGCCTTGTTATGCTGATGGGCGGGATGTAAATTGCCAACAGCCACTCTGGAGAAGTGTATGCTGTTTCCTGGAACATCTAAAAAACAAAGCAACAGAGCCTAGGGCACTTCCACTTATGGTCCTAGAGCTTAGGGAAATTAAAATCAAAAAGACACAGCCACCCCAAAGTTTGGGACCGCTCTTTTTACAAGAACCTCCTTTATGGTACAAGTTCAATATCACAGAAAGTGAAAAATGGATAAAGAAGTTGTGCTACTTACGTACAAAGAATGTCACTCAGCAATGAAATCTATGTCATCAGGCCCATAGCAGCATAATGAGTGGATTCAGCTATGATGATTCTAAGTGAAATAAGTCACACAGAAAAAGAAACATCATAAGATATCATTAATACACGGAATGTAAACTTGGCTACACAGGAACTGAATTACAAAACAGAACAGGATCTCAAATGTAGAAAACCAACTTATGCTTGCTTAAGGGGAAAGGTGAGTTGGGGTGCTGCATAAAACCAGAGATTGAAATTAGCACAGATACCGTTCCATAAGCCAAATATGTAATAGACAAGAGCTACTCCTTGCTCAACGAAGGGCACTCAACACACCATATTAAACGCCTAAGAATATACCTGACTAGTAAGAAACTTAAAACCTATGGATTTATATGTCTCCGAAAGAGAATCAAGCATGTGTACAGTGGCATTAACGCAGCAGTGATAGGATTGGAGAGGTTCGGTGAGGAAATGCAGACCCTTTGAAGTCATATTGCATGGTACCCATTCCATGGGTCTCAACTCTCCAGGTTTAAGGGATTCTTCCTTCAGCTAAAACATGCATGTGGAACCCAGAGTATGATCCACCGTGTGTTCGGGAAACGTGTTCAAATGTGTCTCAGTTTTCGTCCCCTGGTACTCGGGTGCAACATTCCAGACACTTTACTAACACTCTCCCCACTTGGAGAGTCAGTGCCTTTAACTTCCTCTTTGGCCCAGTTTGCAATTTCTGTGGAAAATGAACAGGAATAGGGAGAACACATGAGAGACTAGCTGGAGGTGTCTGGACGGCCAAATTTAACTCTCATTTCCCACCAGGAAGAGGAATTACCAAAGGCTCAGCATGCCATTCATGAACCACACTAGTGCCTGAAGCAATCCTGCGGTGTTGCAGCCAGCTCACAAGAAAGCAAGTTGAAGAAAGGAGCTCAGGGTCACTGTCATTCACAAACCAGCAGAGTTATAAATGACAGCTATCGTCCAAAAATATATTGAAGTAAGGCTGCCAAGAGGACTTGAAAGCGGGGCAGAATTGCAGGAAACCGATTTCAGAAGGTAGACTGGAATTGCATGTAAAGCATAGGAAAAGAGGCAGAACGTCCACAATGATGCACTTGGCCAAAAAGGGCGTATGCGTTTTTTCCTGAATATATTCAGGAAAAAACGCATACGCCCTTTTTGGCCAACCAAGCAAGCTTGCAAAGGAAATCTGCACTACAATGTAGTCTCACTGCCCCCCGGTCAAAAGGGCCATCTGAAAAAAGTGTAAAGTCCAGAAAGGCAGGACAGGCCATGGAGAACTGGGAGCCTTGTTATGCTGATGGGCGGGATGTAAATTGCCAACAGCCACTCTGGAGAAGAGTATGGTGTTTCTGAATCATCTAAAAAACAAAGCAACAGAGCCTAGGGCACTGCCACTTATGGTCCTATAGCTTAGGGAAATTAAAATCAAAAAGACACAGCCACCCCAAAGTTTGGGACGGCTCTGTTTACAAGAACCTCGTTTATGGTACAAGTTCAATATCACAGAAAGCGAAAAATGGATAAAGAAGTTGTGGTACTTACGTACAATGCAATATCACTCAGCAATGAAATCTATGTCATCAGGCCCGTAGCAGCATAATGAGTGGATTCAGGTACGATGATTCTAAGTGAAATAAGTCACACAGAAAAAGAAACACCATAAGATATCACTAATACACGGAATGTAAACTTGGCTACACAGGAACTGATTTACAAAACAGAACAGGGTCTCAAATGTAGAAAACCAACTTATGCTTGCTTAAGGGGAAAGGTGTGTTGGGGTGCTGAATAAAACCAGAGATTGAAATTAGCACAGATACACTTCCATAAGCCAAATATGTAATACAAAAGAGCTACTCCTTGCTCAACGATGTGGACTCAACATCCCATATTAAAGGCCCAAGAATATACCTGACTGGTAAGAATCTTAAAACCTATGGATTTATATGTCTCCGAAAGAGCATCAAGCATGTGTACAGCGGCATAAACGCAGCAGTGATAGGATTGGTGAGGTTCGGTGAGCAAATGCAGACCCTTTGAAGTCATATTGCATGGTACCCATTCCATGGGTCTCAACTCTCCAGGTTGAAGGGATTCTTCCTTCAGCTAAAACATGCATGGGGAACCCAGAGTATGATCCACCGTGATCGGGAAACGTGTTCAAATGTGTCTCAGTTTTCGTCCCCTGGTACTCGGGTGCAACATTCCAGAGGCTTTACTAACACTCTCCCCACTTGGAGAGTCAGTGCCTTTAACCTCCTGTTTGGCCCAGTTTGCAATTTCTGCGGAAAATGAACAGGAAAAGGGAGAACCAGTGTGAGACTACCTGGAGGTGTCTGGACGGGCAAATTTCACTCTCATTTCCCACCAGGAAGAGGAATTAACCAAAGGCTCAGCGTGCCATGCAGGAACCACTCCAATGCCTGAAGCAATCCTGCGGTGTTGCGGCCAGCTCACAAGAAAGCGAGTTGAAGAAAGGAGCTCAGGGGCACTCTCATTCACAAATGTGCAGAGTTATAAATGACAGCTATCGTCCAAAAATATATTGAAGTAAGGATGCCAAGAGCACTTGAAAGCGGGGCAGAATTGCAGGAAACCCATTGCAGGAGGTAGATTAGAATGCATGTAAAACATAGGAAAAGAGGCAGAACGTCCACAATGATGCACTTGGCCAAAAAGGGCTTATGCGTTTTTTCCTGAATATATTCAGGAAAAAACGGATACGCCCTTTTTGGCCAACCAAGCAAGCTTGCAAAGGAAATCTGCACTACAATAAAGTCTCACTGCCCCCGGGACAGAAGGGCCAGCTGAAAAAAGTGTAAAATCCAGAAAGGCAGGACAGGCCATAGATAACTGGGAGCCTTGTTATGCTGATGGGCGGGATGTAAATTGCCAACAGCCACTCTGGAGAAGTGTATGCTGTTTCCTGGAACATCTAAAAAACAAAGCAACAGAGCCTAGGGCACTTCCACTTATGGTCCTAGAGCTTAGGGAAATTAAAATCAAAAAGACACAGCCACCCCAAAGTTTGGGACCGCTCTTTTTACAAGAACCTCCTTTATGGTACAAGTTCAATATCACAGAAAGTGAAAAATGGATAAAGAAGTTGTGCTACTTACGTACAAAGAATGTCACTCAGCAATGAAATCTATGTCATCAGGCCCATAGCAGCATAATGAGTGGATTCAGCTATGATGATTCTAAGTGAAATAAGTCACACAGAAAAAGAAACATCATAAGATATCATTAATACACGGAATGTAAACTTGGCTACACAGGAACTGAATTACAAAACAGAACAGGATCTCAAATGTAGAAAACCAACTTATGCTTGCTTAAGGGGAAAGGTGAGTTGGGGTGCTGCATAAAACCAGAGATTGAAATTAGCACAGATACCGTTCCATAAGCCAAATATGTAATAGACAAGAGCTACTCCTTGCTCAACGAAGGGCACTCAACACACCATATTAAACGCCTAAGAATATACCTGACTAGTAAGAAACTTAAAACCTATGGATTTATATGTCTCCGAAAGAGAATCAAGCATGTGTACAGTGGCATTAACGCAGCAGTGATAGGATTGGAGAGGTTCGGTGAGGAAATGCAGACCCTTTGAAGTCATATTGCATGGTACCCATTCCATGGGTCTCAACTCTCCAGGTTTAAGGGATTCTTCCTTCAGCTAAAACATGCATGTGGAACCCAGAGTATGATCCACCGTGTGTTCGGGAAACGTGTTCAAATGTGTCTCAGTTTTCGTCCCCTGGTACTCGGGTGCAACATTCCAGACACTTTACTAACACTCTCCCCACTTGGAGAGTCAGTGCCTTTAACTTCCTCTTTGGCCCAGTTTGCAATTTCTGTGGAAAATGAACAGGAATAGGGAGAACACATGAGAGACTAGCTGGAGGTGTCTGGACGGCCAAATTTAACTCTCATTTCCCACCAGGAAGAGGAATTACCAAAGGCTCAGCATGCCATTCATGAACCACACTAGTGCCTGAAGCAATCCTGCGGTGTTGCAGCCAGCTCACAAGAAAGCAAGTTGAAGAAAGGAGCTCAGGGTCACTGTCATTCACAAACCAGCAGAGTTATAAATGACAGCTATCGTCCAAAAATATATTGAAGTAAGGCTGCCAAGAGGACTTGAAAACGGGGCAGAACTGCAGGAAACCGATTTCAGGAGGTAGACTGGAATTGCATGTAAAGCATAGGAAAAGAGGCAGAACGTCCACAATGATGCACTTGGCCAAAGAGGACGTATGCTTTTTTTCCTGAATATATTCAGGAAAAAACGCATACACACTTTTTGGCCAACCAAGCAAGCTTGCAAAGGAAATCTGCACTACAATGTAGTCTCACTGCCCCCAGGATACAAGGGCCAGCTGAAAAAAGTGTAAAATCCAGAAAGGCAGGACAGGCCATAGATAACTGGGAGCCTTGTTATGCTGATGGGCGGGATGTAAATTGCCAACAGCCACTCTGGAGTAGTGTATGGTGTTTCCGGAAACATCTAAGAAACAAAGCAACAGAGCCTAGGGCACTTCCACTTATGCTCCTATAGCTTAGGGAAATTAAAATTAAAAAGACACAGCCACTCCAAAATTTGGGAGGGCTCTGTTTACAGGAACCTCGTTTATGGTACAAGTTCAATATCACAGAAGCGAAAAATGGATAAAGAAGTTGTGGTATTTACGTACAATGCAATATCACTCAGCAATGAAATCTATGTCATCAGGCCCGTAGCAGCATAATGAGTGGATTCAGGTACGATGATTCTAAGTGAAATAAGTCACACAGAAAAAGAAACATCATAAGATATCACTAATACACGGAATGTAATCCTGGCTACACAGGAACTGAAATACAAAACAGAACAGGGTCTCAAATGTAGAAAACCAACTTATGCTTGCTTAAGGGGAAAGGTGAGTTGGGGTGCTGCATACAAGCAGAGATTGAAATTAGCACAGATACCGTTCCATAAGCCAAATATGTAATAGACAAGAGCTACTCCTGCTCAACGAAGTGCACTCAACACCCCATATTAAACGCCTAAGAATATACCTGTCTAGTAAGAATCTTAAAACCTATGGATTTATATGTCTCTGAAAGAGAATCAAGCATGTGTACAGCGGCATAAACGCAGCAGTGATAGGATTGGTGAGGTTCGGTGAGCAAATGCAGACCCTTTGAAGTCATATTGCATGGTACCCATTCCATGGGTCTCAACTCTCCAGGTTTAAGGGATTCTTCCTTCAGCTAAAACATGCATGTGGAACCCAGAGTATGATCCACCGTGTGATTGGGAAACGTGTTCAAATGTGTCTCAGTTTTCGTCCCCTGGTACTCGGGGGCAACATTCCAGACGCTTTACTAACACTCTCCCCACTTGGAGAGTCAGTGCCTTTAACCTCCTGTTTGGCCCAGTTTGCAATTTCTGCGGAAAATGAACAGGAAAAGGGAGAACCAGTGTGAGACTACCTGGAGGTGTGTGGACGGGCAAATTTCACTCTCATTTCCCACCAGGAAGAGGAATTAACCAAAGGCTCAGCGTGCCATGCAGGAACCACTCCAATGCCTGAAGCAATCTTGCGGTGTTGCGGCCAGCTCACAAGACAGCAAGTTGATGAAAGGAGCTCAGGGGCACTGGAATTCACAAACATGCAGAGTTATAAATGACAGCTATCGTCCAAAAATATATTGAAGTAAGGCTGCCAAGAGGACTTGAAAGCGGGGCAGAATTGCAGGAAACCGATTTCAGAAGGTAGACTGGAATTGCATGTAAAGCATAGGAAAAGAGGCAGAACGTCCACAATGATGCACTTGGCCAAAAAGGGCGTATGCGTTTTTTCCTGAATATATTCAGGAAAAAACGCATACGCCCTTTTTGGCCAACCAAGCAAGCTTGCAAAGGAAATCTGCACTACAATGAAGTCTCACTGCCCCCCGGTCAAAAGGGCCATCTGAAAAAAGTGTAAAGTCCAGAAAGGCAGGACAGGCCATGGAGAACTGGGAGCCTTGTTATGCTGATGGGCGGGATGTAAATTGCCAACAGCCACTCTGGAGAAGAGTATGGTGTTTCTGAATCATCTAAAAAACAAAGCAACAGAGCCTAGGGCACTGCCACTTATGGTCCTATAGCTTAGGGAAATTAAAATCAAAAAGACACAGCCACCCCAAAGTTTGGGACGGCTCTGTTTACAAGAACCTCGTTTATGGTACAAGTTCAATATCACAGAAAGCGAAAAATGGATAAAGAAGTTGTGGTACTTACGTACAATGCAATATCACTCAGCAATGAAATCTATGTCATCAGGCCCGTAGCAGCATAATGAGTGGATTCAGGTACGATGATTCTAAGTGAAATAAGTCACACAGAAAAAGAAACACCATAAGATATCACTAATACACGGAATGTAAACTTGGCTACACAGGAACTGATTTACAAAACAGAACAGGGTCTCAAATGTAGAAAACCAACTTATGCTTGCTTAAGGGGAAAGGTGTGTTGGGGTGCTGAATAAAACCAGAGATTGAAATTAGCACAGATACACTTCCATAAGCCAAATATGTAATACAAAAGAGCTACTCCTTGCTCAACGATGTGGACTCAACATCCCATATTAAAGGCCCAAGAATATACCTGACTGGTAAGAATCTTAAAACCTATGGATTTATATGTCTCCGAAAGAGCATCAAGCATGTGTACAGCGGCATAAACGCAGCAGTGATAGGATTGGTGAGGTTCGGTGAGCAAATGCAGACCCTTTGAAGTCATATTGCATGGTACCCATTCCATGGGTCTCAACTCTCCAGGTTGAAGGGATTCTTCCTTCAGCTAAAACATGCATGGGGAACCCAGAGTATGATCCACCGTGATCGGGAAACGTGTTCAAATGTGTCTCAGTTTTCGTCCCCTGGTACTCGGGTGCAACATTCCAGAGGCTTTACTAACACTCTCCCCACTTGGAGAGTCAGTGCCTTTAACCTCCTGTTTGGCCCAGTTTGCAATTTCTGCGGAAAATGAACAGGAAAAGGGAGAACCAGTGTGAGACTACCTGGAGGTGTCTGGACGGGCAAATTTCACTCTCATTTCCCACCAGGAAGAGGAATTAACCAAAGGCTCAGCGTGCCATGCAGGAACCACTCCAATGCCTGAAGCAATCTTGTGGTGTTGCGGCCAGCTCACAAGACAGCAAGTTGATGAAAGGAGCTCAGGGGCACTGGAATTCACAAACATGCAGAGTTATAAATGACAGCTATCGTCCAAAAATATATTGAAGTAAGGCTGCCAAGAGGACTTGAAAGCGGGGCAGAATTGCAGGAAACCGATTTCAGGAGGTAGACTGGAATTGCATGTAAAGCATAGGAAAAGAGGCAGAACGTCCACAATGATGCACTTGGCCAAAAAGGGCGTATGCGTTTTTTCCTGAATATATTCAGGAAAAAACGCATACGCCCTTTTTGGGCAACTAAGCAAGCTTGCAAAGGAAATCTGCACTACAATGAAGTCTCACTGCCCCAAGGTCAAAAGGGCCATCTGAAAAAAGTGTAAAGTCCAGAAAGGCAGGACAGGCCATGGAGAACTGGGAGCCTTGTTATGCTGATGGGCGGGATGTAAATTGCCAACAGCCACTCTGGAGAAGAGTATGGTGTTTCTGAAACATCTAAAAAACAAACCAACAGAGCCTAGGGCACTTCCACTTATGGTCCTATAGCTTAGGGAAATTAAAATCAAAAAGACACAGCCACCCCAAAGTTTGGGCCGGCTCTGTTTACAAGAACCTCGTTTACGGTACAAGTTCAATATCACAGAAAGCGAAAAATGGATAAAGAAGTTGTGGTACTTACGTACAATGCAATATCACTCAGCAATGAAATCTATGTCATCAGGCCCGTAGCAGCATAATGAGTGGATTCAGGTACGATGATTCTAAGTGAAATAAGTCACACAGAAAAAGAAACACCATAAGATATCACTAATACACGGAATGTAAACTTGGCTACACAGGAACTGATTTACAAAACAGAACAGGGTCTCAAATGTAGAAAACCAACTTATGCTTGCTTAAGGGGAAAGGTGAGTTGGGGTGCTGCATACAACCAGAGATTGCAATTAGCACAGATACACTTCCATAAGCCAAATATGTAATAGACAAGAGCTACTCCTTGCTCAACGATGTGGCCTCAACATCCCATATTAAAGGCCCAAGAATATACCTGACTGGTAAGAATCTTAAAACCTATGGATTTATATGTCTCCGAAAGAGCATCAAGTGTGTATACAGTGGCATAAACGGAGCAGTGATACGATTGGTGAGGTTTGGTGAGCAAATGCAGACCGTTTGAAGTCATATTACATGGTACCCATTCCATGGGTCTCAACTCTCCAGGTTTAAGGGATTCTTCCTTCAGCTAAAACATGCATGTGCAACCCAGAGTATGATCCACCGTGTGATTGGGAAATGTGTTCAAATGTGTCTCAGTTTTCGTCCCCTGCTACTCGGGTGCAACATTCCAGACGCTTTACTAACACTCTCCCGACTTGGAGAGTCAGTGCCTTTAACCTCCTGTTTGGCCCAGTTTGCAATTTCTGCGGAAAATGAACAGGAAAAGGGGGAAACAGTGTGAGACTACCTGGAGGTGTCTGTACGGGCAAATTTCACTCTCATTTCCCACCAGGAAGAGGAATTAACCAAAGACTCAGCGTGCCATGCAGGAACCACTCCAATGCCTGAAGCAATCTTGCGGTGTTGCGGCCAGCTCACAAGACAGCAAGTTGATGAAAGGAGCTCAGGGGCACTGTCATTCACAAACATGCAGAGTTATAAATGACAGCTATCGTCCAAAAATATATTGAAGTAAGGCTGCCAAGAGGACTTGAAAGCGGGGCAGAATTGCAGGAAACCGATTTCAGGAGGTAGACTGGAATTGAATGTAAAGTATAGGAAAAGAGGCAGAACGTCCACAATGATGCACTTGGCCAAAAAGGGCGTATGCGTTTTTTCCTGAATATATTCAGGAAAAAACGCATACGCTCTTTTTCGCCAACCAAGCAAGCTTGCAAAGGAAATCTGCACTACAATGAAGTCTCACTTCCCCCCAGTCAAAAGGGCCATCTGAAAAAAGTGTAAAATCCAGAAAGGCAGGACAGGCCATGGAGAACTGGGAGCCTTGTTATGCTGATGGGCGGGATGTAAATTGCCAACAGCCACTCGGGAGAAGTGTATGGTGTTTCCTGAAACATCTAAAAAACAAAGCAACAGAGCCTAGGGCACTTCCACTTATGGTCCTATAGCTTAGGGAAATTAAAATCAAAAAGACACAGCCACCCCAAAGTTTGGGACGGCTCTGTTTACAAGAACCTCGTTTACAGTACAAGTTCAATATCGCAGAAAGCGAAAAATGGATAAAGAAGTTGTGGTACTTACGTACAATGCAATATCACTCAGCAATGAAATCTATGTCATCAGGCCCGTAGCAGCATAATGAGTGGATTCAGGTATGATGATTCTAAGTGAAATAAGTCACACAGAAAAAGAAACATCATAAGATATCACTAATACACGGAATGTAAACATGGCTACACAGGAACTGAATTACAAAACAGAACAGGGTCTCAAATTTAGAAAACCAACTTATGCTTGCTTAAGGGGAAAGGTGAGTTGGGGTGCTGCATAAAACCAGAGATTGAAATGAGCACAGATAAAGTTCCTTAAGCCAAATATGTAATAGACAAGAGCTACTCCTTGCTCAACGAAATGGGCTCAACACCCCATATTAAACGCCTAAGAATGTACCTGACTAGTAAGTATCTTAAAACCTATGGATTGCTATGTCTCTGAAAGAGAATCAAGCGTGTGTACAGGGGCATAAACGCAGCAATGATAAGATTGGAGAGGTTCGGTGAGCAAATGAAGACCCTTTGAAGTCATATTGCATGGTACCCATTCCAAGGGTCTCAACTCTCCAGGTTGAAGGGATGCTTCCTTCAGCTAATACATGCATGTGGAACCCAGAGTATGATCAACCGTGTGATCGGGAGACGTGTTCAAATATGTCTCAGTTTTCGACCCCTGGTACTCGGGTGCAACATTCCAGACGCTTTACTAACACTCTCCCGACTTGGAGAGTCAGTGCCTTTAACCTCCTGTTTGGCCCAGTTTGCAATTTCTGCGGAAGATGAACAGGAATAGGAGAACCAATGAGAGACTAGCTGGAGGTGTCTGGACGGGCAAATTTAACTCTCATTTCCCACCAGGAAGAGGAATTAACCAAAGGCTCAGCGTGCCGTGCCGGAACCAGATTAGGGCCTGAAGCAATCCTGCGGTGTTGCGGTCAGCTCACAAGAAAGCGAGTTGAAGAAAGGAGCTCAGGGGCACTGTAATTCACAAACCTGCAGAGTTATAAATGACAGCCATCGTCCAAAAATATACTGAAGTAAGGCTGCCAAGAGGACTTGAAAGCGGGGCAGAATTGCAGGAAACCGATTTCAGGAGGTAGACTGGAATTGCATGTAAAGCATAGGAAAAGAGGCAGAACGTCCACAATGATGCACTTGGCCAAAAAGGGCGTATGCGTTTTTTCCTGAATATATTCAGGAAAAAACGCATACGCCCTTTTGGGCCAACCAAGCAAGCTTGCAAAGGAAATCTGCACTACACTGAAGTCTCACTTCCCCCCGGTCCAAAGGGCCATCTGAAAAAAGTGTAAAATCCAGAAAGGCAGGACAGGCCTTGGCGAACTGGGAGCCTTGTTATGCTGATGGGCGGGATGTAAATTGCCAACAGCCACTGGGGAGAAGTGTATTGTGTTTCCTGAAACATCTAAAAAACAAAGCAACAGAGCCTAGGGCACTTCCACTTATGGACCTATAGCTTAGGGAAATTAAAATCAAAAAGACACAGCCACCCCAAAGTTTGGGACGGCTCTGTTTACAAGAACCTCGTTTACAGTACAAGTTCAATATCGCAGAAAGCGAAAAATGGATAAAGAAGTTGTGGTACTTACGTACAAAGCAATATCACTCAGCAATGAAATCTATGTCATCAGGCCCGTAGCAGCATAATGAGTGGATTCAGGTATGATGATTCTAACTGAAATAAGTCACACAGAAAAAGAAGCATCATAAGATATCACTAATACACGGAATGTAAACATGGCTACACAGGAACTGAATTACAAAACAGAACAGCGTCTCAAATTTAGAAAACCAACTTATGCTTCCTTAAGGGGAAAGGTGAGTGGGGTGCTGCATAAAACCGGAGATTGAAATGAGCACAGATAAAGTTCCTTAAGCCAAATATGTAATAGACAAGAGCTACTCCTTGCTCAAGGAAATGGGCTCAACACCCCATAGTAAATGCCTAAGAATGTACCTGACTAGTAAGTATCTTAAAACCTATGGATTGCTATGTCTCCAAAAGAGAATCAAGCGTGTGTACAGGGGCATAAACGCAACAGTGATAGGATTGGAGAGGTTCGGTGTGCAAATGAAGACCCTTTGAAGTCATATTGCATGGTACCCATTCCACGGGTCTCAACTCTCCAGGTTGAAGGGATTCTTCCTTCAGCTAATACATGCATGTGGAACCCAGAGTATGATCAACCGTGTGATCGGGAGACGTGTTCAAATATGTCTCAGTTTTCGACCCCTGGTACTTGGGTGCAACATTCCAGACGCTTTACTAACACTCTCCCGACTTGGAGAGTCAGTGCCTTTAACCTCCTGTTTGGCCCAGTTTGCAATTTCTGCGGAAGATGAACAGGAATAGGAGAACCAATGAGAGACTAGCTGGAGGTGTCTGGACGGGCAAATTTAACTCTCATTTGTCACCAGGAAGAGGAAATAACCAAAGGCTCAGCGTGCCGTGCCGGAACCGGATTAGGGCCTGAAGTAATCCTGCGGTGTTGCGGCCAGCTCACAAGAAAGCGAGTTGAAGAAAGGAGCTCAGGGGCACTGTAATTCACAAACCTGCAGAGTTATAAATGACAGCTATCGTCCAAAAATATACTGAAGTAAGGCTGCCAAGAGGACTTGAAAGCGGGGCAGAATTGCAGGAAACCGATTTCAGGAGGTAGACTGGAATTGCATTTAAAGCATAGGAAAAGAGGCAGAACGTCCACAATGATGCACTTGGCCAAAAAGGGCGTATGCGTTTTTTCCTGAATATATTCAGGAAAAAACGCATACGCTCTTTTTCGCCAACCAAGCAAGCTTGCAAAGGAAATCTGCACTACACTGAAGTCTCACTTCCCCCCGGTCCAAAGGGCCATCTGAAAAAAGTGTAAAATCCAGAAAGGCAGGACAGGCCTTGGCGAACTGGGAGCCTTGTTATGCTGATGGGCGGGATGTAAATTGCCAACAGCCACTGGGGAGAAGTGTATGGTGTTTCCTGAAACATCTAAAAAACAAAGCAACAGAGCCTAGGGCACTTCCACTTATGGTCCTATAGCTTAGGGAAATTAAAATCAAAAAGACACAGCCACCCCAAAGTTTGGGACGGCTCTTTTTACAAGAACCTCATTTACGGTAAAAGTTCAATATCGCAGAAAACGAAAAATGGATAAAGAAGTTGTGGTACTTACGTACAATGCAATATCACTCAGCAATGAAATCTATGTCATCAGGCCCGTAGCAGCATAATGAGTGGATTCAGGTATGATGATTCTAACTGAAATAAGTCACACAGAAAAAGAAACATCATAAGATATCACTAATACACGGAATGTAAACTTGGCTACACAGGAACTGAATTACAAAACAGAACAGGGTCTCAAATGTAGAAAACCAACTTATGCTTGCTTAAGGGGAAAGGTGAGTTGGGGTGCTGCATAAAACCAGAGATTGAAATGAGCACAGATAAAGTTCCTTAAGCCAAATATATAATAGACAAGAGCTACTCCTTTGTCAATGAAATGGGCTCAACACCCCATATTAAAGGCCTAAGAATGTACCTGACTAGTAAGTATCTTAAAACCTATGGATTGCTATGTCTCCGAAAGAGAATCAAGGGTGTGTACAGGGGCATAAACGCAGCAGTGATAGGATTGGAGAGGTTCGGTGAGCAAATGAAGACCCTTTGAAGTCATATTGCATGGTACCCATTCCACGGGTCTCAACTCTCCAGGTTGAAGGGATTCTTCCTTCAGCTAATACATGCATGTGGAACCCAAGTATGATCAACCGTGTGATCGGGAGACGTGTTCAAATATGTCTCAGTTTTCGACCCCTGGTACTCGGGTACAACATTCCAGATGCTTTACTAACACTCTCCCCACTTGGAGAGTCAGTGCCTTTAACCTCCTGTTTGGCCCAGTTTGCAATTTCTGCGGAACATGAACAGGAATAGGAGGACCAATGAGAGACTAGCTGGAGGTGTCTGGAGGGGCAAATTTAACTCTCATTCCCCACCAGGAAGAGGAATTAACCAAAGGCTCAGCGTGCCGTGCCGGAACCAGATTAGGGCCTGAAGCAATCCTGCGGTGTTGCGGCCAGCTCACAAGAAAGCGAGTTGAAGAAAGGAGCTCAGGGGCACTGTAATTCACAAACCTGCAGAGTTATAAATGACAGCTATCGTCCAAAAATATACTGAAGTAAGGCTGCCAAGAGGACTTGAAAGCGGGGCAGAATTGCAAGAAACCGATTTCAGGAGGTAGACTGGAATTGCATTTAAAGCATAGGAAAAGAGGCAGAACGTCCACAATGATGCACTTGGCTAAAAAGGGCGTATGCGTTTTTTCCTGAATATATTCAGGAAAAAACGCGTACACACTTTTTCGCCAACCAAGCAAGCTTGCAAAGGAAATCTGCACTACAATGAAGTCTCACTTCCCCCCGGTCCAAAGGGCCATCTGAAAAAAGTGTAAAATCCAGAAAGGCAGGACAGGCCTTGGCGAACTGGGAGCCTTGTTATGCTGATGGGCGGGATGTAAATTGCCAACAGCCACTGGGGAGAAGTGTATTGTGTTTCCTGAGACATCTAAAAAACAAAGCAACAGAGCCTAGGGCACTTCCACTTATGGACCTATAGCTTAGGGAAATTAAAATCAAAAAGACACAGCCACCCCAAAGTTTGGGACGGCTCTGTTTACAAGAACCTCGTTTACGGTACAAGTTCAATATCGCAGAAAGCGAAAAATGGATAAAGAAGTTGTGGTACTTACGTACAATGCAATATCACTCAGCAATGAAATCTATGTCATCAGGCCCGTAGCAGCATAATGAGTGGATTCAGGTATGATGATTCTAAGTGAAATAAGTCACACAGAAAAAGAAACATCATAAGATATCACTAATACACGGAATGTAAACATGGCTACACAGGAACTGAATTACAAAACAGAACAGGGTCTCAAATTTAGAAAACCAACTTATGCTTGCTTAAGGGGAAAGGTGAGTTGGAGTGCTGCATAAAACCAGAGATTGAAATGAGCACAGATAAAGTTCCTTAAGCCAAATATGTAATAGACAAGAGCTACTCCTTGCTCAACGAAATGGGCTCAACACCCCATATTAAACGCCTAAGAATGTACCTGACTAATAAGTATCTTAAAACCTATGGATTGCTATGTCTCCGAAAGAGAATCAAGCGTGTGTACAGGGGCATAAACGCAGCAATGATAGGATTGGAGAGGTTCGGTGAGCAAATGAAGACCCTTTGAAGTCATATTGCATGGTACCCATTCCAAGGGTCTCAACTCTCCAGGTTGAAGGGATGCTTCCTTCAGCTAATACATGCATGTGGAACCCAGAGTATGATCAACCGTGTGATCGGGAGACGTGTTCAAATATGTCTCAGTTTTCGACCCCTGGTACTTGGGTGCAACATTCCAGACGCTTTACTAACACTCTCCCGACTTGGAGAGTCAGTGTCTTTAACCTCCTGTTTGGCCCAGTTTGCAATTTCTGCGGAAGATGAACAGGAATAGGAGAACCAATGAGAGACTAGCTGGAGGTGTCTGGACAGGCAAATTTAACTCTCATTTGCCACCAGGAAGAGGAATTAACCAAAGGCTCAGCGTGCCGTGCCGGAACCGGATTAGGGCCTGAAGCAATCCTGCGGTGTTGCGGCCAGCTCACAAGAAAGTGAGTTGAAGAAAGGAGCTCAGGGGCACTGTAATTCACAAACCTGCAGAGTTATAAATGACAGCCATCGTCCAAAAATATACTGAAGTAAGGCTGCCAAGAGGACTTGAAAGCGGGGCAGAATTGCAGGAAACCGATTTCAGGAGGTAGACTGGAATTGCATTTAAAGCATAGGAAAAGAGGCAGAACGTCCACAATGATGCACTTGGCCAAAAAGGGCGTATGCGTTTTTTCCTGAATATATTCAGGAAAGAACGCATACGCCCTTTTGGGCCAACCAAGCAAGCTTGCAAAGGAAATCTGCACTACAATGAAGTCTCACTTCCCCCCGGTCAAAAGGGCCATCTGAAAAAAGTGTAAAATCCAGAAAGGCAGGACAGGCCATGGAGAACTGGGAGCCTTGTTATGCTGATGGGCGGGATGTAAATTGCCAACAGCCACTGGGGAGAAGTGTACGGTGTTTCCTGAAACATCTAAAAAACAAAGCAACAGAGCCTAGGGCACTTCCACTTATGGTCCTATAGCTTAGGGAAATTAAAATCAAAAAGACACAGCCACCCCAAAGTTTGGGACGGCTTTGTTTACAAGAACCTCGTTTATGGTACAAGTTCAATATCGCAGAAAGCGAAAAATGGATAAAGAAGTTGTGGTACTTACGTACAAAGCAATATCACTCAGCAATGAAATCTATGTCATCAGGCCCGTAGCAGCATAATGAGTGGATTCAGGTATGATGATTCTAAGTGAAATAAGTCACACAGAAAAAGAAGCATCATAAGATATCACTAATACACGGAATGTAAACATGGCTACACAGGAACTGAATTACAAAACAGAACAGGGTCTCAAATTTAGAAAACCAACTTATGCTTGCTTAAGGGGAAAGGTGAGTGGGGTGCTGCATAAAACCGGAGATTGAAATGAGCACAGATAAAGTTCCTTAAGCCAAATATGTAATAGACAAGAGCTACTCCTTGCTCAAGGAAATGGGCTCAACACCCCATAGTAAATGCCTAAGAATGTACCTGACTAGTAAGTATCTTAAAACCTATGGATTGCTATGTCTCCAAAAGAGAATCAAGCGTGTGTACAGGGGCATAAACGCAACAGTGATAGAATTGGAGAGTTTCGGTGAGCAAATGAAGACCCTTTGAAGTCATATTGCATGGTACCCATTCCACGGGTCTCAACTCTCCAGGTTGAAGGGATTCTTCCTTCAGCTAATACATGCATGTGGAACCCAAGTATGATCAACCGTGTGATCGGGAGACGTGTTCAAATATGTCTCAGTTTTCGACCCCTGGTACTCGGGTGCAACATTCCAGATGCTTTACTAACACTCTCCCGACTTGGAGAGTCAGTGCCTTTAACCTCCTGTTTGGCCCAGTTTGCAATTTCTGCGGAACATGAACAGGAATAGGAGGACCAATGAGAGACTAGCTGGAGGTGTCTGGACGGGCAAATTTAACTCTCATTTGCCACCAGGAAGAGGAATTAACCAAAGGCTCAGCGTGCCGTGCCGGAACCAGATTAGGGCCTGAAGCAATCCTGCGGTGTTGCGGCCAGCTCACAAGAAAGCGAGTTGAAGAAAGGAGCTCAGGGGCACTGTCATTCACAAACCTGCAGAGTTATAAATGACAGCTATCGTCCAAAAATATACTGAAGTAAGGCTGCCAAGAGGACTTGAAAGCGGGGCAGAATTGCAGGAAACCGATTTCAGGAGGTAGACTGGAATTGCATTTAAAGCATAGGAAAAGAGGCAGAACGTCCACAATGATGCACTTGGCTAAAAAGGGCGTATGCGTTTTTTCCTGAATATATTCAGGAAAAAACGCGTACGCTCTTTTTGGCCAACCAAGCAAGCTTGCAAAGGAAATCTGCACTACAATGAAGTCTCACTTCCCCCCGGTCCAAAGGGCCATCTGAAAAAAGTTTAAAATCCAGAAAGGCAGGACAGGCCTTGGCGAACTGGGAGCCTTGTTATGCTGATGGGCGGGATGTAAATTGCCAACAGCCACTGGGGAGAAGTGTATTGTGTTTCCTGAAACATCTAAAAAACAAAGCAACAGAGCCTAGGGCACTGCCACTTATGGACCTATAGCTTAGGGAAATTAAAATCAAAAAGACACAGCCACCCCAAAGTTTGGGACGGCTCTGTTTACAAGAACCTCGTTTACAGTACAAGTTCAATATCGCAGAAAGCGAAAAATGGATAAAGAAGTTGTGGTACTTACGTACAATGCAATATCACTCAGCAATGAAATCTATGTCATCAGGCCCGTAGCAGCATAATGAGTGGATTCAGGTATGATGATTCTAAGTGAAATAAGTCACACAGAAAAAGAAACATCATAAGATATCACTAATACACGGAATGTAAACATGGCTACACAGGAACTGAATTACAAAACAGAACAGGGTCTCAAATTTAGAAAACCAACTTATGCTTGCTTAAGGGGAAAGGTGAGTTGGAGTGCTGCATAAAACCAGAGATTGAAATGAGCACAGATAAAGTTCCTTAAGCCAAATATGTAATAGACAAGAGCTACTCCTTGCTCAACGAAATGGGCTCAACACCCCATATTAAACGCCTAAGAATGTACCTGACTAGTAAGTATCTTAAAACCTATGGATTGCTATGTCTCCGAAAGAGAATCAAGCGTGTGTACAGGGGCATAAACGCAGCAATGATAGGATTGGAGAGGTTCGGTGAGCAAATGAAGACCCTTTGAAATCATATTGCATGGTACCCATTCCAAGGGTCTCAACTCTCCAGGTTGAAGGGATGCTTCCTTCAGCTAATACATGCATGTTGAACCCAGAGTATGATCAACCGTGTGATCGGGAAACGTGTTCAAATATGTCTCAGTTTTCGACCCCTGGTACTCGGGTGCAACATTCCAGACGCTTTACTAACACTCTCCCGACTTGGAGAGTCAGTGCCTTTAACCTCCTGTTTGGCCCAGTTTGCAATTTCTGCGGAAGATGAACAGGAATAGGAGAACCAATGAGAGACTAGCTGAAGGTGTCTGGACGGGCAAATTTAACTCTCATTTGCCACCAGGAAGAGGAATTAACCAAAGGCTCAGCGTGCCGTGCCGGAACCAGATTAGGGCCTGAAGCAATCCTGCGGTGTTGCGGCCAGCTCACAAGAAAGCGAGTTGAAGAAAGGAGCTCAGGGGCACTGTAATTCACAAACCTGCAGAGTTATAAATGACAGCCATCGTCCAAAAATATACTGAAGTAAGGCGGCCAAGAGGACTTGAAAGCGGGGCAGAATTGCAGGAAACCGATTTCAGGAGGTAGACTGGAATTGCATTTAAAGCATAGGAAAAGAGGCAGAACGTCCACAATGATGCACTTGGCCAAAAAGGGCGTATGCGTTTTTTCCTGAATATATTCAGGAAAAAACGCATACGCCCTTTTGGGCCAACCAAGCAAGCTTGCAAAGGAAATCTGCACTACAATGAAGTCTCACATCCCCCCGGTCAAAAGGGCCATCTGAAAAAAGTGTAAAATCCAGAAAGGCAGGACAGGCCATGGAGAACTGGGAGCCTTGTTATGCTGATGGGCGGGATGTAAATTGCCAACAGCCACTGGGGAGAAGTGTATGGTGTTTCCTGAAACATCTAAAAAACAAAGCAACAGAGCCTAGGGCACTTCCACTTATGGTCCTATAGCTTAGGGAAATTAAAATAAAAAAGACACAGGCACCCCAAAGTTTGGGACGGCTTTGTTTAGAAGAACCTCGTTTACGGTACAAGTTCAATATCGCAGAAAGCGAAAAATGGATAAAGAAGTTGTGGTACTTACGTACAAAGCAATGTCACTCAGCAATGAAATCTATGTCATCAGGCCCATAGCAGCATAATGAGTGGATTCAGGTATGATGATTCTAACTGAAATAAGTCACACAGAAAAAGAAACATCATAAGATATCACTAATACACGGAATGTAAACATGGCTACACAGGAACTGAATTACAAAACAGAACAGGGTCTCAAATTTAGAAAACCAACTTATGCTTCCTTAAGGGGAAAGGTGAGTTGGGGTGCTGCATAAAACCGGAGATTGAAATGAGCACAGATAAAGTTCTTTAAGCCAAATATGTAATAGACAAGAGCTACTCCTTGCTCAAGGAAATGGGCTCAACACCCCATAGTAAATGCCTAAGAATGTACCTGACTAGTAAGTATCTTAAAACCTATGGATTGCTATGTCTCCAAAAGAGAATCAAGCGTGTGTACAGGGGCATAAACGCAACAGTGATAGGATTGGAGAGTTTCGGTGTGCAAATGAAGACCCTTTGAAGTCATATTGCATGGTACCCATTCCACGGGTCTCAACTCTCCAGGTTGAAGGGATTCTTCCTTCAGCTAATACATGCATGTGGAACCCAGAGTATGATCAACCGTGTGATCGGGAGACGTGTTCAAATATGTCTCAGTTTTCGACCCCTGGTACTTGGGTGCAACATTCCAGACGCTTTACTAACACTCTCCCGACTTGGAGAGTCAGTGTCTTTAACCTCCTGTTTGGCCCAGTTTGCAATTTCTGCGGAAGATGAACAGGAATAGGAGAACCAATGAGAGACTAGCTGGAGGAGTCTGGACGGGCAAATTTAACTCTCATTTGCCACCAGGAAGAGGAATTAACCAAAGGCTCAGCGTGCCGTGCCGGAACCACACTAGGGCCTGAAGCAATCCTGCGGTGTTGCGGCCAGCTCACAAGAAAGCGAGTTGAAGAAAGGAGCTCAGGGGCACTGTAATTCACAAACCTGCAGAGTTATAAATGACAGCTATCATCCAAAAATATACTGAAGTAAGGCTGCCAAGAGGACTTGAAAGCGGGGCAGAATTGCAGGAAACCGATTTCAGGAGGTAGACTGGAATTGCATTTAAAGCATAGGAAAAGAGGCAGAACGTGGACAATGATGCACTTGGCCAAAAAGGGCGTATGCGTTTTTTCCTGAATATATTCAGGAAAAAACGCATATGCTCTTTTTCGCCAACCAAGCAAGCTTGCAAAGGAAATCTGCACTACACTGAAGTCTCACTTCCCCCCGGTCAAAAGGGCCATCTGAAAAAAGTGTAAAATCCAGAAAGGCAGGACAGGCCATGGAGAACTGGGAGCCTTGTTATGCTGATGGGCGGGATGTAAATTGCCAACAGCCACTGGGGAGAAGTGTATTGTGTTTCCTGAAACATCTAAAAAACAAAGCAACAGAGCCTAGGGCACTTCCACTTATGGACCTATAGCTTAGGGAAATTAAAATCAAAGAGACACAGCCACCCCAAAGTTTGGGATGGCTCTGTTTACAAGAACCTCGTTTACAGTACAAGTTCAATATCGCAGAAAGCGAAAAATGGATAAAGAAGTTGTGGTACTTACGTACAATGCAATATCACTCAGCAATGAAATCTATGTCATCAGGCCCGTAGCAGCATAATGAGTGGATTCAGGTATGATGATTCTAAGTGAAATAAGTCACACAGAAAAAGAAACATCATAAGATATCACTAATACACGGAATGTAAACATGGCTACACAGGAACTGAATTACAAAACAGAACAGGGTCTCAAATTTAGAAAACCAACTTATGCTTGCTTAAGGGGAAAGGTGAGTTGGGGTGCTGCATAAAACCAGAGATTGAAATGAGCACAGATAAAGTTCCTTAAGCCAAATATGTAATAGACAAGAGCTACTCCTTGCTCAACGAAATGGGCTCAACACCCCATATTAAACGCCTAAGAATGTACCTGACTAGTAAGTATCTTAAAACCTATGGATTGCTATGTCTCTGAAAGAGAATCAAGCGTGTGTACAGGGGCATAAACGCAGCAATGATAGGATTGGAGAGGTTCGGTGAGCAAATGAAGACCCTTTGAAGTCATATTGCATGGTACCCATTCCAAGGGTCTCAACTCTCCAGGTTGAAGGGATGCTTCCTTCAGCTAATACATGCATGTGGAACCCAGAGTATGATCAACCGTGTGATCGGGAGACGTGTTCAAATATGTCTCAGTTTTCGACCCCTGGTACTCGGGTGCAACATTCCAGACGCTTTACTAACACTCTCCCGACTTGGAGAGTCAGTGCCTTTAACCTCCTGTTTGGCCCAGTTTGCAATTTCTGCGGAAGATGAACAGGAATAGGAGAACCAATGAGAGACTAGCTGAAGGTGTCTGGACGGGCAAATTTAACTCTCATTTGCCACCAGGAAGAGGAATTAACCAAAGGCTCAGCGTGCCGTGCCGGAACCAGATTAGGGCCTGAAGCAATCCTGCGGTGTTGCGGCCAGCTCACAAGAAAGCGAGTTGAAGAAAGGAGCTCAGGGGCACTGTAATTCACAAACCTGCAGAGTTATAAATGACAGCCATCGTCCAAAAATATACTGAAGTAAGGCGGCCAAGAGGATTTGAAAGCGGGGCAGAATTGCAGGAAACCGATTTCAGGAGGTAGACTGGAATTGCATTTAAAGCATAGGAAAAGAGGCAGAACGTCCACAATGATGCACTTGGCCAAAAAGGGCGTATGCGTTTTTTCCTGAATATATTCAGGAAAAAACGCATACGCCCTTTTTGGCCAACCAAGCAGGCTTGCAAAGGAAATCTGCACTACAATGAAGTCTCACTTCCCCCCGGTCAAAAGGGCCATCTGAAAAAAGTGTAAAATCCAGAAAGGCAGGACAGGCCATGGAGAACTGGGAGCCTTGTTATGCTGATGGGCGGGATGTAAATTGCCAACAGCCACTGGGGAGAAGTGTATGGTGTTTCCTGAAACATCTAAAAAACAAAGCAACAGAGCCTAGGGCACTTCCACTTATAGTCCTATAGCTTAGGGAAATTAAAATCAAAAAGACACCGCCACCCCAAAGTTTGGGATGGCTCTGTTTACAAGAACCTCATTTACGGTACAAGTTCAATATCACAGAAAGCGAAAAATGGATAAAGATGTTGTGGTACTTACGTACAATGCAATATCACACAGCAATGAAATCTATGTCATCAGGCCCATAGCAGCATAATGAGTGGATTCAGGTACGATGATTCTAAGTGAAATAAGTCACACAGAAAAAGAAACATCATAAGATATCACTAATACACGGAATGTAAACTTGGCTACACAGGAACAGATTTACAAAACAGAACAGGGTGTCAAATGTAGAAAACCAACTTATGCTTGCTTAAGGGGAAAGGTGAGTTGGGGTGCTGCATAAAACCAGAGATTGAACTTGGCACAGATACCGTTCCATAAGCCAAATATATAATAGACAATAGCTACTCCTTGTTCAACGAAGTGGACTCAACACCCCATATTAAACGCCTAAGAATATACCTGACTAGTAAGAATCTTAAAACCTACGGATTTATATGTCTCCGAAAGAGAATCAAGCGTGTGTACAGCGGCATAAATGCAGTAGTGATAGGATTGGTGAGGTTTGGTGAGCAAATGCAGACCCTTTGAAGTCATATTGCATGGTACCCATTCCGTGGGTCTCAACTCTCCAGGATTAAGGGATTCTTCCTTCAGCTAAAACATGCATGTGGAACCCAGAGTATGATCCTCTGTGTGTTCGGGACACGTGTTCAATTGTGTCTCAGGTTTCGTACCCTTGTACTCGGGTGCAAAATTCCAGACGCTTTACTAACACTCTCCCCACTTAGAGAGTCAGTGCCTTTAACCTCCTGTTTGGCCCAGTTTGCAATTTCTGCAGAAAATGAACAGGAATAGGGAGAACCAATGAAAGACTAGCTGGAGTCGTCTGAACGGGCAAATTTAACTCTCATTTGCCACCAGGAAGAGGAATTAACCAAGGGCTCAGCGTGCCGTTCCGGAACCAGATTAGGGCCTGAAGCAATCCTGCGGTGTTGCGGCCAGCTCACAAGAAAGCGAGTTGAAGAAAGGAGCTCAGGGGCACTGTAATTCACAAACCTGCAGAGTTATAAATGACAGCTATCGTCCAAAAATATACTGAAGTAAGGCTGCCAAGAGGACTTGAAAGCGGGGCAGAATTGCAGGAAACCGATTTCAGGAGGTAGACTGGAATTGCATTTAAAGCATAGGAAAAGAGACAGAACGTCCACAATGATGCACTTGGCCAAAAAGTGCCTTTGCGTTTTTTCCTGAATATATTCAGGAAAAAACGTATACGCCCTTTTTGGCCAACCAAGCAAGCTTGCAAAGGAAATCTGCACTACAATGAAGTCTCATTGCCCCAGGGTCAAAAGGGCCATCTGAAAAAAGTTTAAAATCCAGAAAGGCAGGACAGGCCTTGGCGAACTGGGAGCCTTGTTATGCTGATGGGCGGGATGTAAATTGCCAACAGCCACTGGGGAGAAGTGTATTGTGTTTCCTGAAACATCTAAAAAACAAAGCAACAGAGCCTAGGGCACTTCCACTTATGGACCTATAGCTTAGGGAAATTAAAATCAAAAAGACACAGCCACCCCAAAGTTTGGGACGGCTCTATTTACAAGAACCTCGTTTACAGTACAAGTTCAATATCACAGAAAGCGAAAAATGGATAAAGAAGTTGTGGTACTTACGTACAATGCAATATCACTCAGCAATGAAATCTATGTCATCAGGCCCGTAGCAGCATAATGAGTGGATTCAGGTATGATGATTCTAAGTGAAATAAGTCACACAGAAAAAGAAACATCATAAGATATCACTAATACACGGAATGTAAACATGGCTACACAGGAACTGAATTACAAAACAGAACAGGGTCTCAAATTTAGAAAACCAACTTATGCTTGCTTAAGGGGAAAGGTGAGTTGGAGTGCTGCATAAAACCAGAGATTGAAATGAGCACAGATAAAGTTCCTTAAGCCAAATATGTAATAGACAAGAGCTACTCCTTGCTCAACGAAATGGGCTCAACACCCCATATTAAACGCCTAAGAATGTACCTGACTAGTAAGTATCTTAAAACCTATGGATTGCTATGTCTCCGAAAGAGAATCAAGCGTGTGTACAGGGGCATAAACGCAGCAATGATAGGATTGGAGAGGTTCGGTGAGCAAATGAAGACCCTTTGAAATCATATTGCATGGTACCCATTCCAAGGGTCTCAACTCTCCAGGTTGAAGGGATGCTTCCTTCAGCTAATACATGCATGTTGACCCCAGAGTATGATCAACCGTGTGATCGGGAGACGTGTTCAAATATGTCTCAGTTTTCGACCCCTGGTACTTGGGTGCAACATTCCAGACGCTTTACTAACACTCTCCCGACTTGGAGAGTCAGTGCCTTTAACCTCCTGTTTGGCCCAGTTTGCAATTTCTGCGGAAGATGAACAGGAATAGGAGAACCAATGAGAGACTAGCTGAAGGTGTCTGGACGGGCAAATTTAACTCTCATTTGCCACCAGGAAGAGGAATTAACCAAAGGCTCAGCGTGCCGTGCCGGAACCAGATTAGGGCCTGAAGCAATCCTGCGGTGTTGCGGCCAGCTCACAAGAAAGCGAGTTGAAGAAAGGAGCTCAGGGGCACTGTAATTCACAAACCTGCAGAGTTATAAATGACAGCCATCGTCCAAAAATATACTGAAGTAAGGCGGCCAAGAGGACTTGAAAGCGGGGCAGAATTGCAGGAAACCGATTTCAGGAGGTAGACTGGAATTGCATTTAAAGCATAGGAAAAGAGGCAGAACGTCCACAATGATGCACTTGGCCAAAAAGGGCGTATGCGTTTTTTCCTGAATATATTCAGGAAAAAACGCATACGCCCTTTTGGGCCAACCAAGCAAGCTTGCAAAGGAAATCTGCACTACAATGAAGTCTCACATCCCCCCGGTCAAAAGGGCCATCTGAAAAAAGTGTAAAATCCAGAAAGGCAGGACAGGCCATGGAGAACTGGGAGCCTTGTTATGCTGATGGGCGGGATGTAAATTGCCAACAGCCACTGGGGAGAAGTGTATGGTGTTTCCTGAAACATCTAAAAAACAAAGCAACAGAGCCTAGGGCACTTCCACTTATGGTCCTATAGCTTAGGGAAATTAAAATCAAAAAGACACAGGCACCCCAAAGTTTGGGACGGCTTTGTTTAGAAGAACCTCGTTTACGGTACAAGTTCAATATCGCAGAAAGCGAAAAATGGATAAAGAAGTTGTGGTACTTACGTACAAAGCAATGTCACTCAGCAATGAAATCTATGTCATCAGGCCCATAGCAGCATAATGAGTGGATTCAGGTATGATGATTCTAACTGAAATAAGTCACACAGAAAAAGAAACATCATAAGATATCACTAATACACGGAATGTAAACATGGCTACACAGGAACTGAATTACAAAACAGAACAGGGTCTCAAATTTAGAAAACCAACTTATGCTTCCTTAAGGGGAAAGGTGAGTTGGGGTGCTGCATAAAACCGGAGATTGAAATGAGCACAGATAAAGTTCTTTAAGCCAAATATGTAATAGACAAGAGCTACTCCTTGCTCAAGGAAATGGGCTCAACACCCCATAGTAAATGCCTAAGAATGTACCTGACTAGTAAGTATCTTAAAACCTATGGATTGCTATGTCTCCAAAAGAGAATCAAGCGTGTGTACAGGGGCATAAACGCAACAGTGATAGGATTGGAGAGTTTCGGTGTGCAAATGAAGACCCTTTGAAGTCATATTGCATGGTACCCATTCCACGGGTCTCAACTCTCCAGGTTGAAGGGATTCTTCCTTCAGCTAATACATGCATGTGGAACCCAGAGTATGATCAACCGTGTGATCGGGAGACGTGTTCAAATATGTCTCAGTTTTCGACCCCTGGTACTTGGGTGCAACATTCCAGACGCTTTACTAACACTCTCCCGACTTGGAGAGTCAGTGTCTTTAACCTCCTGTTTGGCCCAGTTTGCAATTTCTGCGGAAGATGAACAGGAATAGGAGAACCAATGAGAGACTAGCTGGAGGAGTCTGGACGGGCAAATTTAACTCTCATTTGCCACCAGGAAGAGGAATTAACCAAAGGCTCAGCGTGCCGTGCCGGAACCACACTAGGGCCTGAAGCAATCCTGCGGTGTTGCGGCCAGCTCACAAGAAAGCGAGTTGAAGAAAGGAGCTCAGGGGCACTGTAATTCACAAACCTGCAGAGTTATAAATGACAGCTATCATCCAAAAATATACTGAAGTAAGGCTGCCAAGAGGACTTGAAAGCGGGGCAGAATTGCAGGAAACCGATTTCAGGAGGTAGACTGGAATTGCATTTAAAGCATAGGAAAAGAGGCAGAACGTGGACAATGATGCACTTGGCCAAAAAGGGCGTATGCGTTTTTTCCTGAATATATTCAGGAAAAAACGCATATGCTCTTTTTCGCCAACCAAGCAAGCTTGCAAAGGAAATCTGCACTACACTGAAGTCTCACTTCCCCCCGGTCAAAAGGGCCATCTGAAAAAAGTGTAAAATCCAGAAAGGCAGGACAGGCCATGGAGAACTGGGAGCCTTGTTATGCTGATGGGCGGGATGTAAATTGCCAACAGCCACTGGGGAGAAGTGTATTGTGTTTCCTGAAACATCTAAAAAACAAAGCAACAGAGCCTAGGGCACTTCCACTTATGGACCTATAGCTTAGGGAAATTAAAATCAAAGAGACACAGCCACCCCAAAGTTTGGGATGGCTCTGTTTACAAGAACCTCGTTTACAGTACAAGTTCAATATCGCAGAAAGCGAAAAATGGATAAAGAAGTTGTGGTACTTACGTACAATGCAATATCACTCAGCAATGAAATCTATGTCATCAGGCCCGTAGCAGCATAATGAGTGGATTCAGGTATGATGATTCTAAGTGAAATAAGTCACACAGAAAAAGAAACATCATAAGATATCACTAATACACGGAATGTAAACATGGCTACACAGGAACTGAATTACAAAACAGAACAGGGTCTCAAATTTAGAAAACCAACTTATGCTTGCTTAAGGGGAAAGGTGAGTTGGGGTGCTGCATAAAACCAGAGATTGAAATGAGCACAGATAAAGTTCCTTAAGCCAAATATGTAATAGACAAGAGCTACTCCTTGCTCAACGAAATGGGCTCAACACCCCATATTAAACGCCTAAGAATGTACCTGACTAGTAAGTATCTTAAAACCTATGGATTGCTATGTCTCTGAAAGAGAATCAAGCGTGTGTACAGGGGCATAAACGCAGCAATGATAGGATTGGAGAGGTTCGGTGAGCAAATGAAGACCCTTTGAAGTCATATTGCATGGTACCCATTCCAAGGGTCTCAACTCTCCAGGTTGAAGGGATGCTTCCTTCAGCTAATACATGCATGTGGAACCCAGAGTATGATCAACCGTGTGATCGGGAGACGTGTTCAAATATGTCTCAGTTTTCGACCCCTGGTACTCGGGTGCAACATTCCAGACGCTTTACTAACACTCTCCCGACTTGGAGAGTCAGTGCCTTTAACCTCCTGTTTGGCCCAGTTTGCAATTTCTGCGGAAGATGAACAGGAATAGGAGAACCAATGAGAGACTAGCTGAAGGTGTCTGGACGGGCAAATTTAACTCTCATTTGCCACCAGGAAGAGGAATTAACCAAAGGCTCAGCGTGCCGTGCCGGAACCAGATTAGGGCCTGAAGCAATCCTGCGGTGTTGCGGCCAGCTCACAAGAAAGCGAGTTGAAGAAAGGAGCTCAGGGGCACTGTAATTCACAAACCTGCAGAGTTATAAATGACAGCCATCGTCCAAAAATATACTGAAGTAAGGCGGCCAAGAGGATTTGAAAGCGGGGCAGAATTGCAGGAAACCGATTTCAGGAGGTAGACTGGAATTGCATTTAAAGCATAGGAAAAGAGGCAGAACGTCCACAATGATGCACTTGGCCAAAAAGGGCGTATGCGTTTTTTCCTGAATATATTCAGGAAAAAACGCATACGCCCTTTTTGGCCAACCAAGCAGGCTTGCAAAGGAAATCTGCACTACAATGAAGTCTCACTTCCCCCCGGTCAAAAGGGCCATCTGAAAAAAGTGTAAAATCCAGAAAGGCAGGACAGGCCATGGAGAACTGGGAGCCTTGTTATGCTGATGGGCGGGATGTAAATTGCCAACAGCCACTGGGGAGAAGTGTATGGTGTTTCCTGAAACATCTAAAAAACAAAGCAACAGAGCCTAGGGCACTTCCACTTATAGTCCTATAGCTTAGGGAAATTAAAATCAAAAAGACACCGCCACCCCAAAGTTTGGGATGGCTCTGTTTACAAGAACCTCATTTACGGTACAAGTTCAATATCACAGAAAGCGAAAAATGGATAAAGATGTTGTGGTACTTACGTACAATGCAATATCACACAGCAATGAAATCTATGTCATCAGGCCCATAGCAGCATAATGAGTGGATTCAGGTACGATGATTCTAAGTGAAATAAGTCACACAGAAAAAGAAACATCATAAGATATCACTAATACACGGAATGTAAACTTGGCTACACAGGAACAGATTTACAAAACAGAACAGGGTGTCAAATGTAGAAAACCAACTTATGCTTGCTTAAGGGGAAAGGTGAGTTGGGGTGCTGCATAAAACCAGAGATTGAACTTGGCACAGATACCGTTCCATAAGCCAAATATATAATAGACAATAGCTACTCCTTGTTCAACGAAGTGGACTCAACACCCCATATTAAACGCCTAAGAATATACCTGACTAGTAAGAATCTTAAAACCTACGGATTTATATGTCTCCGAAAGAGAATCAAGCGTGTGTACAGCGGCATAAATGCAGTAGTGATAGGATTGGTGAGGTTTGGTGAGCAAATGCAGACCCTTTGAAGTCATATTGCATGGTACCCATTCCGTGGGTCTCAACTCTCCAGGATTAAGGGATTCTTCCTTCAGCTAAAACATGCATGTGGAACCCAGAGTATGATCCTCTGTGTGTTCGGGACACGTGTTCAATTGTGTCTCAGGTTTCGTACCCTTGTACTCGGGTGCAAAATTCCAGACGCTTTACTAACACTCTCCCCACTTAGAGAGTCAGTGCCTTTAACCTCCTGTTTGGCCCAGTTTGCAATTTCTGCAGAAAATGAACAGGAATAGGGAGAACCAATGAAAGACTAGCTGGAGTCGTCTGAACGGGCAAATTTAACTCTCATTTGCCACCAGGAAGAGGAATTAACCAAGGGCTCAGCGTGCCGTTCCGGAACCAGATTAGGGCCTGAAGCAATCCTGCGGTGTTGCGGCCAGCTCACAAGAAAGCGAGTTGAAGAAAGGAGCTCAGGGGCACTGTAATTCACAAACCTGCAGAGTTATAAATGACAGCTATCGTCCAAAAATATACTGAAGTAAGGCTGCCAAGAGGACTTGAAAGCGGGGCAGAATTGCAGGAAACCGATTTCAGGAGGTAGACTGGAATTGCATTTAAAGCATAGGAAAAGAGACAGAACGTCCACAATGATGCACTTGGCCAAAAAGTGCCTTTGCGTTTTTTCCTGAATATATTCAGGAAAAAACGTATACGCCCTTTTTGGCCAACCAAGCAAGCTTGCAAAGGAAATCTGCACTACAATGAAGTCTCATTGCCCCAGGGTCAAAAGGGCCATCTGAAAAAAGTTTAAAATCCAGAAAGGCAGGACAGGCCTTGGCGAACTGGGAGCCTTGTTATGCTGATGGGCGGGATGTAAATTGCCAACAGCCACTGGGGAGAAGTGTATTGTGTTTCCTGAAACATCTAAAAAACAAAGCAACAGAGCCTAGGGCACTTCCACTTATGGACCTATAGCTTAGGGAAATTAAAATCAAAAAGACACAGCCACCCCAAAGTTTGGGACGGCTCTATTTACAAGAACCTCGTTTACAGTACAAGTTCAATATCACAGAAAGCGAAAAATGGATAAAGAAGTTGTGGTACTTACGTACAATGCAATATCACTCAGCAATGAAATCTATGTCATCAGGCCCGTAGCAGCATAATGAGTGGATTCAGGTATGATGATTCTAAGTGAAATAAGTCACACAGAAAAAGAAACATCATAAGATATCACTAATACACGGAATGTAAACATGGCTACACAGGAACTGAATTACAAAACAGAACAGGGTCTCAAATTTAGAAAACCAACTTATGCTTGCTTAAGGGGAAAGGTGAGTTGGAGTGCTGCATAAAACCAGAGATTGAAATGAGCACAGATAAAGTTCCTTAAGCCAAATATGTAATAGACAAGAGCTACTCCTTGCTCAACGAAATGGGCTCAACACCCCATATTAAACGCCTAAGAATGTACCTGACTAGTAAGTATCTTAAAACCTATGGATTGCTATGTCTCCGAAAGAGAATCAAGCGTGTGTACAGGGGCATAAACGCAGCAATGATAGGATTGGAGAGGTTCGGTGAGCAAATGAAGACCCTTTGAAATCATATTGCATGGTACCCATTCCAAGGGTCTCAACTCTCCAGGTTGAAGGGATGCTTCCTTCAGCTAATACATGCATGTTGACCCCAGAGTATGATCAACCGTGTGATCGGGAGACGTGTTCAAATATGTCTCAGTTTTCGACCCCTGGTACTCGGGTGCAACATTCCAGACGCTTTACTAACACTCTCCCGACTTGGAGAGGCAGTGCCTTTAAACTCCTGTTTGGCCCAGTTTGCAATTTCTGCGGAAAATGAACAGGAATAGGGAGAACCAATGAGACACTAGCTGGAGGTGTCTGGACGGGCAAATTTAACTCTCATTTCCCACCAGGAAGAGGAATTAACCAAAGGCTCAGCGTGCCGTGCCGGAACCAGATTAGGGCCTGAAGCAATCCTGCGGTGTTGCGGCCAGCTCACAAGAAAGCGAGTTGAAGAAAGGAGCTCAGGGGCACTGTAATTCACAAACCTGCAGAGTTATAAATGACAGCTATCGTCCAAAAATATACTGAAGTAAGGGTGCCAAGAGGACTTGAAAGCGGGGCAGAATTGCAGGAAACCGATTTCAGGAGGTAGACTGGAATTGCATTTAAAGCATAGGAAAAGAGGCAGAACGTCCACAATGATGCACTTGGCCAAAAAGGGCGTATGCGTTTTTTCCTGAATATATTCAGGAAAAAACGCATACGCCCTTTTTGGCCAACCAAGCAAGCTTGCAAAGGAAATCTGCACTACAATGAAGTCTCACTTCCCCCCGGTCAAAAGGGCCATCTGAAAAAAGTGTAAAATCCAGAAAGGCAGGACAGGCCATGGAGAACTGGGAGCCTTGTTATGCTGATGGGCGGGATGTAAATTGCCAACAGCCACTCTGGAGAAGTGTATGGTGTTTCCTGAAACATCTAAAAAACAAAGCAACAGAGCCTAGGGCACTTCCACTTATGGTCCTATAGCTTAGGGAAATTAAAATCAAAAAGACACAGCCACCCCAAAGTTTGGGACGGCTCTGTTTACAAGAACCTCGTTTACGGTACAAGTTCAATATCGCAGAAAGCAAAAAATGGATAAAGAAGTTGTGGTACTTACGTACAAAGCAATATCACTCAGCAATGAAATCTATGTCATCAGGCCCGTAGCAGCTTAATGAGTGGATTCAGGTATGATGATTCTAACTGAAATAAGTCACACAGAAAAAGAAGCATCATAAGATATCACTAATACACGGATGTAAACATGGCTACACAGGAAATGAATTACAAAACAGAACAGGGTCTCAAATTTAGAAAACCAACTTATGCTTGCTTAAGGGGAAAGGTGAGTTGGGGTGCTGCATAAAACCGGAGATTGAAATGAGCACAGATAAAGTTCCTTAAGCCAAATATGTAATAGACAAGAGCTACTCCTTGCTCAACGAAATGGGCTCAACACCCCATATTAAACGCCTAAGAATGTACCTGACTAGTAAGTATCTTAAAACCTATGGATTGCTATGTCTCCGAAAGAGAATCAAGCGTGTGTACAGGGGCATAAACGCAGCACTGATAGGATTGGAGAGGTTCGGTGAGCAAATGAAGACCCTTTGAAGTCATATTGCATGGTACCCATTCCACGGGTCTCAACTCTCCAGGTTGAAGGGATTCTTCCTTCAGCTAAAACATGCATGTGGAACCCAGAGTATGATCAACCGTGTGATCGGGAGTCGTGTTCAAATATGTCTCACTTTTCGACCCCTGGTACTCGGGTGCAACATTCCAGACGCTTTACTAACACTCACCCGATTTGGAGAGTCAGTGCCTTTAACCTCCTGTTTGGCCCAGTTTGCAATTTCTGCGGAAGATGAACAGGAATAGGAGAACCAATGAGAGACTAGCTGGAGGTGTATGGACGGGCAAATTTAACTCTCATTTCCCACCAGGAAGAGGAATTAACCAAAGGCTCAGCGGGCCGTTCCGGAACCACACTAGGGCCTGAGGCAATCCTGCGGTGTTGCGGCCAGCTCACAAGAAAGCGAGTTGAAGAAAGGAGCTCAGGGGCACTGTCATTCACAAACCTGCAGAGTTATAAATGACAGCTATCGTCCAAACATATACTGAAGTAAGGCGGCCAAGAGGACTTGAAAGCGGGGCAGAATTGCAGGAAACCGATTTCAGGAGGTAGACTGGAATTGCATGTAAAGCATAGGAAAAGAGGGAGAACGTCCACAATGATGCACTTGGCAAAAAAGGGCGTATGCGTTTTTTCCTGAATATATTCAGGAAAAAACGCATGCACCCTTTTATGCCAACCATGCAAGCTTGCAAATGTAATCTGCACTACAATGAAGTCTCACTGCCCAAGGGTCAAAAGGGCAATCTGAAAAAAGTGTAAAATCCAGAAAGGCAGGACAGGCCATGGAGAACTGGGAGCCTTGTTATGCTGATGGGCGGGATGTAAATTGCCAACAGCCACTCTGGAGAAGTGTATGGTGTTTCCTGAAACATCTAAAAAACAAAGCAACAGAGCCTAGGGCACTTCCACTTATGGTCCTATAGGTTAGGGAAATTAAACTCAAAATGCCACAGCCACCCCAAAGTTTGGGACGGCTCTGCTTACAAGAACCTCGTTTGCGGTACAAGTTCAATATCGCAGAAATCGAAAAATGGATAAAGAAGTTGTGGTACTTATGTACAATGCAATATCACTCAGCAATGAAATCTATGTCATCAGGCCCGTAGCAGCATCATGAGTGGATTCAGGTACGATGATTCTAAGTGAAATAAGTCACACAGAAAAAGAAACATCGTAAGATATCACTAATACACGGAATGTAAACTTGGCTACACAGGAACTGAATTACAAAACAGAACAGGGTCTCAAATGTAGAAAACCAACTTATGCTTGCTTAAGGGGAAAGGTGAGTTGGGGTGCTGCATAAAACCAGAGATTGAAATTAGCACAGATACCGTTCCATAAGCCAAATATATAATAGACAAGAGCTATTCCTTGCTCAACGAAGTGGACTCAACACCCCATATTAAATGACTAAGAATATACCTGACTAGTAAGTATCTTAAAACCTATGGATTTCTATGTCTCCGAAAGAGAATCAAGCGTGTTTACAGCTGCATAAACGCAGCAGTGATAGGATTGGTGAGGTTCGGTGAGCAAATGCAGACCCTTTGAAGTCATATTGCATGGTACCCATTCCATGGGTCTCAACTCTCCAGGTTTAAGGGATTCTTCCTTCAGCTAAAACATGCATGTGGAACCCAGAGTATGATCCACCGTGTGATCGGGAGACGTGTTCAAATGTGTCTCAGTTTTCGTCCCCTGGTACTCGGGTGCAACATTCCAGACGCTTTACTAACACTCTCACCACTTGGAGAGTCAGTGCCTTTAACCTACTGTTTAGCTCAGTTTGCAATTTCTGCGGAAAATGAACAGGAATAGGGAGAACCAATGAGAGACTAGCTGGAGGTGTCTGGACGGGCAAATTTAACTCTCATTTCCCACCAGGCAGAGGAATAACAAAAGGCTCAGTGTCCCATGCCAGAAGCACACTAGGGCCTGAAGCAATTCTGCGGTGTTGCGGCCAGCTCACAAGAAAGCGAGTTGAAGAAAGGAGCTCAGGGTCACGGTCATTCACAAACCTGCAGAGTTATAAATGACAGCTATCGTCCAAAAATATACTGAAGTAAGGGTGCCAAGAGGACTTGAAAACGGGGCAGAATTGCAGAAACCGATTTCAGGAGGTAGACTGGAATTGCATGTAAAGCCTAGGAAAAGAGGCAGAACGTCCACAATGATTCACTTGGCCAAAAAGGGCCTATGCGTTTTTTCCTGAATATATTCAGGAAAAAACGCATACACACTTTTTGGCCAACCAAGCAAGCTGGCAAAGGAAATCTGCACTACAATGAAGTCTCACTGCCCCCCGGTCAAAAGGGCCATCTGAAAAAAGTGTAAAATCCAGAAAGGCAGGACAGGCCATGGAGAACTGGGAGCCTTGTTATGCTGATGGGCGGGATGTAAATTGCCAACAGCCACTGGGGAGAAGTGTATGGTGTTTCCTGAAACATCCAAAAAACAAAGCAACAGAGCCTAGGGCACTTCCACTTATGGACCTATAGCTTAGGGAATTTAAAATCAAAAAGACACAGCCACCCCAAAGTTTGGGATGGCTCTGTTTACAAGAACATCATTTACGGTACAAGTTCAATATCACAGAAAGCGAAAAATGGTTATAGAAGTTGTGGTACTCATGTACAATGCAATATCACTCAGCAATGAAATCTATGTCATCAGGCCCGTAGCAGCATAATGAGTGGATTCAGGTACGATGATTCTAAGTGAAATAAGTCACACAGAAAAACAAACATCATAAGATATCACTACTACACGGAATGTAAACTTGGCTACACAGGAACTGAATTACAAAACAGAACAGGGTCTCAAATGTAGAACACCAACTTATGCTTGCTTAAGGGGAAAGGTGAGTTGGGGTGCTGCATAAAACCAGAGATTGAACTTGGCACAGATACTGTGCCATAAGCCAAATATATAATAGACAAGAGCTACTCCTTGTTCAACGAAGTGGACTTAACACCCCATATTAAACGCCTAAGAATATACCTGACTAGTAAGAATCTTAAAACCTATGGATTTATATGTCTCCGAAAGAGAATCAAGCTTGGGTACAGCGGCATAAACGCAGCAGTCATAGGACTGATGAGGATCGGTGAGCAAATGCAGATCCTTTGAAGTCATATTGCATGGTACCCATTCCATGGGTCTCAACTCTCCAGGTTTAAGGGATTCTTCCTTCAGCTAAAACATGCATGTGGAACCCAGATTATGATACTCTGTGTGTTCGGGAAACGTGTTCAAATGTGTCTCAGGTTTCGTCCCCTGGTACTCGGGTGCAACATTCCAGACGCTTTACTAACACTCTCCCCACTTGGACAGTCAATACCTTTAACCTCCTGTTTGGCACAGTTTGCAATTTCTGCGGAAAATGAACAGTAATAGGGAGAACCAATGAGAGACTAGCTGGAGGTGTCTGGACGGGCAAATTTAACTCTCATTTGCCACCAGGAAGAGGAATTAACCAAAGGCTCAGCGTGCCGTGCCGGAACCAGATTAGGGCCTGAAGCAATCCGGCGGTGTTGCGGCCAGCTCACAAGAAAGCGAGTTTAAGAAAGGAGCTCAGGGACACTGTAACCCACAAAACTGCAGAGTTATAAATGACAGCTATCGTCCAAAAATATATTGAAATAAGGCTGCCAAGAGGACTTGAAAACGGGGCAGAATTGCAGGAAACCGAGTTCAGGAGGTAGACTGGAATTGCATGTAAAGCATAGGAAAAGAGGCAGAACGTCCACAATGATGCACTTGGCCAAAAAGGGCGTATGCGTTTTTTCCTGAATATATTCAGGAAAAAACGCATACGCCCTTTTTGGCCAACCAAGCAAGCTTGCAAAGGAAATCTGCACTACAATGAAGTCTCACTGCCCCATGCTCAAAAGGGTCATCTGAAAAAAGTGTAAAATCCAGAAAGGCAGGACAGGCCATGGAGAACTGGGAGCATTGTTATGCAGATGGGTGGGATGTAAATTGCCAACAGCCACTCTGGAAAATTGTATGGCGTTTACTGAAACATCCAAAAAACAAAACAACAGAGCCTAGGGCACTTCCACTTATGGTCCTATAGCTTAGGGAAATTAAACTCAAAAAGACACAGTCACCCCAAAGTTTGGGACGGCTCTGTTTACAAGAACCTCATTTACGGTACAAGTTCAATATCACAGAAAGTGAAAAATGGATAAAGAAGTTGTGGTACTTACGTACAATGCAATATCACTCAGCAATGAAATCTATGTCATCAGGCCCGTAGCAGCATAATGAGTGGATTCAGGTACGATGATTCTAAGTGAAATAAGTCACACAGAAAAAGAAACTTCATAAGATATCACTACACACGGAATGTAAACTTGGCTACACAGGAACTTAATTACAAAACAGAACAGGGTCTCAAATTTAGAAAACCAACTTATGCTTGCTTAAGGCAAAGGTGAGTTGGGGTGCTGCATAAAACCAGGGATTGAACTTGGCACGGATACCGTTCCATAAGCCAAATATATAATACACAACAGCTACTCCTTGCTCAAGGAAGTAGACTCAACACCCCATATTAAACGCCTAAGAATATACCTGACTATTAGAATCTTAAAACCTATGGATTTATATGTCTCCGAAAGAGAATCAAGCGTGTGTACAGCGGCATAAACGCAGCAGTGATAGGATTGGTGAGGTTTGGTGAGCAAATGCAGACCCTTTGAAGTCATATTGCATGGTACACATTCCATGGGTCTCAACTCTCCAGGTTTAAGGGATTCTTCCTTCAGCTAAAACATGCATGTGGAACCCAGAGTATGATCCACCATGTGATCGGGAAACGTGTCCAAATGTGTCTCAGTTATCGTCCCCTGGTACTCGGGTGCAACATTCCAGACGCTTTACTAACACTCTCCCCACTTGGAGAGTCAGTGCCTTTAACCTCCTGTTTGGCCCAGTTTCCAATTTCTGCGGAAAATGAACAGGAATAGGGAGAACCAATGAGAGACTAGCTGCAGGTGTCTGGGCGGGCAAATTTAACTCTCATTTCCCACCAGGAAGAGGAATTAACCAAAGGCTCAGTGTGCCGTGCCGGAAGCACACTAGGGCCTGAAGCAATCCTGCGGTGTTGCGGCCAGCTCACAAGAAAGCAAGTTGAGGAAAGGAGCTCAGGGACACTGTAACTCACAAACCTGCAGAGTTATAAATGACAGCTATCGTCCAAAAATATATTGAAGTAAGGCTGCCAAGAGGACTTGAAAGCGGGGCAGAATTGCAGGAAACCGATTTCAGGAGGTAGACTGGAATTGCATGTAAAGCATAGGAAAAGAGGCAGAACGTCCACAATGATGCACATGACCGAAAAGGGCGTATGTGTTTTTTCCTGAATATATTCAGGAAAAAACGCATACACACTTTTTGGCCAACCAAGCAAGCTTGCAAAAGAAATCTGCACTACAATGAAGTCTAACTGCCCCCCGGTCAAAAGGGTCATCTGAAAAAAGTGTAAAATCCAGAAAGGCAGGACAGGCTATGGAGAACTGGGAGCCTTGTTATGCTGATGGGCGGGATGTAAATTGCCAACAGCCACTCTGGAGAAGTGTATGGTGTTTCCTGAAACATCTAAGAAACAAACCAACAAAGCCTAGGGCAATTCCACTTATGGTCCTATAGCTTAGGGAAATTGAAATCAAAAAGACACAGGCACCCCAAAGTTTGGGACGGCTCTGTTTACAAGAACCTCGTTTATGGTACAATTTCAATATCACAGAAAGCGAAAAATGGATAAAGAATTTGTGGTACTTACGTACAATGCAATATCACTCAGCAATGAAATCTATGTCATCAGGCCCGTAGCAGCATAATGAGTGGATTCAGGTACGATAATTCTAAGTGAAATAAGTCACACAGAAAAAGAAACTTCATAAGATATCACTACTACACGGAATGTAAACTTGGCTACACAGGAATTTAATTACAAAACAGAACAGGGTCTCAAATGAAAAAAACCAACTTATGCTTGCTTAAGGCAAAGGTGAGTTGGGGTGCTGCATAAAACCAGGGATTGAACTTGGCACGGATACCGTTCCATAAGCCAAATATATAATAGAAAAGAGCTACTGCTTGTTCAGCGAAGTGGACTCAACACCCCATATTAAACGCCTAAGAATATACCTGACTAGTAAGAATCTTAAAACCTATGGATTTCTATGTCTCCTAAAGAGAATCAAGCATGTGTACAGCGGCATAAACGCAGCAGTGATAGGATTGGTGAGGATCGGTGAGCAAATGCAGACCCTTTGAAGTCATATTGCATGGTACCCATTCCATGGGTCTCAAATCTCCAGGTTTAAGGAATTCTTCCTTCAGCTAAAACATGCATGTGGAACCCAGAGTATGATCCACCGTGTCATCGGGAAACGTGTTCAAATGTGTCTCAGTTTTCGTCCCCTGGTACTCGGGTGCAACATTCCAGACGCTTTACTAACACTCTCCCCACTTGGAGAGTCAGTGCCTTTAAACTACTGTTTGGCTCAGTTTGCAATTTCTGCGGAAAATGAACAGGAATAGGGAGAACCAATGAGACACTAGCTGGAGGTGTCTGGACGGGCAAATTTAACTCTCATTTCCCACCAGGAAGAGGAACTAACCAAAGGCTCAGCGTGCCGTGCCGGAACCTCACTAGGGCCTGAAGCAATCCTGCAGTGTTGCGGCCAGCTCACAAGAAAGCGAGTTGGAGAAAGGAGCTCAGGGGCACTGTCATTCACAAACCTGCAGAGTTATAAATGACAGCTATAGTCCAAAAGTATATTGAAGTAAGACTGCCAAGGGGATTTGAAAGTGGGGCAGAATTCAAGGAAACCATTTCAGGAGGTAGACTGGAATTGCATGTAAAGCATAGGAAAAGAGGCAGAACGTCCACAATGATGCACTTGGCCAAAAAGGGCGTATGCGTTTTTTCCTGAAGATATTCAGGAAAAAACGCATATGCCCTTTTTGGCCAACCAAGCAAGCTTGCAAAGGAAATCTGCACTACAATGAAGTCTCACTGCCCCCCGGTTAAAAGGGCCATCTGAAAAAAGTGTAAAATCCAGAAAGGAATGACAGGCCATGGAGAACTGGGAGCCTTGATATGCTGATGTGCGGGATGTAAATTGCCAACAGCCACTCTGGAGAAGTATATGGTGTTTCCTGAAACATCTAAAACACAAAGCAACAGAGCCTAGGGCACTTCCACTTATGGTCCTATAGGTTAGGGAAATTAAAATCAAAAAGACACAGCCACCCCAAAGTTTGGGACGGGTCTGTTTACAAGTACCTGTTTTACGGTACATGTTCAATATCACAGAAAGTGAAAAATGGATACAGAAGTTGTCGTACTTACATACAATGCAATATCACTCAGCAATGAAATCTATGTCATCAGGCCCATAGTTGCATAATGAGTGGATTCAGGTACGATGATTCTAAGTGAAATAAGTTACACAGAAAAAAAAACATCATAAGGTATCACTAATACACGGAATGTAAACTTGTCTACACAGGAACTGAATTACAAAACAGAACAGGGTCTGAAATGTAGAAAACCAACTTATGCTTGCTTAAGGGGAAAGGTGAGTTGGGGTGCTTCATAAAACCACAGATTGAAATTAGCACAGATACCGTTCCATAAGCCAAATATGTAATAGACAAGAGCTACTCCTTGCTCAACAAAGTGGACTCAACAACCATATTAAACGCCTAAGAATATACCTGACTAGTAAGAATCTTAAAACCTATGGATTTCTATGTCTCTGAAAGAGAATCAAGCATGTGTACAGCGGCATAAACGCAGCAGTGATAGGATTGGTGAGGATCGGTGAGCAAATGCAGACCCTTTGAAGTCATATTGCATGGTACCCATTCCATGGGTCTCAAATCTCCAGGTTTAAGGAATTCTTCCTTCAGCTAAAACATGCATGTGGAACCCAGAGTATGATCCACCGTGTCATCGGGAAACGTGTTCAAATGTGTCTCAGTTTTCGTCCCCTGGTACTCGGGTGCAACATTCCAGACGCTTTACTAACACTCTCCCCACTTGGAGAGTCAGTGCCTTTAACCTCGTGTTTGGCCCAGTTTGCAATTTCTGCGGAAAATGAACAGGAATAGGGAGAACCAATGAGAGACTAGCTGGAGGTGTCTGGACGGGCAAATTTAACTCTCATTTCCCACCAGGAAGAGGAATTAACCAAAGGCTCAGCGTGCCATGCCGGAACCACACTAGGGTCTGAAGCAATCCTGCGGTGTTGCGGCCAGCTCACAAGAAAGCGAGTGAAGAAAGGAGCTCAGGGGCACTGTAATTCACAGACCTGCAGAGTTATAAATGACAGCTATCGTCCAAAAATATATTGAAGTAAGGCTGCCAAGAGGACTTGAATGTGGGGCAGAATTGCAGGAAACCGATTTCAGGAGGTAGACTGGAATTGCATGTAAAGCATAGGAAAAGAGGCAGAACGTCCACAATGATGCAATTGGACAAAAAGGGCTTATGCGTTTTTTCCTGAATATATTCAGGAAAAAACGCATAAGCCCTTTTTGGCCAACCAAGCAAGCTTGCAAAGGAAATCTGCATTACAAGGAAGTCTCACTGCCCCCAGTCAAAAGGGCCATCTGAAAAAAGTGTAAAATCCAGAAAGGCAGGACAGGCATGGAGAACTGGGAGCCTTGTTATGCTGATGGGCGGGATGTAAATTGCCAACAGCCACTCTGGAGAAGTGTATGGTGTTTCCTGAAACATCTACGAAACAAAGCAACAGAGCCTAGGGCACTTCCACTTATGGTCCTAAAGCTTAGGGAAATTAAAATCAAAAAGACACAGCCACCCCAAAGTTTGGGACGGCTCTGTTTACATGAACCTCATTTATGGTACAAGTTCAATATCGCAGAAAGCGAAAAATGGATAAAGAAGTTGTGGTACTTACATACAATGCAATATCACTCAGCAATGAAATCTATGTCCTCAGGCCCATAGCAGCATAATGAGTGGATTCAGGTACGATGATTCTAAGTGAAATAAGTCACACAGAAAAAGAAACATCATAAGGAATCACTAATACACGGAATGTAAACTTGTCTACACAGGAACAGATTTACAAAACAGAACAGGGTGACAAATGTAGAAAACCAACTTATGCTTGCTTAAGGGGAAAGGTGAGTTGGGGTGCTGCATAAAACCAGAGATTGAAATTAGCACAGATACCGTTCCATAAGCCAAATATGTAATAGACAAGACCTACTCTTTCCCCAACGAAGTGGACTCAACACCCATATTAAACGCCTAAGAATATACCTGACTAGTAAGAATCTTAAAACCTATGGATTTCTATGTCTTCGAAAGAGAATCAAACATGTGTACAGTGGCATAAACGCAGCAGTGATAGGATTGGTGAGGTTCAAAGAGCAAATGCAGGTCCTATGAAGTCATATTGCATGGTACCCATTCCACGGGTCTCAACTCTCCAGGTTGAAGGGATTCTTCCTTCAGCTAAAACATGCATGTGGAACCCAGAGTATGATCCACCGTGTGATCAGGAAACGTGTCCAAATGTGTCTCAGTTTTCGTCCCCTGGTACTCGGGTGCAACATTCCAGATGCTTTACTAACACTCTCCCCACTTGGAGAGTCAGTGCCTTTAACCTCCTGTTTGGCCCAGTTTGCAATTTCTGCGGAAAATGAACAGGAATAGGGAGAACCAATGAGAGACTAGCTGGAGGTGTCTGGACGGGCAAATTTAACTCTCATTTCCCACCAGGAAGAGGAATTAACCAAAGGCTCAGCTTGCCATACCGGAACCACACTAGGGTCTGAAGCAATCTTGCGGTGTTGCGGCCAGCTCAAAAGAAAGCGAGTTGAAGAAAAGAGCTCAGAGGCACTGTAATTTACAGACCTGCAGAGTTATAAATGACAGCTATCGTCCAAAAATATATTGAAGTAAGGCTGCCAAGAGGACTTGAAAGCGGGGCAGAATTGCAGGAAACCGATTTCAAGAGGTAGACTGGAATTGCATGTAAAGCATAGGAAAAGAGGCAGAACGTCCACATGATGAACTTGGCCAAAAAGGGCGTATGCGTTTTTTCCTGAATATATTTAGGAAAAAATGCATACGCCCTTTTTGGCCCACCAAGCAATCTTGCAAATGAAATCTTCACTACAATGAAGTCTCACTGTCACCCGGTCAAAAGGGCCATCTGAAAAATGTGTAAAGTCCAGAAAGGCAGGACAGGCCATGCAGAACTGGGAGCCTTGTTTTGCTGATGTTCAGGATGTAAATTGCCAACAGCCACTCTGGAGAAGTGTATGGTGTTTCCTGAAACATCTAAAACACAAAGCAACAGAGCCTAGGGCACTTCCACTTATGTTCCTATAGGTTAGGGAAATTTAAATAAGAAAGACACAGCCACCCCAAAGTTTGGGACGGCTCTGTTTACAAGAACCTAGTTTACGGTACAAGTTAAATATCGCAGAAAGCGAAAAATGGATAAAGAAGTTGTGGTACTTACGTACAATGCAATATCACTCAGCAATGAAATCTATGTCATCAGAAACATAGCAGCATAATGAGTGGATTCAGGTACGATGATTCTAAGTGAAATAAGTCACACAGAAAAAGAAACATCATAAGCTATCACTAATACACGGAATGTAATCCTGGCTACACAGGAACTGAATTACAAAACAGAAGAGGCTCTCAAATGTAGAAAACGAACTTATGTTTGCTTAAGGGGAAAGGTGAGTAGGGTTGCTGCATAAAACCAGAGATTGAAATTAGCACAGATACCGTTCCATAAGCCAAATATGTAATAGACAAGAGCTACTCCTTGTTCAACGAAGTGGACTCAACACCCCATATTAAACGCCTAAGTATATACCTGACTAGTAATAATCTTAAAACCTATGGATATATATCTCCGAAAGAGAATCAAGCATGTGTACAGTGTCATAAACGCAGCAGCGATAGGATTGGTGAGGTTCGGTGAGCAAATGCAGACCCTTTGAAGTCATATTGCATGGTACCCATTCCATGGGTCTCAACTCTCCAGCTTTAAGGGATTCTTCCTTCAGCTAAAACATGCATGTGGAACCCAGAGTATGATCCACCGTGTGATCGGGAAACGTGTTCAAATGTGTCTCAGTTTTCGTCCCCTGGTACTCGGGTGCAACATTCCAGACGCTTTACTAACACTCTCCCGACTTGGAGAGTCAGTGCCTTTAACCTCCTGTTTGGCCCAGTTTGCAATTTCTGCGGAAGATGAACAGGAATAGGGAGAACCAATGAGAGACTAGCTGGAGGTGTCTGGACGGGCAAATTTAACTCTCATTTCCCACCAGGAAGAGGAATTAACCAAAGGCTCAGCGTGCCGTGCCGGAACCAGATTAGGGCCTGAAGCCATCCTGCGGTGTTGCGGCCAGCTCACGAGAAAGCGAGTTGAAGAAAGGAGCTCAGGGGCACTGTAATTCACAAACCTGCAGAGTTATAAATGACAGCTATCGTCCAAAAATATACTGAAGTAAGGCTGCCAAGAGGACTTGAAAGCGGGGCAGAATTGCAGGAAACCGATTTCAGGAGGTAGACTGGAATTGCATTTAAAGCATAGGAAAAGAGGCAGAACGTCCACAATGATGCACTTGGCCAAAAAGGGCGTATGCGTTTTTTCCTGAATATATTCAGGAAAAAATGCATACGCCCTTTTTGGCCAACCAAGCAAGCTTGCAAAGGAAATCTGCACTACAATGAAGTCTCACTTCCCCCCGGTCCAAAGGGCCATCTGAAAAAAGTGTAAAATCCAGAAAGGCAGGACAGGCCATGGAGAACTGGGAGCCTTGTTATGCTGATGGGCGGGATGTAAATTGCCAACAGCCACTCGGGAGAAGTGTATGGTGTTTCCTGAAACATCTAAGAAACAAAGCAACAGAGCCTAGGGCACTGCCACTTATGGTCCTATAGCTTAGGGAAATTAAAATCAAAAAGACACAGCCACCGCAAAGTTTGGGACGGCTCTGTTTACAAGAACCTCGTTTACGGTGCAAGGTCAATATCGCAGAAAGCGAACAATGGATAAAGAAGTTGTGGTACTTACGTACAATGCAATATCACTCAGCAATGAAATCTATGTCATCAGGCCCGTAGCAGCATAATGAGTGGATTCAGGTATGATGATTCTAACTGAAATAAGTCACACAGAAAAAGAAACATCATAAGATATCACTAATACACGGAATGTAAACATGGCTACACAGGAACTGAATTACAAAACAGAACAGGGTCTCAAATTTAGAAAACCAACTTATGCTTGCTTAAGGGGAAAGGTGAGTTGGGGTGCTGCATAAAACCAGAGATTGAAATGAGCACAGATAAACTTCCTTAAGCCAAATATGTAATAGACAACAGCTACTCCTTGCTCAACGAAATGGGCTCAACACCCCATATTAAACGCCTAAGAATGTACCTGACTAGTAAGTATCTTAAAACCTATGGATTGCTATGTCTCCGAAAGAGAATCAAGCGTGTGTACAGTGGCATAAACGCAGCAGTGATAGGATTGGAGAGGTTCGGTGAGCAAATGAAGACCCTTTGAAGTCATATAGCATGGTACCCATTCCACGGGTCTCAACTCTCCAGGTTGAAGGGATTCTTCCTTCAGCTAAAACATGCATGTGGAACCCAGAGTATGATCAACCATGTGATCGGGAGACGTGTTCAAATATGTCTCAGTTTTCGACCCCTGGTACTCGGGGGCAATATTCCAGACGCTTTACTAACACTCTCCCGACTTGGAGAGTCAGTGCCTTTAACCTCCTGTTTGGCCCAGTTTGCAATTTCTGCGGAAGATGAACAGGAATAGGGAGGACCCATGAGAGACTAGCTGGAGGTGTCTGGACGGGCAAATTTAACTCTCATTTGCCACCAGGAAGAGGAATTAACCAAAGGCTCAGCGTGCCGTGCCGGAACCAGATTTGGGCCTGAAGGAATCCTGCGGTGTTGCGGCCAGCTCACAAGAAAGCGAGTTGAAGAAAGGAGCTCAGGGGCACTGTAATTCACAAACCTGCAGAGTTATAAATGACAGCTATCGTCCAAAAATATACTGAAGTAAGGCTGCCAAGAGGACTTGAAAGCGGCGCACAATTGCAGGAAACCGATTTCAGGAGGTAGACTGGAATTGCATGTAAAGCACAGGAAAAGAGGCAGAACGTCTACAATGATGCACTTGGCCAAAAAGGGCGTATGCGTTTTTTCCTGAATATATTCAGGAAAAAACGCATACGCCCTTTTTGGCCAACCAAGCAAGCTTGCAAAGGAAATCTGCACTACAATGAAGTCTCACTTCCCCCCGGTCCAAAGGGCCATCTGAAAAAAGTGTAAAATCCAGAAAGGCAGGACAGGCCATGGAGAACTGGGAGCCTTGTTATGCTGATGGGCGGGATGTAAATTGCCAACAGCCACTAGGGAGAAGTGTATGGTGTTTCCTGAAACATCTAAAAAACAAAGCAACAGAGCCTAGGGCACTGCCACTTATGGTCCTATAGCTTAGGGAAATTAAAATCAAAAAGTCACAGCCACCGCAAAATTTGGGATGGCTCTGTTTACAAGAACCTCGTTTACGGTGCAAGGTCAATATCGCAGAAAGCGAACAATGGATAAAGAAGTTGTGGTACTTACGTACAATGCAATATCACTCAGCAATGAAATCTATGTCATCAGGTCCGTAGCAGCATAATGAGTGGATTCAGGTATGATAATTCTAACTGAAATAAGTCACACAGAAAAAGAAACATCATAAGATATCACTAATACACGGAATGTAAACTTGGCTACACAGGAACTGAATTACAAAACAGAACAGGGTCTCAAATTTAGAAAACCAACTTATGCTTGCTTAAGGGGAAAGGTGAGTTGGGGTGCTGCATAAAACCACAGATTGAAATGAGCACAGATAAAGTTCCTTAAGCCAAATATGGAATAGACAAGAGCTACTCCTTGCTCAACGAAATGGGCTCAACACCCCATATTAAACGCCTAAGAATGTACCTGACTAGTAAGTATCTTAAAACCTATGGATTGCTATGTCTCCGAAAGAGAATCAAGCGTGTGTACAGGGGCATAAACGCAGCAGTGATAGGATTGGAGAGGTTCGGTGAGCAAATGAAGACCCTTTGAAGTCATATTGCATGGTACCCATTCCACGGGTCTCAACTCTCCAGGTTGAAGGGATTCTTCCTTCAGCTAAAACATGCATGTGGAACCCAGAGTATGATCAACCGTGTGATCGGGAGACTTGTTCAAATATGTCTCACTTTTCGACCCCTGGTACTCGAGTGCAACATTCCAGATGCTTTACTAACACTCTTCCGACTTGGAAAGTCAGTGCCTTTAACCTCCTGTTTGGCCCAGTTTGCAATTTCTGCGGAAGATGAACAGGAATAGGGAGAACCAATGAGAGACTAGCGGGAGGTGTCTGGACGGGCAAATTTAACTCTCATTTCCAACCAGGAAGAGGAATTAACCAAAGGCTCAGCGTGCCGTGCCGGAACAACACTAGAGCCTGAAGCAATCCTGCGCTGTTGCGGCCAGCTCACAAGAAAGCAAGTTGAAGAAAAGAGCTCAGGGACACTGTAATTCACAAACCTGCAGAGTTATAAATGACAGCTATCGTCCAAAAATATATTGAAGTAAGGCTGCCAAGAGGAGTTGAAAGCGGGGCAGAATTGCAGGAAACCGATTTCAGGAGGTAGACGGGAATTGCATGTAAAGCATAGGAAAAGAGGCAGAACGTCCACAATGATGCACTTGGCCAAAAAGGGCGTATGCGTTTTTTCCTGAATATATTCAGGAAAGAACGCATACGCCCTTTTTGGCAAACCAAGCAAGCTTGCAAAGGAAATCTGCACTACAATGAAGTCTCACTGCCCCCCGGTCAAAAGGGTCATCTGAAAAAAGTGTAAAATCCAGAAAGGCAGGACAGGCCATGGAGAACTGGGAGCCTTGTTATGCTGATGGGCGGGATGTAAATTGCCAACAGCCACTCTGGAGAAGTGTATGGTGTTTCCCGAAACATCTAAAAAACAAAGCAACAGAGCCTAGGGCACTTCCACTTATGGTCCTATAGCTTAGGGAAATTAAAATAAAAAAGAAACAGCCACCCCAGTGTTTGGGATGGCTCTGTTAACAAGAACCTCGTTTATGGTGCAAGTTCAATATCACAGAAAGCGAAAAATGGATAAAGAAGTTGTGGTACTCACGTACAATGCAATATCACTCAGCAATGAAATCTATGTCATCAGGCCCATAGCAGCATAATGAGTGGATTCAGGTACGATGATTCTAACTGAAATAAGTCACACAGGAAAAGAAACATCATAAGATATCACTAATACACGTAATGTAAACTTGGCTACACAGGAACTGAATTACACAACAGAACATTGTCTCAAATGAAGAAAACCAACTTATGCTTGCTTAAGGGGAAAGGTGAGTTGGGGTGCTGCATAAAACAAGGGATTGAACTTGGCACAGATACCGTTCCATAAGCCAAATATATAATAGACAAGAGCTACTCCTTGTTCAATGAAGTGGACTCAACACCCCATATTAAACGCCTAAGAATATACCTGACTAGTAAGAATCTTAAAACCTATGGATTTCTAAGTCTCCGAAAGAGAATCAAGTGTGTGTACAGCGACATAAACGCAGCAGTGATAGGATTCGTGAGGTTCGGTGAGCAAATGAAGACCCTTTGAAGTCATATTGCATGGTACCCATTCCATGGGTCTCAACTCTCCAGTTTTAAGGGAATCTTCCTTCAGCTAAAAGATGCATGTGGAACCCAGAGTATGATCCACCGTGTGTTCAGGAAACGTGTTCAAATGTGTCTCAGTTTTCGTCCCCTGGTACTCGGGTGCAACATTCCAGACGCTTTACTAACACTCTCCCGACTTGGAGAGTCAGTGCCTTTAAACTCCTGTTTGGCCCAGTTTGCAATTTCTGCAGAAAATGAACAGGATAGGGAGAACCAATGAGAGTGTTGCTGGAGGTGTCTGGACGGGCAAATTTAACTCTCATTCCCAACCAGGATGAGGAATTAACCATAGGCTCAGCGAGCCGTGCCGGAACCACACTAGGGCCTGAAGCAATCCTGCGGTGTTGCGGCCAGCTCACAAGAAAGCGAGTTGAAGAAAGGAGCTCAGGGGCACTGTAATTCACAAACCTGCAGAGTTATAAATGACAGCTATCGTCCAAAAGTATATTGAAGTAAGGCTGCCAAGGGGACTTGAAAGTGGGGCAGAATTGAAGGAAACCAATTTCAGGAGGTAGACTGGAATTGCATGTAAAGCATAGGAAAAGAGGCAGAACGTCCACAATGATGAACTTGGCCAAAAAGGGCGTATGCGTTTTTTCTTGAATATATTCAGGAAAAAACGCATACGCACTTTTTGGCCAACCAAGCAAGCTTGCAAAGGAAATCTGCACTACAATGATGTCTCACTGCCTCCCCAGTCAAAAGGGCCATCTGAAAAAAGTGTAAAATCCAGAAAGGAAGGACAGGCCATGGAAAACTGGGAGCCTTGTTATGCTGATGGGCGGGATGTAAATTGCCAACAGCCACTCTGGAGAAGTGTATGGTGTTTCCTGAAACATCTAAAAAACAAAGCAACAGAGCCTAGGGCCCTTCCACTTATGGTCCTATAGCTTAGGGAAATTAAAATCAAAAAGACACAGCCACCCCAAAGTTTGGGACGGCTCTGTTTACAAGAACCTCGTTTACGGTACAAGTTCAATATCACAGAAAGTGAAAAATGGATAAAGAAGTTGTGATACTCACGTACAATGCAATATCACTCAGCAATGAAATCTATGTCATCAGGCCCGTAGCAGCATAATGAGTGGATTCAGGTATGATGATTCTAACTGAAATAAGTCACACAGAAAAAGAAACTTCATAAGATATCACTACTACACGGAATGTAAACTTGGCTACACAGGAACTGAATTACAAAACAGAACAGTGTCTCAAATGTAGAAAACCAACTTATGTTTGCTTAAGGGGAAAGGTGAGTTGGGGTGCTGCATAAAACCAGAGATTGAACTTGGCACAGATACCGTTCCATAAGCCAAATATATAATAGACAAGAGCTACTCCTTGTTCAACGAAGTGGACTCAACACCCCATATTAAACGCCTAAGAATATACCTGACTAGTAAGAATCTTAAAACCTATGGATTTATATGTCTCCGAAAGAGAATCAGGCGTGTGTACAGCGACATAAATGCAGTAGTGATAGGATTTGTGAGGTTCGGTGAGCAAATGCAGACCCTTTGAAGTCATATTGCATGGTACCCATTCCATGGGTCTCAACTCTCCAAGTTTAAGGGATTCTTCCTTCAGCTAAAACATGCATGTGGAACCCAGAGTATGATCCACCGTGTGATCGGGAAACGTGTTCAAATGTGTCTCAGTTTTCGTCCCCTGGTACTCGGGTGCAACATTCCAGACGCTTTACTAACACTCTCCCCACTTGGAGAGTCAGTGCCTTTAAACTCCTGATTGGCCCAGTTTGCAATTTCTGCGGAAAATGAACAGGAATAGGGAGAACCAATGAGAGACTAGCTGGAGGCGTCTGGACGGGAAAATTTAACTCTCATTTCCCACCAGGAAGAGGAATTAACCAAAGGCTCAGCGTGCCGTGCCAGAACCACACTAGGGCCGGAAGCAATCCTGCGGTGTTGCGGCCAGCTCACAAGAAAGCGAATTGAAGAAAGGAGCTCAGGGACACTGTAACTCACAAACCTGCAGAGTTATAAATGACAGCTATCATCCAAAAATATATTGAAGTAAGGCTGCCAAGAGGACTTGAAAGCGGGGCAGAATTGCAGGAAACCGATTTCAGGAGGTAGACTGGAATTGCATGTAAAGCATAGGAAAAGAGGCAGAACGTCCACAATGATGCACTTGGCCAAAAAGGGCGTATGCGATTTTTCCTGAATATATTCAGGAAAAAACGCATACGCACTTTTTGGCCAACCAAGCAAGCTTGCAAATGAAATCTTCACTATAATTAAGTCTCACTGTCACCCGGTCAAAAGGGTCATCTGAAAAAATTGTATAGTCCAGAAAGGCAGGACAGGCCATGGAGAACTGGGAGCCTTGTTTTGCTGATGGGCGGGATGTAAATTGCCAAGAGCCACTCTAGAGAAGTGTATGGTGTTTCCTGAAACATCTAAAACACAAAGCAACAGAGCCTAGGGTACTTCCACTTACGGTCCTATAGGTTAGGGAAATTAAAATCAAAAAGACACAGCCACCCCAAAGTTTGGGACAGCTCTGTTTACAAGAAACTCGTTTATGGTACAAGTTCAATATCAGAGAAAGTGAAAAATGGATAAAGATGTTGTGCTACTTACGTACAATGCAATATCACTCAGCAATGAAATCTATGTCATCAGGCCCGGAGCAGCATAATGAGTGGTTTCAGGTGTGATGATTCTAAGTGAAATAAGTCACACAGAAAAAGAAACATCATAAGATGTCACTAATACACAGAATGTAAACTTGGCTACACAGGAACTGAATTACAAAACAGAACAGGGTCTCAAATTTAGAAAACCAACTTATGCTTGCTTAAGGTGAAAGGTGAGTTGGGGTGCTGCATAAAACCAGAGATTGAAATGAGCACAGATAAAGTTCCTTAAGCCAAATATGTAATAGACAAAAGCTACTCCTTGTTCAACGAAGTGGACTCAACACCCCATATTAAACGCCTAAGAATATACCTGACTAGTAAGAATCTTAAAACCTACGGATTTATATGTCTCCGAAAGAGAATCAAGCGTGTGTACAGGGGCATAAACGCAGCAGTGATAGGATTGGAGAGGTTCGGAGAGCAAATGAAGACCCTTTGAAGTCATATTGCATGGTACCCATTCCATGGGTCTCAGCTCTCCAGGTTTAAGGGATTCTTCCTTCAGCTAAAACATGCATGTGGAACCCAGAGTATGATCCACTGTGTGATCGGAAAACGTGTTCAAATGTGTCTCAGTTTTCGTCCCCTGGTACTCGGGTGCAACATTCCAGACGCTTTACTAACACTCTCCCCACTTGGAGAGTCAGTGCCTTTAAACTCCTGTTTGGCCCAGTTTGCAATTTCTGTGTAAGATGAAAAGGAATAGGGAGAACCAATGAGAGACTAGCTGGAGGTGTCTGGATGGGCAAATTTAACTGTCATATCCCACCAGGAACAGGAATTAACCAAAGGCTCAGCGTGCCGTACCGGAACCACACTAGGGCCTGAAGCAATCCTGCGGTGTTGTGGCCAGCTCACAAGAAAGCGAGTTGAAGAAAGGAGCTCAGGGGCACTGTCATTCACAAACCTGCAGAGTTATAAATGACAGCTATCGTCCAAAAATATACTGAAGTAAGGCTGCCAAGAGGACTTGAAAGTGGGGCAGAATTGCAGGAAACCGATTTCAGGAGGTAGACTGGAATTGCATGTAAAGCATAGGAAAAGAGGCAGAACGTCCACAATGATGCACTTGGCCAAAAAGGGCCTATGCGTTTTTTCCTGAATATATTCAGTAAAAAACGCATACGCCCTTTTTGGCCAACCAAGCAAGCTTGCAAAGGAAATCTGCACTACAATGAAGTCTCACTGCCCCCCAGTCAAAAGGGCCATCTGAAAAAAGTGTAAAATCCAGAAAGGCAGGACAGGCCATGGAGAACTGGGAGCCTTGTTATGCTAATGGGCGGGATGTAAATTGCCAACAGCCACTCTGGAGAAGTGTATGGTGTTCCTGAAACATGTAAGAAACAAAGCAACAGAGCCTAGGGTACTTCCACTTATGGTACTATAGCTTAGGGAAAATTAAACTCAAAAAGACACAGCCACCCCAAATTATGGGAAGGCTCTGTTTACAAGAACCTCATTTATGGTACAAGTTCAATATCGCAGAAAGCGAAAAATGGATATAGAAGTTGTGGTACTTACGTACAATACAATATCACTCAGCAATGAAATCTGTCATCAGGCCCGTAGCAGCATAATGAGTGGATTCAGGTACGATGATTCTAAGTGAAATAAGTCACACAGAAAAAGAAACTTCATAAGATATCACTACTACACGGAATGTAAACTTGTCTACACAGGAACTGAATTACAAAACAGAACAGGGTCTCAAATGTAGAAAACCAACTTATGCTTGCTTAAGGGGAAAGGTGAGTTGGGGTGCTGCATAAAACCAGAGATTGAATTTGGCACAGATACCGTTCCATAAGCCAAATATGGAATAGACAAGAGCTACTCCTTGCTCAACGAAGTGGACTCAACACCCCATATTAAACGCCTAAGAATATACCTGACTAGTAAGAATCTTAAAACCTATGGATTTATATGTCTCCGAAATAGAATCAAGCGTGTTTACAGCGGCATAAATGCAGTAGTGATAGGATTGGTGAGGTTCGGTGAGCAAATGCAGACCCTTTGAAGTCATATTGCATGGTACCCATTCCATGGGTCTCAACTCTCCAGGTTTAAGGGATTCTTCCTTCAGCTAAAACTTGCATGTGGAACCCAGAGTATGATCCACCGTGTGTTCGGGAAACGTGTTCAAATGTGTCTCAGTTTTCGTCTTCTGGTACTCGGGTGCAACATTCCAGATGCTTTACTAACACTCTCCCGACTTGGAGAGTCACTGCCTTTAAACTCCTGGTTGGCCCAGTTTGCAATTTCTGCGGAAAATGAACAGGAATTGGGAGAACCCATGAGAGACTAGCTGGAGGTGTCTGGACGGGCAAATTTAACTCTCATATCCCACCAGGAACAGGAATTAACCAAAGGCTCAGTGTGCCGTGCCGGAACCACACTGGGAACTGAAGCAATCCTGCGGTGTTGTGGCCAGCTCACAAGAAAGCGAGTTGAAGAAAGGAGCTCAGGGGCACTGTCATTCACAAACCTGCAGAGTTATAAATGACAGTTATCGTCCAAAAATATATTGAAGTAAGGCTGCCAAGAGGACTTGAAAGCGGGGCAGAATTGCAGGAAACCGATTTCAGGAGGTAGACTGGAATTGCATGTAAAGCACAGGAAAAGAGGCAGAACGTCCACAATGATGCACTTGGCCAAAAAGGGCGTATGCGTTTTTTCCTGAATATATTCAGGAAAAAACGCATACGCCCTTTTTGGCAAACCAAGCAAGCTTGCAAAGGAAATCTGCACTACAATGAAGTCTCACTGCCCCCCAGTCAAAAGGGCCATCTGAAAAAAGTGTAAAATCCAGAAAGGCAGGACAGGCCATGGAGAACTGGGAGCCTTGTTACGCTGATGGGCGTGATGTAAATTGCCAACAGCCACTCTGGAGAAGTGTATGGTGTTCCCTGAATCATCTACAAAACAAAGCAACAGAGCCTAGGGCACTTCCACTTATGGTCCTATAGCTTAGGGAAATTAAACTCAAAAAGACACAGCCACCCCAAATTTTGGGACGGCTCTGTTTACAAGAACCTCGTTTATGGTACAAGTTCAATATCGCAGAAAGCGAAAAATGGATAAAGAAGTTGTGGTACTTATGTACAACGCAATATCACTCAGCAATGAAATCTATGTCATCTGGCCCGTAGCAGCATAATGAGTGGATTCAGGTACGATGATTCTAAGTGAAATAAGTCACAAAGGAAAAGAAACATCATAAGATATCACTAATACACGGAATGTAAACTTGGCTACACAGGAACTGAATTACAAAAGAGAACAGGGTCTCAAATTTAGAAAACCAACTTATGCTTGCTTAAGGGGAAAGGTGAGTTGGGGTGCTGCATAAAACCAGAGATTGAAATGAGCACAGATAAAGTTCCTTAAGCCAAATATGGAATAGACAAGAGCTACTCCTTGCTCAACGAAATGGGCTCAACACCCCATATTAAACGCCTAAGAATGTACCTGAATAGTAAGTATTTTAAAACCTATGGATTTCTATGTCTCCGAAAGTGAATCAAGCGTGTGTACAGGGGCATAAACGCAGCAGTGATAGGATTGGAGAGGTTCGGTGAGCAAATGAAGACCCTTTGAAGTCATATTGCATGGTACCCATTCCACGGGTCTCAACTCTCCAGGTTGAAGGGATTCTTCCTTCAGCTAAAACATGCATGTGGAACCCAGAGTATGATCAACCGTGTGATCGGGAGACGTGTTCCAATATGTCTCAGTTTTCGACCCCTGGTACTCGGGTTCAACATTCCAGACGCTTTAATAACACTCTCCCGACTTGGAGAGTCAGTGCCTTTAACCACCTGTTTGGCCCAGTTTGCAATTTCTGCGGAAGATGAACAGGAATAGGAGAACCAATGAGAGACTAGCTGGAGGTGTCTGTACGGGCAAATTTAACTCTCATTTGCCACCAGGAAGAGGAATTAACCAAAGGCTCAGCGTGCCGTGCCGGAACCAGATTAGGGCCTGAAGCAATCCTGCGGTGTTGTGGCCAGTTCACAAGAAAGGGAGTTGAAGAAAGGAGCTCAGGGGCACTGTAATTCACAAACATGCAGAGTTATTAATGACAGCTATCATCCAAAAATATACTGAAGTAAGGCTGCCAAGAGGATTTGAAAGCGGGGCAGAATTGCAGGAAACCGATTTCAGGAGGTAGACTGGAATTGCATTTAAAGCATAGGAAAAGAGGCAGAACGTCCACAATGATGCACTTGGCCAAAAAGGGCCTATGCGTTTTTTCCTGAATATATTCAGGAAAAAACGCATACGCCCTTTTTGGCCAACCAAGCAAGCTTGCAAAGGAAATCTGCACTACAATGAAGTCTCACTGCCCCCCAGTCAAAAGGGCCATCTGAAAAAAGTGTAAAATCCAGAAAGGCAGGACAGGCCATGGAGAATTGGGAGCCTTGTTATGCTGATGAGCGGGATGTAAATTGCCAACAGCCACTCTGGAGAAGTGTATGGTGTTTCCTGAAACATCTAAGAAACAAAGCAACAGAGCCTAGGGCACTTCCACTTATGGTACTATAGCTTA